>NW_017617990.1:2594734-2838292 GCF_001879475.1 Ipomoea nil | reverse complement strand
AAATAGTTTTTCATGATGAAGAGGTAAATGCTATTTACAAAATTATATTCAAATACATCAACAGGTTTAAGTCACAGGTTTCAGTTTTTACAGTTCCTATTTATGAGATATATTTAGACAGTTCCTATTGATTTTATAGGGTTCCTTCCTTCATGCTCATGTACCCAAAGAATATGTGGAAAAAGTACCTAAGCTATTTTTCTGAGGGTTCAGTTTACGCTATAAAGAATTTTTGTGTTATCATCAATTTTATTCATACAAGACCAGTCCACAGAAGTAAATGATAAAATTCAATTATCAGACTATGGTCAAGGATTTAAAGAAATGCAAAATTTCCGATGAAAATGTATCGTCTGAAGTCATTTAGAGATATCAAATCTAATGAAGGCCTTGATGAGAAACAACTCTTATTTTCTAATTTTCTAATTAATTGATATTGTTACTATTAATTTGTACTCTAATAATGCACTATTCACTATTCTGTAGATGTGATTGGTCGAATGATTGAGATTCACTGCCCACAGGAGAAACTGATTAATGGGAAGAACTCCAGGCTGATTGACTTCACCATTGAAGACACTGAGTATTTTTTTTTTTATTCGTTTCCTTCTATTTCTACTCTATTTTTAGATTTTCTGTTCTTCTAATCTCTTATCTAACATTTTGCAGTGGTATACAATTGATGTGTACTTTGTGGGACGAACACGTAAGCAAGATCGAGGCATTCTACAATTCTACCACACAAGAGGCATTATTGGTGTTGATCCAATTTTGTAGGGCTAGGGTGTGTTTAAAAAGTAAGTAAATTAAAAGTTTTAGTTTCTGGCTAAGTTATATATATATATGTCCACATTTACCAATAATGGATTGTCTAATGTTTACTACCATAATTTCTAAAGGTGGGGATGTTAAGCTTTGTAGCTCCTATGATGTAACACAACTGTGTTCAACCAGGAATCTCCACCATTTGAGGAGTTCAGAAAAAGGTTAGTCAATTAAATTTATTGCACTACCTATTAGATTGGTACCTAAGTCTTAGTGTTTTTTTTTTTCACAGTATCAGCCATGAACAGACTCCAATGCGAAGTATTATTTCGCAATCAAGTTTTAAGGAATGTAGCTCCTATTCAGTTTCCCTATCTGGTGATATTGAGGTCCGTACTATCAGTGAAATATACAGAGACAAGGAGGTAATATTTATTTAAAACATTTTAGTTATTACCTTAGTAGATATACTGTGATCTCTACAACTATAATCTGTGAAGATATCAATGCCAACTGCTTCATTTGTAATCTGCATTTAATAATATGCATGAGATTTGGAAAAAAAATATTTTAAAAATTAAAAGTTAATAGACTAATACTCTGAAATGTTATTTGGATTCTTACCTGATTGAGTAAATAGATAGTCTTTACTCATGTAGACTAATATTGTGCAGACCATGCTCTGTAGGCATCATTAACCTGCACAATGACAGTTAAAAAAAGAACTTAGCATCCCATTAATACTCATTAAAAGTTAATACAGTAACAAATTAGATAATTAGTTTTTGGGTGCTTAGCTCATTCAGTAAACAAAATGCTGGACTAATAGCTTTGAAATAGCTGTGAGTATGGTTATGCAACTCATATTTTGTTTGTGACCCAAACCTGCACAGACAAGAGATTATTAATTTTAATCATTACCATTGGATCATTACCTATTTGATTAAATATATATGTACTCACTCTATATAGATGACCATTGTTATATGTTTTTCTCATCCATGCTCTCTATTCATCTCAAATATGCACAGTGAGTGCCATTTAACCTGCACATTTAATATTTTGGCATTAGTTACAAATATAATAGCACAGAACACAAGAGTTACAAATATAACAGCACAGAACACAAGAGTCTCAATATAAGTCATTCACAGTTATTATTTTAACAAATTACAGAGTCTATTTGGGGTTACTTATCTCAGTTAGTAATAGCATGAACACATCCATGACAGTTTTGTTCTTATTATTATCCAACCCATACTTTGTGTTTCACCCAAACCTGCACACACAAAATAATCTCTCTTAGTTATATAAACACAATATGTTTTATTTTGTGTTAGCAAAAATAGATCAACTGATAGATATTATGTATCTCAAACATTCACAAACACTAAACCCTAAAGTAAACTTAGCCTAATGTACCTTTCTAATTCTGTAAATGTTTACCTTTCTAAATGTGTGTGTGCAGTTTGGTGATTTTTGGGTGGCAGCAAGGATTGTGTTCATTGATGATCCTGAGTGGTACTATGCTTCGTGTAGAACAAAGGGTTGCAACAAAAAGCTGAAATGAAAGGAAAGTGGCTGTGGTGTAGTACCTGTGACAGGAATTGGGCGATGGAACCCTGAGGTACAGAGTTAAAGTTAGGGTGGTGGACTTGGATGGGAATGCTCCTTTCCTCCTATGGGACAGGGAGTGCCTTGATCTACTTGGTGTTAGCGCAGATGATTTGAATTCTACCCATACTAAGGTACTAAATGAGGCAGGCTCTTAGGCTACGGGTGGTGAGAGCATATCAGATTCCTGAGAGAAATGATCACACGAAGATTAGATCAAAAGAAATAGTTTTTCATGATGAAGAGGTAAATGCTATTTACAAATATATATTCAAATACATCAACAGGTTTAAGTCACAGGTTTCAGTTTTTACAGTTCCTATTTATGATATATATTTAGACAGTTCCTATTGATTTTATAGGGTTCCTTCCTTCATGCTCATGTACCCAAAGAATATGTGGAAAAGTACCTAAGCTATTTTTCTGAGGGTTCAGTTTACGCTATAAAGAATTTTTGTGTTATCACAATTTTTATTCATACAAGACCAGTCCACAGAAGTACATGATAAAATTCAATTATCAGACTATGGTCAAGGATTTAAAGAATGCAAAATTTCCGATGAAAATGTATCGTCTGAAGTCATTTAGAGAGATCAAATCTAATGAAGGCCTTGATGAGAAACAACTCTTTGGTAATCAATTGCTCTCTTATTTTCTAATTTTCTAATTAATTGATATTGTTACTATTAATTTGTACTCTAATAATGCACTATTCTGTAGATGTGATTGGTCGAATGATTGAGATTCACTGCCCACAGGAGAAACTGATTAATGGAAGAACTCCAGGCTGATTGACTTCACCATTGAAGACACTGAGTATATTTTTTTTTTTATTCGTTCCTTCTATTTCTACTCTATTTTAGATTTTCTGTTCTTCTAATCTCTTATCTAACATTTTGCAGTGGTATACAATTGATGTGTACTTTGTGGGACGAACACGTAAGCAAGATCGAGGCATTCTACAATTCTACCACACAAGAGGCATTATTGGTGTTGATCCAATTTTGTAGGGCTAGGGTGTGTTTAAAAAGTAAGTAAATTAAAAGTTTTAGTTTCTGGCTAAGTTATATATATATATGTCCACATTTACCAATAATGGATTGTCTAATGGTTTACTACCATAATTTCTAAAGGTGGGGATGTTAAGCTTTGTAGCTCCTATGATGTAACACAACTGTTGGTTCAACCAGGAATCTCCACCATTTGAGGAGTTCAGAAAAAGGTTAGTCAATTAAATTTATTGCACTACCTATTAGATTGGTACCTAAGTCTTAGTGTTTTTTTTTTCACAGTATCAGCCATGAACAGACTCCAATGCGAAGTATTATTTCGCAATCAAGTTTTAAGGAATGTAGCTCCTATTCAGTTTCCCTATCTGGTGATATTGAGGTCCGTACTATCAGTGAAATATACAGAGACAAGGAGGTAATATTTATTTAAAACATTTTAGTTATTACCTTAGTAGATATACTGTGATCTCTACAACTATAATCTGTGAAGATATCAATGCCAACTGCTTCATTTGTAATCTGCATTTAATAATATGCATGAGATTTGGAAAAAAAATATTTTAAAAATTAAAAGTTAATAGACTAATACTCTGAAATGTTATTTGGATTCTTACCTGATTGAGTAAATAGATAGTCTTTACTCATGTAGACTAATATTGTGCAGACCATGCTCTGTAGGCATCATTAACCTGCACAATGACAGTTAAAAAAAGAACTTAGCATCCCATTAATACTCATTAAAAGTTAATACAGTAACAAATTAGATAATTAGTTTTTGGGTGCTTAGCTCATTCAGTAAACAAAATGCTGGACTAATAGCTTTGAAATAGCTGTGAGTATGGTTATGCAACTCATATTTTGTTTGTGACCCAAACCTGCACAGACAAGAGATTATTAATTTTAATCATTACCATTGGATCATTACCTATTTGATTAAATATATATGTACTCACTCTATATAGATGACCATTGTTATATGTTTTTCTCATCCATGCTCTCTATTCATCTCAAATATGCACAGTGAGTGCCATTTAACCTGCACATTTAATATTTGGCATTAGTTACAAATATAATAGCACAGAACACAAGAGTTACAAATATAACAGCACAGAACACAAGAGTCTCAATATAAGTCATTCACAGTTATTATTTTAACAAATTACAGAGTCTATTTGGGGTTACTTATCTCAGTTAGTAAATAGCATGAACACATCCCATGACAGTTTTGTTCTTATTATTATCCAACCCATACTTTGTGTTTCACCCAAACCTGCACACACAAAATAATCTCTCTTAGTTATATAAACACAATATGTTTTATTTTGTGTTAGCAAAAATAGATCAACTGATAGATATTATGTATCTCAAACATTCACAAACACTAAACCCTAAAGTAAACTTAGCCTAATGTACCTTTTCTAATTCTGTAAATGTTTACCTTTCTAAATGTGTGTGTGCAGTTTGGTGATTTTTGGGTGGCAGCAAGGATTGTGTTCATTGATGATCCTGAGTGGTACTATGCTTCGTGTAGAACAAAGGGTTGCAACAAAAAGCTGAAAATGAAAGGAAAGTGGCTGTGGTGTAGTACCTGTGACAGGAATTGGGGCGATGGAACCCTGAGGTACAGAGTTAAAGTTAGGGTGGTGGACTTGGATGGGAATGCTCCTTTCCTCCTATGGGACAGGGAGTGCCTTGATCTACTTGGTGTTAGCGCAGATGATTTGAATTCTACCCATACTAAGGTACTAAATGTTGTTTACTATACCAAGTGTTAACTAATATACAAATTGTATAAATTTCCTATGTACACAATCTTTAAACAATAAATTAACTATTTGCACGGCTGAAAGGGGATACCTAAGGAGATTGAGACTCTGATTGGATTGAATCTGCTCTTTCGAATTGCTGTTCGCAAAGAACAATTCCAAAACTTCCTCAATGCTTTCCCTATTATGAGGATCATCACTGATGAAAAGATCGTAGAAAAGCATGCACCAGAGCTAATTGGAGTTAGGGACAGGGATCTAAGTTCAAAGTTGGAGTTGGAGCTTACAGATGAGGATCTATGGGATCTAGAGGTATAATTGGGTTTACAATTTATACTAATTACTTTATAAATGCAAATTTTAAGTACTTACAGTTTCAACTCTCGATTTTTTAAGGAAAATGACCAAGCAAATGAAGCTGAAAGTCCTCTACAAGTTGTTGCACAGAGGCTGAATGCAGAGAACACCTTAGAGAATGGAACAGTCAAGAGATCCCTCATTGATGAATTTTAAAGCACACAAAGTTCTAAAAAAAAGCAAGGAAGCTGTGGTCAAAATTGAGAAATAAGCAGATTTGTTATGAGTATAATGAGTGGGATGTGCTCTATTAAACCTTTTTTTTTTTTTACTTTATGAATGCTTTTATGAGGACACAGTTGTGGTGGATTCAAACATTGGACACTGTTAAAGATGGTTTTATGAATGCTCCTGATTTTAGATGGTTTTTAAATCATGTTATTTCTAAGGCAATTGTTTTATCCCTTCTGGAAAATGTTTTTGTTTTATTTTTTGTAGGTACTAAAGAGGACTGTTATTCCACATAAACCAGGAGCAGATTTTCTTCAATCACATGATGGAAAAAGACAATGCAGAAGTGATTCAACATGAAATAAAAGAAGTTGAACATAACGTGATGGAAAAAGACAATGCAAATTTGATGACACATAAAGCAAAAGAAGATGATCATCACATGAAGGGAAAAGACAATGCCGATTTGATTTCACATAAAGCAAAAGAAGATGAACATCACATGATGGAAAAAGACAATGCAGATAGTATAGCATATGGATATAGTTTCATCTATAATTTGTTAATGTAAAACATTACTTCCAAAATTAATCTAATTTTTTTTTTGTTTTTAGCATGCAGATTAAATTTTGGTTATACATTGTTATTTTAAGTTAAGGTATACAGTTTATTAAGATAAATGTAATCTAAATCTTAGTGATTACATATAATTTTACATGTTCTATTCCTAAAAATTTAAATACTGTAAATATGAACTACTATTTTTTTTATTTAATCCTAACAGCACTTCCATCACTTCCATCACTTCCATCAATATTAATGGCTTAACGTCTTTGTTACTACTAAAACTGTTTTAAGTTTGATCAATTAAGACACAATTCATGTTAGAATGGAATCAAAAACACCATTTTGATTAAAAATGTAATATAACTTAATCATATAGTTATTACAATAATCCTAACATAACGAAAAACAAATCACATGAACATCTGCGTAATATTTTCAGTAAACCTGAAATTAGGAACATGAGAACACTAATACTCTATTAAGTAAATAGACAAATTGATTTAAGCATATATGTATTTCAATAATCCTAACATAACGAAAAAAAATAGATCACATGGTTATCTGGCTAATATTTTCAGTAAACATGAAATTAGGAACATGAGAACACTAATACTCTATTAAGCAAATAGACAAATTGATTTAAGTTGAGTTCAGCAAGCATAGTATAATGGATATCAAAATATACATCACAATTCTTACTATTGAATTATAGTGAATGCTAATTATTGAATTAACACTTATCTTTTTGTATGCAAGTTCAACTCGAATTGACATCGTGCATTATAAGAAGTCATTAGGGCCACAGATATGTTGAAAACAATTTGCAATATAAACTCTCTTCAAAATCCTTGGAACCACCAGAGATTCTGTGGCATCTTGCCTGCATTTTAGTCAACAATTATTAAATTTCCAGCATGTGACATACAAATGTATATATAGAGATAAGCAGGTAATTAGAATGTACATTGTCAGGGACTAATGGATGATTAGGCACTTACCATGTATTGACACCAACTTTGTATATCTGAAGCCTCCTCAAATGCCTTAAGATGAAAGTACAGGTTGTCATACAGATCCCACACGTGATGTCTAGATCAAGGTAGTATAAAAAAAATATAAGTTACAAACAATGCAATAATGACAAACTCGGTAACTAACAATCTATATCAAATTAGATTATACACCATTGGGTAGACTTAACACTTATCTTTGAGCCTTGCTAAGCAACTGTAAGTACCAAACTGGATACCATTGGTACTTACTTAGTCAAAACGTGTCACAACATTTTCACAACCACAGGTCTTTTCATATTCAAGATACCTGAAAAATAGCTTAATCAGTACCTTATTATATTTCAGACTAATTTGATTAATCAATGTAATTATGAGAAGGAAAAGTGTAATAATATCACTGCATTAAGTAGCACAAATAAAACTTTTAGTATTCCAACTTGATTTATATTCACCATTTTCCAATGTTGTCTACCAATCTTGAATGGGAATGCTCTACTACTATATAATCAACACACAGGTATTCTTATTCTCTCTTAACCACTACCTAAACAAAACTGGAATTTAGCCAATTCAGTGCCAGACGAACACATGAAGAAAATTACAACTTCAACCACAATTAGAGCAAAGCGGAAGCAGAACAACAACAATCAAGGTAATACTAGAAACTGTTAAAGTAGTAGAGCATTTTTGTGTTCGAGTATAGCCCTAAATACTAGCTCAAACCATATAAACTATGTGCATGTGTTCTTGACCCCCAAAATTAATGGCATCAGTTAAATTACAGTGAATAGATGTGTTGATAAACAAATTTCAGTATACACGAAGATGATTTCTAAAAATTAGTTCTATAAACTGCCGTTTTAGATAGATATATAGTCACCATACTTAGATCTGAAAAATTAGAAGAGATAGGGTTAGAAATTGTTACCCAACTTGGTATAAAATCTAGAAATCGTGTAGGAGAACACCCATTTCTGCCTTGGTCCATCGTTGAGCATCACACATTACTAACCACCAACCTTCGATCTCCCTCTATCCATGAAAGCCGGCGAAGTATAGTGTTCATATGGCGGTCGATAGACCATGATATCTCTGAATCGGGGTTTTGACTAAGGGGTTAACACTCAGATTGGGAGTATTGAACATACTTCACAGTAAGATCATCATCATCGCGAATCCATAGTATAGTTCGGTTAACAGTTCCTCATCGTACCCTAAACGGGAGTTAAGAACTCCATTTGTAGTGAGAGGACCGAGACTGGGATGGGTGAGATGAGCTTAGATGAGGATGAAGGCTAGGTGTGTAGGAAAGGGAAGGACAGCTGTTAACATCACCGTCTCAGGCCATCTGTGATGTTTATGTCAGATATATTAATTTTTATTATTATTATTATTGTTATTATTATTATTGTTAGTATTATTATTATTATTATTATTATTATTATTATTATTATTATTATTATTATTATTATTATTAGCAAGGTACTCAACAAGGTACTCAATTGTTTAATTGTTTATGTTTAATTGTTTATTATTAT
Source organism: Ipomoea nil (assembly GCF_001879475.1). Classification (NCBI taxonomy): domain Eukaryota; kingdom Viridiplantae; phylum Streptophyta; class Magnoliopsida; order Solanales; family Convolvulaceae; genus Ipomoea; species Ipomoea nil. The sequence goes on along the minus strand of NW_017617990.1, from coordinate 2,829,491 downwards.
AAGTTTAATTGTTTATGTATTACAAATTCCTGTACTCAATTGTTTACTATAATGGTTGGTAATTAATAGTTATTTTAATTACTATTATAGTGTTAGGGAAGAGCGTTATATTATCAGTTTACTATTGTTATTAGTTTATTATAATAATACAAATCATTATTATTACTATCATTATACTCATAAATGTTATGTCAATATTTACGCAATTACGAATGTAAATTAGATTAAGCTATGATTATATAATAAATTAGTTTTAGTACTTTAACATTATAATAAACATTATACAATATAATAACGTGGTTGTTGACATACTATGATTGAATAATTAAACTTGATCTATGTATGATTAACAAAAATGTTACACCAAATAATAAATGTGTACTGATAACATTGTTTTTTTTTAACAGACAACACTGTCAATGGGGAAGCGTACATGCCGTCGTTTGAATCTAACAAGAATACGAAAATTGGTACACCGCTAATTGGCGTTTTTCAAAGTTCGTTAAGTACGCCTTTAAGTATTCTTACCAATGGTAAGTGTTTTCATTAGCAACAATTAACTCCATTAATGGAGTTTTGTTAATATTAATTGTCATTGCAATTGACAGGTGACACTGCGGTTCGAACGACAATACGGACTACCCCAATGCCGGATTTTAGTTGCAGAATGTCGTTAAGCAACATATCAAATAGTAATTAGCTAAACCAATATTACAAATAATTTTGTAAATAAATTATCTAACAATCAAATTGGACAATTAGTATTCTAACGTGTGTGTTTTACCACTGCTCTATAATTATAGCAAATTTGACTCGATCTACCGTGGACCTTGATAAATCGCCGCGGACCAAGCGCCATAATCATTCATTTGACTTAAATAGATCACCAGGCTCGCACGGTAATAAAGTTGAAATTTAGTATATAACCTATACTCATTTGCGGTAAATGCTACGTCATTATAATCTGTCCTACCTTAATTCACAGCGCCTTCTCCCGGACGAACACCAATACAGACTACGTCATCGCCAGTTTTTAGTAGCAGAATGCCATTAAGCAACATATCAAATAGTAATGATCTCAACAAGTATATTTGTTATAAGATTAGTATAAATTTATTTTGTAGTCAAATGTAATACTTAATCGTCTAACAAGTCGTTCTACAATTTTTTTGTAATTAAAGCAATTTGCGGTACAGTTAATGGCGACCGCGACAAACCAACTACATCCAATTGTACACATCGTTACTTCGACCTAAATCGAAGTCCAGATTCGCAATTAGGTATCAATATATTATGAGGAGCAATTGGTTATTGCATAGTCAATATTAAATTAGAATGTAATATATTCTATAATCGTTTCTGTAGGATTTGAAAATAATTGTTGTGTTACAAATGACAACAACATGCAAATAATCGTGGTAGAGCCGGAGACTGAACCCATCAAGCATTGTCGAAATTTGATATCAGATTTTCACGAAGTTGTTGAACAATTGCATGACAATGTGCCCTCAAAAAATGGTGAGTACGTATTAAACGATGCCCAACGAAGACATACTATCTTTGGACTAAAATGAACTATATTATTGTTTTTCCCCGTGAACTAATATCAAAGTAATTTTTTTTGTAGACTATTATTTTGATAGTGGTGATCCAGAGTATTTGTGCGAGCATTGTAATGCATTTTTTTGGTACAATGAACGGTCTAGCAATTCAAGGTCATGTGACAGGCCTAAATACTCCGGATGTTGTGTGAATGGTAAGATAAAGTTGCCATTGATGACAAGGCCTCCTCAAAAGTTGTTTGATCTATTCTTTACATCAAGTGAGAAAAACAAATGTTTTTTGAAGAATATAAGGTCCTATAACAACATGTTTTGCTTCACGTCAATGGGTGGAAAAATTGATAGAACTATTAACAACGGAACATCACCTCCTATATTCCGTATAAATGGTCAGAATTTCCATCGGATTGGAAGTTTATTGCCTGCTCTTGGCACTCAACCAAAATTTGCACAGTTATACATTCACGATACAGAGAATGAGATACAAAATCGATCCAACTCTTTCAGGTATAATAGTCCCTGTTAATCAACTCTTTTGGCCTGTCATTTTTTAATAATAATAATCTTATATTATAATCTTATATTATATTTTTTTATTTGTCTAGGACGGAAAACAATGGTTCTGCATTTCATCTTGATGTAGTTCATGACATTAAGCAAGACCTAGATGAGCACAATGTTTTGGTTAAGTCATTCAGAATGGCCAAGTCATTTATGGAATCTAATCCTACAAGTGAAATTAGAATGAGATTAATAGGGAAGAGGTCTAAAGATGCTAGAACGTATGCGCTACCAACTACTTCCGAGGTTGCTGCTCTCATTGTTGGAGATCTAGACCCTGGCATGGGCGAACGTGATATTGTCGTCGAGTCTAGATCGGGGATGCTAAAACGAATAAGTGAATTAAACCCAGCATATCTACCATTGCAATACCCGCTTTTATTTCCATATGGAGAGGATGGTTTTAGGGAAGACATGCATTTTGCAACACATGGTACTAAACAAAATTTTGCAAGAAAGAGTGTTTCACAAAGAGAATACTTCGCGTTCCGTGTTCACGAAAGATCAAATGAGATTTCAACTATAATGTACGCTAAAAGGTTATTCCAACAATTCTTGGTTGATGCGTATACTATGGTTGAATCTTCGAGGTTGCTATATATTCGGTCAAATCAAAAAGCTTTGAGATGTGAGGCGTACAAAGGTCTTTCTGATGCGTTAACACGAGGTGAAGTTCAACCTAGCTCGCAAGGTAAAAGAATAATATTACCTTCAAGTTTCACGGGAGGAGCAAGATACATGATACAGAACTACCAAGACGCCATGGCAATTTGCAGATCTATAGGTTATCCAAACCTGTTTATTACCTTTACATGTAATCCTAAATGGCCGGAGATTCAACGCTTTTTGGAGAAAATAAATTTGAAAGCTGAAGATCGTCCGGACATTGTTTGCAAAGTTTTTAAGATGAAGCTAGATTGCTTAATAAAAGAAATAAAATACGGCAAACTGTTTGGTCCGGTAAGGGCAGGTGCGCCCCGCATTTTCTTATAAATGCCTTTTTATATACATTAATTATCAATACGAATTTTATAACTCACACAATATAATTCTTTATGCAACAGTGATATACACAATTGAGTTTCAGAAACGCGGTCTTCCACACGCTCACATATTACTGTTCCTACAAGGGACGAGCTGCTTTGCCAATCCTGCTTTTATGGACACGATCATTTCTGCCGAGATCCCAGACAAGTTGATTGACGTTGAGTATTACAAAGCTTTCGAAGAATTCATGGTTCACGGTCCGTGTGGTGTTGCCAGGAGCAATTCACCGTCCATGGTAAATGGAAAGTGTTCGAAACATTTTCCAAAAAGATATATTGATGCATCCCATTTTGACCAGGATGGTTACCGGTTGTATCGAAGAAGGGATGATAAGAGGACAATAAAAAAAATGGAATAGATTTGGACAATAGGTATGTTGTACCACATAATCGGTACTTACTCTTGAAATACAAAGCCCACATTAATGTAGAGTGGTGTAACCAATCTAGGTCAATCAAGTACCTATTCAAGTATGTCAACAAGGGTAACGACCGTGTAACGGCTGAGTTTTATAAGACTACAATGGATGAAGGTGGTAATGAGATGGTGGATGAAATAAACATGTACTATGACTGTAGGTACATCTCTGCGTGCGAGGCAGTATGGAGGTTGTTTAGTTTTGAAGTTCAGTACAGGACTCCACCGGTTGAGCGACTAAGCTTTCACTTGCCTGACTGCCAATCAGTCGTGTTCCAAGACGATGATACCATTGATCATGTCTTGAATAGAGAGACCGTTGGGCAAAGTATGTTTAATGCATGGTTTGTAGCGAACCAGAAGTTTAAAGAAGCGAGCTTATTAACTTACATTGAGATGCCTACAAAATTTGTGTGGAAAAAGGACATCCGTGAATGGCATCCAAGAAAGAAGGGTTTCTCAATTGGTCGGATATTCTATGTACCACCCGCTTCAGGAGAAATTTATTATTTAAGGTGTCTATTGAACATAGTCCGCGGTCCAAAATGCTTCCAAGATATTAGGACAGTTAATGGTGTTGAGTACTTAACGTTTAGAGATGCATGTTATGCTCATGGATTGTTAGACGATGATAAAGAATACATTGATGCTATAAATGAAGCAAGCTACTAGTCAACTGCATATTCATTAAGGAAGCTATTTGTTGTCTTACTAACATCCTCATCCATTATTAGGCCCGAAAATGTCTGGAATCAAGTGTGGAAACATTTGTCTGAAGATGCTCAACACTATCAAAGAAGAATATTAAATCAACCAGGTAATGTACATTTTTTTTATACAATAAAATATCTTAAGTTATATCGATAACTATCTGACTGTTGCCATCGTAACAGATTTGGTCTTAACAGAGGAAGAGAAAAAGAACTTTGCATTGTTCGAATTGGAAAACCTATTGGGTCAACAAAATAAGTCTTTAAAAGACTATCCTCCGATGCCAAATACCCAGTACTGATCATTCAAGGTTGTTTCAGAATAGGCTGGTTTTTGAAAAGTTAAGTTACAATTGCGAGCAGTTGAAAGAAGATGCTGAAGTGCTTTCTGCCAAACTAACCGAAGAACAAAGTGTCATCTATCATACGGTTATAAAAGACATTGCAGACGGTAAAGGTGGCTTATTTTTTGTTTATGGCTACGGTGGAACAGGAAAGACTTTCTTGTGGAGAGCGTTGTCAGCTGCAATCCGATGCAAAGGTCAGATCGTTTTAAATGTGGCATCAAGTGGCATAGCTTCTCTGTTGTTACCAGGTGGCCGAACTGCTCACTCAAGATTTGCAATACCTATTGCAATAAATGAAGACTCAACCTGTAACATTAAGCAAGGTAGCGACCTGGCTGAATTGTTGATAAAGACGAGTTTGATAATATGGGATGAAGCTCCCATGATGCACAAACATTGTTTTGAAGCATTAGACCGAACTATGATGGATTTATTGCATTTTGTAGACCCGTGTAGTGAAATGAAGACGTTTGGTGGTAAAACTGTGGTTTTGGGTGGAGATTTCCGCCAAATTCTCCCGGTAGTTCCAAAAGGTACACGGCAAGATATTGTTTCTTCAGCCATAAATTCATCATGCCTATGGGATAGTTGCAAAGTTTTAAGGTTGACACAAAACTTAAGACTAAGTTCGGTACCCAACGGTGGAAATCGGCAGGCATTACAAGAATTTGCCGATTGGATTGCTAATGTCGGTGATGGAAAGCTGGGTGGGCGGAATGATGGTTACGCAGAGGTTGAAATTCCAAAACACATGTTATTGTCATCCGGAGCGGACGATATTAAAACAATTGTGCACAGTACATTTCCTATGTTTGCAAATGGAAACACTGACCCCGAGCATCTGCTAGGTCGTGCTATATTAGCACCAACGCTCGATGTGGTCAATGCAGTAAATGACTATATGACTGAGTTGCATAATGCCGAAAGCAGGTCGTACTTTAGTTCAGACGCAGTATGCAAAGCTGACGGCGACAACGGTATATTTGGAGATGTACACACACCGGAATTTCTAAACAGCATTAGGGTTTCAGGTCTACCGAATCATACATTAACTTTGAAAATAGGTTCACCGGTAATGTTAATGAGAAATATTGACCATTCTCTTGGTTTGTGCAATGGGACTCGGTTGATAATCACAAAACTAGCAGACCATGTTATTGAAGGCGAGATTCTGTCTGGACCTAACAAAGGTACAAAAGTGTTGATCCCTCGAATGTCAATGTCACCCTCTGATCCAAGATTGCCGTTCAAATTTCAACGAAGGCAATTTCCAATTATGCTTTCATATGCAATGACCATTAACAAAAGTCAAGGACAAACGTTGTCTCATGTTGGTTTAATACTAAAGAAACCGGTTTTTGTACACGGTCAGTTGTACGTAGCTGCATCTCGGGTTAACAATCCTGACGGTCTCAAAATATTGATAGTCAAAGACCCAAGTTCAACTACTATATCAACCACTAATGTTGTATATCATGAAGTTTTCAATAATTTGTAATTTTGTAGTTCCATGACCTTGCAACTATTTGATCTCTTTTCGTACTATTCTCTTTTCTAGGACTTAATCTCCATCTATCCCAATCATATTTCATTTATATGTTATAAATTTTAACCGTAGTTCACACAATTTGTAACATAATATACACACAATTAATACTTTTTAATTTACATACCGTGCAGCGCACGGGTCAAATACTAGTGTATATATATATATATATATATATATATATATATATATATATATATATATATATATACAGTGCAAATTCTGCATAAGATTTGTGTACTGCACCTTAAATAATTTATATTTTTTTCGTTTTCAAAAAAAAATTATATATATACTGCAAATTCTGCATAAGATTTGTGTACTGCGCCTTAAATAATTTATATTTTTTTCGTTTTAAAAAAATATATATATATATTTCTTTCCCTCCAGCTGCAAATTCTGACGTAGTATTTGTGTGTGTATACATATGGTTAGATTATGATTCTTAGAATTTCATTCATTTACAACTCTATATTTTCATATATAATTTATATTTTTTCCCACTGATGCAAATTCTGCATAATATTTTTCCATGTATAACTTTAAATTTTTTTTTTTACAATAATGTATGTTGTTATAGAATAATAATAATAATAATAATAATAATAATAATAATAATAATAATAATAATAATAATAATAATAATAATAATAATAATAATAATAATAATAATAATAATAATAATAATTATTATTATTATTATTATTATTATTATTATTATTATTATACATTTTTTGTATATAGGGGCATTTATGTATTTTAAAGACATATTTCATTTCTATTCATTAAAGCAATCAAACACTAAAGTAATATTCCTAAAATTTATTCCTTCTGTGAACTAAACAATAAAATATCATTCAAATTTATTCTTTCTCAGTATTAATTTTAACAGATATCTAATTAGTCGAAGGACTAATTGAAATGGCCACTAAACGAATACTTCTTAATTAAATAAGGTCATAACAATATAAGTATAACTAAGAGATTGAGTTTACTATTATAACATAATTGAATGACTAAAATGATTAGTTTTTTCATAATTTTATTATAAATCCAAGTACAAATATTGTTTGTTTAAAGAACGTTGTTGGGAACTGGATGCACATATATTCAATGAAGCTTCTAATGAATTTCGATCATCTACATACACCAAATCACTGTCGGTCTTCCTTAATATATGTGCCTTCATATTTTGGTCCTGCCCAATGTGAAAATTTTAAATTTCCACACTCTTTTTGTTTTATGTCATTCATTCAATAATTACTATACCTTTTTTTTTTTTTTTTTTTTGACAAAGCAATAATTACTATACTAACAAGTTAGTTTCCAAGAAATTACGTGAAATTGAAATATAACATTGATTCTATACACTGAATGTGTATAAAATTGACAGCTAAAATGGTTTAGTTATAAGAACTTTTTTATTATTTTGCATTGTTAATTGGTTCCCACAAAAAATTTGATTTTGGAGTATGTATTTACTCATTCTCTCTCCTCTCACCTTACTCCTTCACATAACCTAAATTTCTGGGAAAAAAAAAATTATTGGGGTTGTTCTAATTAATTTACTTCATCCTTTATTGATTACGTAATATTTAATTATCCAATACACACCATCATGTAGTGATTACAAGCTTTTCTTCGTTACTCAAGGAGAGGTGAAAAAAAAAAAAAAAAAAAAACTCAAGGTAGAACAAATTATGAAGATTTAATTTGTGGTCAGAATTTGCTGAGCTTTTGTAGCGGCGAACTGCCATCCGTTAACGTTTGATTTAGCAACGAGCGATATTGGAAATGCATTGCTAATTAGTGTTTTTTGTTGTCAACTTTGATTAAAGTCAGTATGATAGTCTGAAAATGTGAGTTGCATGGTCCTGTATAGAGTGCTACATAACATGTTGTGTTGGGTAGGGCTTTGATTTTGAACCATTCTTTGAGTTTTCATCAAAATTTAAACTTCAAAACTTCAAAATTTATAAATGAACATGAAATATCTTACTAAAACTCAAAACCTTTATAAAAACTAACTTACATCCAATTAACTAAGAAATAAGTATACACAAATAATTATTAATTTATTTGTATAATTAATTAACTATGAATTATACTAACATGTACCGTGAACTAAATATCTAATTGTTAATATCTTTACAAAATACAAAAAAAAAAAAAAAAAAAATCTCTAAATATTATAAATATATCTAAAATAAATGATTTTTTTTTAAATCTCAAAGTACCTCGCAAACTTTTATTCAAATTTTCAAAACAATATTTATGCAGAAATTTTATACTTTTTTTGATAGTGCAGAAATTTTATACAATTTGCTAATTATTAACAATTGCTAATTGTCAAAAGTGTCAAAAGAGTGTGGCCTCATAAAAGTGGATAGAACTTTTTTTTATTCCTAACCTGGAAATTTGATTTTTCCACAGTCCTTTTGCTTTCTGTCTCCCAATAATTACCAAGTTTTTTTTTTTTTCAGAAACCAATAATTACCAAGTTTTTTTTTTTGAAAGCCAATAATTACCAAGTTAGTTTCTAGGAAATTATGTTAAAGTTGAAATTGTCTTTAGATCGGACTTGAAGTAAAACACCTCACAATTTCAATCCAATTTAAAAAACAATTATTTTCTTCTATTGATATATAAATTAATTTTAAATATTAACAAAATAATGAAAATAAAACTTTAAATTATGTGAAATCTTTTTGCGAAATTCAATATAAAATAAATTGTATTTAGTAAATATTTGAAAATACATATTTATTATTATTATTATTATTATTATTATTATTATTATTATTATTATTATTATTATTATTATTATTATTATTATTATTACTAGTATTTGTCCCGTGCGATGCACGAAAATATGTTATAAAAATATACCTTATATGAGGTTTATTCATATATAAAATTTTTGTTATTTAATAATTATTATGTGTGAATTCCTATGATAAAATTATGAACATAAATATATTTACAATTAAAATAATATTTAAGGTGTGTGATTACTACAAATCTTAAACTATATTAAAAATTTAGTACATAGTATTTAATATTACAAATTTTTAAGAACTTAGTAAACTACAGTAGTAATTGAATTACAATTTTAGAGTCACAACGAATCAAAATTTTTAGACCTATGAGATTTCTAACTCTAGATGTAGCAACATACAATTGACCTTTAAAGACCAAAATTACAATATTAGTTCGAACATTGATTTTTTCTTCCAAATACTATCGAATTAAGTGTGTAATCAATAAAAGATGAGAACTAATAATTCGAGAATATAATCTTAATGTTACTAAGCCTACTTCACGTCAATTAAGTTAATTGGATAGTATCCGATGAATCCACGAATAACGCATCTTTGTCTCCGTAGTCCTCAATATGCACATCAACAATCTTAAATATTAGGTCGCCTAGCTATGCCATATATTAATTTCAAACTTATGAACTTTGGGGTTGTATGCAATAAAAAGTATATTTTAAATATACTAAGTGTACATTATATATGTATGTAAGGTACTTTCAATATAAAAATAATGTATTTTTAATATATTAAAAATGCATTTAATATTCATGATCCATACAATTATGTGGACCATCTTTCACACAATAATTTGCCATTAGAAATTGAAATATAAATAAATATAATAAATATATAAATATATAAATATATATATATATATATATATATATATATATATATATATATATATATATATATATTAGAAACTGTTAGTGGAAATTATTATCATTATTATTATTGTTGTTGTTATTGTTATTATAATTAACAATATTTTTTTTTTTTTGAAGGTCAACCAATGGGTTGTATTCATAGATAAGCCGAAATTGAGTCCGGTGGGATAGTATCCCAATACATAGCTGTGTCATACTGGAAAGCTGTAGTAGCTAAACTATGTGCTAAAATATTCTGCGATCTAGGTATGAAGTTAACATAACAATAATTAAAAGTAGATAAATGATTCCTGCATCCATCAATTGCGTAGCCAACATACGATCGTGTCAGCAGCTGTGGCGTCGTTAAGTAAGTCTGCAGTACCTGGCAATCTGTATAAAGCTCCATATTTTGTTCTCCACGCTCGCGTAGCCAAGAAAGAGCCTCCTTAAAAGCATAAGCCTCCGCCATGAGTGGTGAAAAACAATGTGGCAAAGGTGCGGAGTATGCTGAGATAAATTGACCACCCGGTCCCAGTATTACCACTCCAACCGTTGCTGTGTTGTCCGTGTGTCGATATCCAGCATCGACATAGCACTTGGATGGTGGTGGCTGCGTCGGAGTGTGACTGGGTGCGGCATGCTGGGCTGTTCCGGTTTCGGTTCTGCGGGCAGTGGGCTGCGCTGCCGTGGCTGGCATCACGGGACTCGGGTCCGTTCTTGGTGCATGGGCATGACGCCATGCCGTAACTTCGGCCTGGGCCGCGGCGAGCACTCGTCGTGGTCTGGGCAAACATGCATCCCAAATCGCACCATTCCGAGCTCTCCATACATGATAAATAATTGCAGCTGCGTAGGCAATACCATCAGAATCTAGAACATTTAACATTTCACTAAACCATTCATAAAAAATATTTGTCACAATATTTGTAGATGGAAGGTTAGATAGTGCCCAAATGGTCTTTGGATAGTCACACGAAACCAATGTATGCATAATATCTTCATTTACAACTCCACACATGGCACACACCGGATCAATCTCCACTCTCCTTATAAGCAAGTTTTGGGTAGTAGGAAGAATATCACTCAAAGCCCTCCATAGTAAGGTTTTCCATTTGGGTGGTATTTTCTGTTTCCACAATGTGAGCCACTTTGCAAATCCCACATTTGCAATATTTTCATAATTTCCCACCATACACCTATACCCATGTTTAACCGTGTAATTGCCTTTGGGGTCTCCATGCCAATACCACATGTCATCATAGCTTGGGGATACTGGTATTTTTAGAATCCTACTCACATCACCAGGCTCAAAAATATCAGTAAGTAAATCATAATCCCAAGTGCCTGTATCTTGGTTAATTAAGTTGATTACTCTGGCATTACTCAGTTGAGGTGGCATTTCTGTCTGGATCATGGGGTCATCTTTATCTTGCAACCACGGGTGTCCCCACACAAAGGTAGAATCTCCGTTCCCAATTCATCTTCTCACCCCACTGCAAATTAAACTCTTCGCCGCCATAATGCTCCGCCAACAGTGACTTGGATTGTTTCCTAGAATTGCATCAGTAAAAGACTGGTTAGGATAATATCTGGCCTTATAAACTTTAGAAACCAAAGAGTCTGTATTGGTCAATAGCCTCCAAGCTTGCTTTCCCAACAGTGCCACATTGAACGCTCTTAGGTCTTTAAAACCCAATCCACCATACTTCTTGGGTATACATAACTTATCCCAGGCTTTCCAATGGATTTTCTGGTCAGTCCCTGAGCCCCACCAATATCTATTCATCAACCGCTCAATAGCCATACAGATATTAGTAGGTAACAAGAAAACACTCATTGAGAAGGTAGGCATAGCCTGAGCCACACTTTTCAACAAGATTTCTTTTCCTGCCTGCGATAATAGTTTCTTGTTCCAAGATCCTATTCTCTGTCTGATTTTGTCCTCTATATAAGCAAATGCAGCTTTCTTATTCCTTCCAATGAATGATGGCAATCCAAGGTACTTTCCAAAGTTAGGAGCCTGAACCACACCCAAAACTTGTGCCACATTTTCCTTGATCTCCTCTGTTGTATTCTTACTATAGCATATACTGGATTTATGGTAATTAACAGCTTTCCCAGACATACTTTCATATAGAGCCAGACATCCTTTAATTTCATTTGCCTCCTGCACAGTTGCTTTAAAAAATAATAAGCTATCATCAGCAAAGAAAAGATGGGAGATAGGCGGAGCACCCCTTGCCACTCTGCATCCATGTATTAAACTCCTTTCTTGTGCCTGTTGTAATAACATAGAGAGACCTTCAGCACAGATTATAAACAGGTAGGGCGATAATGGATCCCCCCGTCTTAATCCCCTGGTTGGTATTAGTGAGTCACTCCGTGTCCCATTCACCAGGAAATTATAGGACACCATCGTAACACACGTCATAATAAGTTCAATCCACTTGTCATTAAACCCGAGTGCCATCATCATGCCTTTTAAAAATGGCCATTCCATCCGATCATAAGCTTTTGCCATATCTAATTTTAAGGCATCCCAACCAACCACACCACACTGTTTCCTGTTCAAATAATGGCCTACCTCTGAGGCAATCAAAATATTATCCGTTATCAACCTGCCTGGTATAAACGCACTCTGGGATTCAGATATAATACTATCCATTAGGGGTTTCATCCTCCGGGTCATCATTTTGGCCATAATTCTATAAATGACATTACTAAGCGTTATTGGTCTCAAATCAGTGACCTGTTCAGGGACATCTTTCTTAGGAATTAATACAACATCAGTATTATTCAAACCTGGTGGCAATGAGCTTGTATTCAGACAGTCTACAACAAAAGCCGAGATATCCCCTCCTACAATATCCCAAAAACTTTGATAAAAACCCGGGTTCATCCCATCCGGCCCTGGCGCCTTATCAGGATACATTTCAAACAGAGCATCTTTCACCTCACCAACCTCAAAGGGTCGCATTAATACCTCATTCTGTGCCTGAGTGACTCGTGGCGTAACATTGTTATAGATCAGATCACCGCTTACAGGATTATTAGTTGTAAAAATGCGTTTAAAATAATCCAGAACTACACCTGCCATATCATCCCCTTCCATCCATTCACCACTATCATTCATAATTTTAACTAGAGTATTCTTATTCCTTCGGTTCGAGGCATACTTGTGATAAAACTTCGTGTTGGCATCCGCATCCTTGAGCCAGTGCTGTTTGACTCTCTGCTTCCAGTATGCATCCTCCTGCATCTCCACTCGGCATAGATCCGCTTCCAATCGGTTATACTCCTCCAGGGATGCATGATCAATACATCCCTTGAGTTGATCCTGCCTCCTCCGGAACCGCTCAATCTTTTCCCCGAACTTATGGTACCGGTCCCCCCCCCCCCCATCGGGTTAACCGGTTCCCACAATGTGCAATACAGCCTTGTGCTCCCCTACCTCTTCCCTCCTCCCATGACTCAGCCACTACCGCTCTACATCCCTCATCATAGAGCCACGCCATCTCAAAACGAAACCTTCGGCCCCCAGCCCTCCTACCCCCATATTGCCGAATCCCCATGAAGATAGCTGAGTGGTCAGACCGTCTAGTCCATTGATTTGCAACTGTGGCCCCATTCACAATATCCCTCCAGCGGTTAGTGACCAGTACCTTATCCAATTTTTCCTGAATCCATCCAGGAGTGCCTTTGCCCGTTTGCCACGTGAACTGATTACCACTCATTGGTAACTGTGCCAAACCACAGTGATCCATAGTCTCTCCAAAGCCGCGTAACAGACTGTTCGGGTGTGGATTTCCTCCCTTCTTCTCATACTGATACAAGAGATCATTAAAGTCGCCAATCACAACCCAGGGTAGCTCAGATTGTGTTGCCAACTGTTTCAATAGATCCCATGACTCAGTCCTCCGTGTTCGTTCTGGATAGCCGTAGTAACAAGTCATTCTCCAGTTTGGAAAACCACTTATACTCACCTCCACATCAATGTGTGTCTTCGAGTAACCCAGTAATCTTGCAGTATTGTTCTTCCTCCAAAGTAATGCCAATCCACCACTGCGGCCTGTATTATTAACATAAAACAGACCCTCGTAACCAATCTTAACGCGAACTCGTACTGCATGTATTCGTGCTACTTTCGTTTCCATCAAAAATACAAAATCCGGCTTCTTCTTGGACACCATGTCCACAACTGCACGAACTGTCCGTGGATTGCCCAAGCCACGACAGTTCCAACTCAGAGTACTCATTGTTGTGGGCGGGTCTGGGAACCAGAGCCCGCCTGATGCAAGTTTTTTGAGCTATCTGCCATACTAGTATCCGTATCTGCCAACTGTCGACTATCCTGCCTGCGACGCTTAGCCAATGCCGTTACCCCCTCCTCCTCCTCCTCCTCACGGCCTTGTACCCCTACCGGTTTTTCCGGCGCCACCCTCACAGGTTCCAGGCGGATCGGTGGCTCATCCTCGGTTAGTAGCCATGATTCACCGACTGGCCGTGGTCCTCTTGCCTGCCCAGCTCGCATCCACACCCCATAAGGGTATTGTTCAGCAGTCAACGTCGAGTTTCTAGCTTTCAAGCAGAACTTTTCCGAGTGCCCCAAAAGTCCACAGAAAAAGCAAAAGGTATGTAGTCTCTCATATTTGAAATTCACCCACCCCCAAGTCTTGTCCCGGCGAATCAATTTCATCCTCCTCTTCAGGGGCTTATCCACAGACATACAAACCCTAATTCGGTAGAAAGTTTTGGGTGGCCCCTTCATCTGCCTCTCATCAATCTTTAAGAATTTCCCCAGAAAATTCCCTGTCTGTTCAAGTACCGGCACCGTATTATAACCAACCGGCAGGTTGTACACCTGCACCCATAAATCCACTGTATCAAGCACCATATCCTCCGGCAATTGACCATCCTTCACCTCCCTACAGAGCAGTGTACAATTCTCGAAGGACCACGGTCCCTCATCCATAACCCTCCGGACATCCGTTATGTGATGGAAAACAAATTGAAACAGATTCGGTTGGAGCTCTGTGATATGCACACCACTTACCGGTTTCCATGCCGAGGCCATAACCTGTCGCATGTACTCAGCCTTGATTAACCGTTGAGTCAGAAATCGGCCAACCACCACCCAAGATTCCGCTGCCGCCGCTGCGCCACTGTCGACCGCCGGCGCCTCAACACCGGCGTCCTCGTCTTCCAACTCGATTTCGGCCCATCTGCTCGATAGCCCCGCTATCTCCGCCTCCGTTGCTGCCATGCCCGTCGTCTAGACGCCTGCTGTTCGCCAGACGTGAAGCTTGCCGATCGTGCGCGTCCTCCGCCGTAGCCTGCTACGCATACAAAACCCTAGTTACGGGAGAAAACGAGAGAGAACCTTAACGTAGAGGGAGAGAGTTTTGCCTTCTCGTATTATTAGACTAGTACTATAATTAACAATATTATTATGGTCTTTTGAAAATTAAATGTTTATTATCACCATTTAATTTTCACAATACCATATGACTTTATTATATATAGGATAGGATAGGATAGGATATGATAGGACAGGATAAGATAGGATTATTATTATTATTATTATTATTATTATTATTATTATTATTATTATTATTATTATTTAAAAAGCTAGATTGAAGAAAAAATTCAAAAGCACATTTTAAGATTACAAATCTCGCAAAAGAAAGACACGTAGCTGAAATTTAAAAAATATATATCATCCTCATATAGGACATTTTAAGATTAGTATCTGCATAGGTTTAGCTCAATAGTTCGGTCGGCAGTATTTGAGAGAAGAAATCAAGTTTCGAACCTCGCGGCGGTAATGTGGGAATTATGCTTCAAGTGGACAGATCCCTTGTGCGCATGACATTTGACCCTGTCTGCTGAGCTATTGAGTCACCGTGATTTGTATCTTCCCAAATGCTCTGTCCGACCGGCATGTAGGGGGGCCATTGGGGTTGGGGATTCAACCTTTATGGGAGATGGATTGAAACTTGAACCCGGTTAAGGGGTGTGAAAAGTCTAATGAAAATTAGTTTACGAGTTAATTCTAGCGGACATTTTTTTTTTTTTATCATTGGTGGTGATTCTAAATTTAGTCCTAGACTATCATTTTTGTCATTTAACACCCCAGACTATTATATTTTCGACAATTTAGTCCTTCCAATGACTTTTTTGGTCAAATCATATTTTAGGCAAGGGTATTTTAGTGGTATTCCATCGAAAGTCCATTGTCTTTGGTGGTATTTTCAAATTTAATCATAAACAATTGTTTTTACCATTTAACACCCTAGACTATTATATTTTAGACACTTTTGATCCTTTCAATGACTTTTTTCGGTGAAATCCTATTTTAAGAAATGGTATTTTTTTGACAACAAAGAAGAGGTTTTTTTTTTTTTTCTTTTTACCTTTTTTTTTTTTTTTTGCTCTACAACTATTGTAGATGATTCATAGAATCATGGACTAAAATAATATCAGTTAAACATACTGAAGCCAACCGAGTGACGACATATTGAAATTTTCAACTACATTGCAAAATGATTCTCCCATACCAAGAGGTCCTCAGGTACTTGATGTCACCATTGACAAAAGATGATTTAGGGTCGGGTTGAAGGAGATGAAGACAAGAGTCAGGTGAAGGAGATGGTGCGATGCAAGGATGAAGAGAGGAAAAAAAACTGGCGTAGAAAACCGATAAAATTAGAAGAGACGAAAATGCCATTACCTAAAATAGGGTTTCACTTGAAAATTTCATATGAAAAATAAAAAATGTCCAAAATATGATAATCTGAATTGCTAAATGGCAAAATCGAATGTTTGAGACTAAATTTAGAATTGTCACCAAAGAAAAGGGACCTCCGCTAAAATTAAATTATTGAGAAAATAATACAAAAATTAAAGAGACAAAAATATCATTTCCAAAAATAGGATTTCACCGGAAAAGTCATCGGAAGGAACAAAAGTGTCCAAAAATATGATAGTCTAGGATGTCAAATGACAAAACCGATAGTCTGACACTAAGGTGCGCCATTTTAAAACTTTTGGTGCGTGATTTATGTACTTGGTGCGCCATTTTAAAACTTTAGGTGGGTAATTTGCGTTCTAAGATGCTTTATTTGTGTGCTTAAGGTGCGTGTGTGTAACACCCCGTGTTACGAGTCCTAAAACCAATGAATTAATTAATTGATTAATAGCCCAGGAGAAAGAATAAATTATAATGATTAATTAGGGAAAAAGGCCCACCGTAGCCCATGGGCCCAAATATATAAACCCAACCCCTAACCCCAATAGGATTAAACTCTAAATAAAACCCCTAGATCTATAAATAGGGAACTTAGGGAGCACCTAGAACCCCCCCACACGCCTAAATGCCCCACCACCCCAGGAGAGCTCCAAGAATTCCCTTAGAAGAAAGCAAGAAAGCAAGAAAGCTTAAAGAAAGACCCTTCATAGCCAAGGAACTAATTAAGGCTAAGAGGTAACCCATGTCTCAACCAAACCTATTTTCATAGCTATGATTTCCCCTTAGGGTTTCCCCCATATTATTGTGTATTAATGACTTGTGATGATTATTGATGATGATTGATGTGATGATCCCATGGGAGATCTTGATAATCTTGATATTGGGAGATTCTTGATAATTATGATATTCTTGATGATTATATGGAGCTCTTGATGATTATGTGTTGTTCTTGATAATTGGGTGATGCTCTTGATGTTTATGTGTTATTCTTACCGAATCTTGCAATTAGAAGACGAACCGTATTCTTGTTGATATAAAAGTGATTAGAACCCTAGGTTGTATCGTATGATCTTATTCTTGGATTATCGGGTGGGGAAATCGCATGTTTGGGTGTTGATTATATTTAGAAAAGCATGATAGGTTATGTGCCGTTCGTTTCTTATATTTGATTCGTTAATTGTCTACGTGTTGTCGTTAATTGCGTTGTAAAGTGTCTAAGCATGGTTTCGGGTTCCACAATGATTCCCGGGACGTTTTTGGTGTGAAAAGAGTAAGTGGGGGGTAGGGGACCCGCCACCTACCCACGGCCGAGATTTCACGTCCGGTAGCGGGCAGCCGACGGGCGGCCAGCTGCCCGCCGGCGACCCGCTGCCCGGAACAGTAAAACCGGCGGGCAGCCGGCGGGTGGCCCCCCACCCACCGGCTACCCGCTGGAAAATTCCCCCACTCGGGAGTTCGGCTTCCCCGTTTGATGTTCCCTCGATCCCCGTGGTGTCCCAACGGGCCCCGTTTATCGTGCCTACGTCTAGTTTGATGTTTCGGGTACCGTTCGTAGGTTTATGTGTCTATTATATTGCATGCTAGTTGAATTGGTATCCCGTTGACCTAGGTGGAAGGAGTTTGAACCCCTTAGGACTATTCTTAGTATGTGATGGATCACGCATAGGTTTTGTTATACGTTTTCTCCCCCTTCCTAATGTGTAATGTGGGTTGCATGTGCTTGCTGGGTGATATGTGTGTGTGTTACCCCAATTCGGTTGCGATCGGATTGGTTATCCTGAGCTGCGGTTCAGAAGCTGGCTGCGGTCAGATTGATACTCTTGGGCTGCGGTCCACCGTTTGCTTGCGATCAAACGTTTCTATACGAGCTGCGGTTCGTCCTTTTTCCTGGCTGCGGTCAGATGACATTCTCTTGGGCTGCGGTCCACTGTTTGGTTGCGATCAAACACTATGATGAGCTGCGGTTCATCGGTCGGTTGCGATCGACCCCTCCGTGTTTCGATACGGGGCAGGGTGCCGCGGGGCCGTGTCAGAGCTATATGCGCTGACCCTCATGTATGGGCATGCGATTGGTCCTGTGGCGCCAACAAAGTGTGCTACGTGTTGAGATATGGATGAGTGGTGATCATGAGTGTCTTGGGGGATGTGACTACGAGATTTATGTTGGGGATTGTTGATGTTGAGTTATGGTTATTGTTTATGCTTTGCCTTATCTGCCTTATCTGTTGTGAACTGCATATGCTCGTTATAACTGTTGCTTGTGTCTGGCCTTATCTGTCGAGTCATTCCCGGTTTTAATGCTAGAGTTCGTAGGATATATCCTCATGCTCAAAATGGTTTTCATATATCTATATATATCACTATATGTATTGTATTTCAACGCGTTGGAGTGGGTTACCAGCATCTCTCGCTGAACAGATATATTTGGCTTTCAGGCACAGAAGACTAAGTCACTGGAGCGCGCTAGAACTTGGAGTTAGAACTAGATAGTTTCCCTTTGGCCTGCGTGCCACGTTTATGTAATTACGTTTCGAGGATACTAGTTAGTTAACCTGTGCACTTGGGTTCTCTAGCCCAGGTGTGGCATAGCACCCCGTACGCTTGTATTTATTTCTTGGGATTTAATAAGATTCTACCTTTGATATGAGTTTTTAAATGTCTTAAAAATCTGGGGTGTTACAGTTGGTATCAGAGCCTAAGTTTGACCCTAGGAAAAGACTCGTAGGACCGGACTTTAGGACATTAGGCTTGAACTCTAGATGCTTAGGAACATAGGCCTCAGGAATCTCAGGACGCGCGGTGAGATTGAGAAACCTACACATCACCTCCCCTCACTTCGCCCCTCTCTAATATTAAGAAACTCTTCTCCGCTTATTACATCAAGGTGAAAACACAAAATAATATCAACCTTTAACCACCAGGATGGCACCCAAGAAGAAACAGACAGGAACACCGAGACGCCCTACCCAGGAACTCCTGACTCAGAATCTACGACGCCTGGCCCAAATCGCCCAGGCACTAAGCACTGTCATTCCTCAGCCCCTACCAACGAACGAGAACTTGGAAATCCATCACCAAGTCTCGGCACACCAACCACCCCACTGAGCCGGGCCATCGCGCCGACTGCCCGGGGAAGGATCCTCACCCTAAGCAAGGCCAGGGTCGGAGATAGCAACATATTCTCCGGAACTTTCCTAGTGCACGCCACCCCAGCCACCATACTATTTGACTCGGGGGCTACCAACTCATTTATAGCAACCGAATTCGCCGCCCAGCTCGACCTTAATGCCAGCACCAAGGTCCGGCTCCAAGTCAAGGTGGCCTCAGGCGAGATCATAAAATGTGATCGCATGTACGAACATGTGATAATCACCATTCAAGGGGTGGAATTTCCCAGCAACCTAATCCAGTTCCAACTGGATGGGATGCAAGTAATCTTGGGCATGGACTGGCTAGGGAAATTCCAAGTGCAAATCTTGTGCGGAGAGCAAAAAGTGGTCCTACGAGGACCAAACGGTAAGAGGGTGTCATACCGCAGTATCTGCCAGGATCCGGGGATCAAGCTTGTAAACATGATGAAAATTAAGAAGTATCTGGGCCAAGGAAACGAGGCCTTCTTATGCTCAGTCGAAGACCTCAACGCCAAAATACTCGAACCACGAGACATCCCAGTGGTAAACGAGTTCACCGACGTTTTCCCGGACGAAATTCCCGGGGCACCCCCGGCCAGAGAGGTCGAGTTCACCATAGACCTCACACCGGGCGCCGCCCTGATCTCTAAACCACCCTACAGACTGGCACCAAAGGAAATGAAAGAACTGAAAGCGCAACTCCAGGAACTACTAGATAAGGGTTATATCCGACCCAGCACCTCCCCATGGGGGCACCGGTACTATTTGTTAAGAAAAAGGATGGGAGCATGCGCCTATGCATCGACTACAGGGAACTCAACCAGGTTACAATAAAGAATAGGTACCCCCTTCCCCGGATAGATGACTTGTTCGACCAACTTAAGGGGGCAGGGGTATTCTCGAAGATCGACCTAAGATCCGGATATCACCAAATCCAAGTGGCCAAACCGGACATCCAGAAAACGGCCTTCCGAACACGTTACGGCCACTACGAGTTTACCGTGATGCTCTTCGGCCTCACTAACGCACCCGCCATATTCATGGACCTCATGAATCGAGTATTCCGACCTTACCTGGATGACTTCCTCATTGTGTTCATTGACGACATCCTAGTCTACTCCCGAAATAAAGAAGAGCATGAGAGGCACCTTCGCATATCACTACAAACCCTCAGAGAAAACCAACTCTACGCTAAATTCTCCAAGTGCAAATTCTGGCAAGTCAGCGTAGCCTTCTTGGGTCACGTAATAACCAAAGAGGGGATCAGGGTGGACCCCGCTAAGATTTGCGCCGTTAAAGAATTGACCACGCCAAGCTCACTCTCGGAGGTCCGAAGCTTCCTAGGCCTGGCTGGTTACTACAGGAGGTTTGTACCCGACTTCACCAAGATAGCCCAACCCCTCATTAAGCTCATGAAAAAGGAAACCCCCTTCCGATGGGACAACAACTGCATCTTGGCCTTCCAAGAATTAAAGGACAAGCTAACCACGGCGCCCGTGCTAGCTATCCCCTCCGGAACGGAAGAATTCGAGGTCTACAGCGATGCATCCAAGAAAGGGTTGGGATGCGTGCTGATGCAAAAAGGGAAGGTAATAGCATACGCATCCAGGCAACTCAAAACCCACGAAGAAAATTACCCCACCCATGACCTCGAACTAGCCGCTATCGTTTTCGCACTAAAAATCTGGAGGCACTACCTGTATGGGGTGCAATGCAAAAACTACACTTAGAAATAATAGAGCGAGGACAAACCCGCCCTAATGCCTACCTACTCAACACGCAAGCCATACCCGCCCTCTTCGAGGAGATCAAAGCCGGGCAGCATCAGGACCCGGAACTAGATAAGATTCGCCACGACCTAACCCAAGGGAATGAAGGCCCCTTCGAAGCACACCCGGACGGTAGCATCCGTTACAAAGGAAGGTGGTGTGTACCCTCAACACACCCTCACTTGAAACAACGGATCTTGGAGGAAGGACACAACTCCCCGTACTCAGTCCACCCAGGAGGTAACAAGTTATACCAAGACGTAAGGAGAACGTTTTGGTGGCCAAACATGAAGAAGGAAATCGCAGATTTCGTGGCCAGGTGCCTGAATTGCCAAAGAGTAAAGGCTGAACGATGCAAGCCCAAGGGACTCGTACAACCCCTTGAAATACCACAAGGAAAATGGGATTCCATATCCATGGACTTCGTCGGAGGGTTACCCCCAACAAGAACCGGCAAGGACAAAATCTGGGTCATAGTGGATCGGCTGACCAAAACGGCACGATTCATTGCCATGAAGGAAACCTGGACAATGACGCAACTAGCCCAAGCCTACATAAACCGAGTGGTGAAATACCACGGAGTCCCCCGAAACATTGTATCCGATAGAGATTCCAGATTCCTCTCACAATTCTGGAAATCACTACAATCAGCATTGGGAGCGCACCTAAAACTAAGCACAGCCTTTCACCCCACCACATACGGCCAAACCGAGAGAACCATCCAAACCCTCGAGGACATGCTAAGAGCCTGCACACTAGACTTCCGAGGGACGTGGGAAGAACACCTAGACCTCATCGAGTTCTCATACAACAACAGCTACCACGCGAGCATTCGCATGGCACCCTACGAAGCACTGTATGGTCAGAAATGTAGAACCCCATTATGCTGGGAAGATATGGTCAACCCGGTAACACTGGGCCCCAATACCTACAAGACACCATAGCTAAGGTCAAACACATCCAGGAAAGGATGAAGGCCGCCCAAGACCGCCAGAAGTCTTACGCCGACCTAAAGAGGAAGCAAGCCGAATTCAACCTCGGGGACAAGGTCTGGCTAAGGATCTCGCCCACACGAGGAGTAATGAGGTTCGGAAGAAAAGGAAAACTCAGCCCCCGATTCATCGGCCCTTACGAAATCGTGGAGAAAATCGGAGACTTGGCCTACCGCCTCGCCTTACCCGTCGAGCTAGAACGAGTACACAACGTGTTCCACGTATCTCAGCTAAAGAAATACATACACGATCCAAGCCACGTACTCCAACACGAGACTGTAGACCTCGACGAGTCACTAGTGTACGAAGAGAAACCCGTAAGAATCCTGGACACCAAAACAAGAAATACCCGGAACCGAGTCATAGAAATGGTGAAGGTCCTCTGGACCAACCACGGGACCGAGGAAGCAACATGGGAACTTAAGGACACGATGAAGGAGAGGTATCCCGAGCTGTTCACTCCAGGTAACTAAGAGAAAACTTTCTTTTTCACCGGGGCCAAGCTTCGGGGACGAAGCTTCCTCTTAAGGGGGGAGAGTGTAACACCCCGTGTTACGAGTCCTAAAACCAATGAATTAATTAATTGATTAATAGCCTAGGAGAAAGAATAAATTATAATGATTAATTAGGGAAAAAGGCCCACCGTAGCCCATGGGCCCAAATATATAAACCCAACCCCTAACCCCAATAGGATTAAACTCTAAATAAAACCCCTAGATCTATAAATAGGGAACTTAGGGAGCACCTAGAACCCCCCCACACGCCTAAATGCCCCACCACCCCAGGAGAGCTCCAAGAATTCCCTTAGAAGAAAGCAAGAAAGCAAGAAAGCTTAAAGAAAGACCCTTCATAGCCAAGGAACTAATTAAGGCTAAGAGGTAACCCATGTCTCAACAAAACCTATTTTCATAGCTATGATTTCCCCTTAGGGTTTCCCCCATATTATTGTGTATTAATGACTTGTGATGATTATTGATGATGATTGATGTGATGATCCCATGGGGGATCTTGATAATCTTGATATTGGGAGATTCTTGATAATTATGATATTCTTGATGATTATATGGAGCTCTTGATGATTATGTGTTGTTCTTGATAATTGGGTGATGCTCTTGATGTTTATGTGTTATTCTTACCGAATCTTGCAATTAGAAGACGAACCGTATTCTTGTTGATATAAAAGTGATTAGAACCCTAGGTTGTATCGTATGATCTTATTCTTGGATTATCGGGTGGGGAAATCGCATGTTTGGGTGTTGATTATATTTAGAAAAGCATGATAGGTTATGTGCCGTTCGTTTCTTATATTTGATTCGTTAATTGTCTACGTGTTGTCGTTAATTGCGTTGTAAAGTGTCTAAGCATGGTTTCGGGTTCCACAATGATTCCCGGGACGTTTTTGGTGTGAAAAGAGTAAGTGGGGGGTAGGGGACCCGCCACCTACCCACGGCCGAGATTTCACGTCCGGTAGCGGGCAGCCGACGGGCGGGCAGCTGCCCGCCGGCGACCCGCTGCCCGGAACAGTAAAACCGGCGGGCAGCCGGCGGGTGGCCCCCCACCCACCGGCTACCCGCTGGAAAATTCCCCCACTCGGGAGTTCGGCTTCCCCGTTTGATGTTCCCTCGATCCCCGTGGTGTCCCAACGGGCCCCGTTTATCGTGCCTACGTCTAGTTTGATGTTTCGGGTACCGTTCGTAGGTTTATGTGTCTATTATATTGCATGCTAGTTGAATTGGTATCCCGTTGACCTAGGTGGAAGGAGTTTGAACCCCTTAGGACTATTCTTAGTATGTGATGGATCACGCATAGGTTTTGTTATACGTTTTCTCCCCCTTCCTAATGTGTAATGTGGGTTGCATGTGCTTGCTGGGTGATATGTGTGTGTGTTACCCCAATTCGGTTGCGATCGGATTGGTTATCCTGAGCTGCGGTTCAGAAGCTGGCTGCGGTCAGATTGATACTCTTGGGCTGCGGTCCACCGTTTGCTTGCGATCAAACGTTTCTATACGAGCTGCGGTTCGTCCTTTTTCCTGGCTGCGGTCAGATGACATTCTCTTGGGCTGCGGTCCGCTGTTTGGTTGCGATCAAACACTATGATGAGCTGCGGTTCATCGGTCGGTTGCGATCGACCCCTCCGTGTTGCGATACGGGGCAGGGTGCTGCGGGGCCGTGTCAGAGCTATATGCGCTGACCCTCATGTATGGGCATGCGATTGGTCCTGTGGCGCCAACAAAGTGTGCTACGTGTTGAGATATGGATGAGTGGTGATCATGAGTGTCTTGGGGGATGTGACTACGGGATTTATGTTGGGGATTGTTGATGTTGAGTTATGGTTATTGTTTATGCTTTGCCTTATCTGCCTTATCTGTTGTGAACTGCATATGCTCGTTATAACTGTTGCTTGTGTCTGGCCTTATCTGTCGAGTCATTCCCGGTTTTAAAGCTAGAGTTCGTAGGATATATCCTCATGCTCAAAATGGTTTTCATATATCTATATATATCTCTATATGTATTGTAATTCAACGCGTTGGAGTGGGTTACCAGCATCTCTCGCTGAACAGATATATTTGGCTTTCAGGCACAGAAGACTAAGTCACTGGAGCGCGCTAGAACTTGGAGTTAGAACTAGATAGTTTCCCTTTGGCCTGCGTACCACGTTTATGTAATTACGTTTCGAAGATACTAGTTAGTTAGCCTGTGCACTTGGGTTCTCTAGCCCAGGTGTGGCATAGCACCCCGTACGCTTGTATTTATTTCTTGGGATTTAATAAGATTCTACCTTTGATATGAGTTTTTAAATGTCTTAAAAATCTGGGGTGTTACAGTGTGTGTACTTAAGGTGCGCCATTTTAATGCTTAAGGTGTGTCTTTTTGTGTTAACCGCACGGGAAGCTATATCTGCACCAGAACTCATATATATATATATATATATATATATATATATATATATATATATATATATATATATATATATATATATATATATATATATATATATATATATATATATATATATATTATGTTTAAGTTCCAATGCGGGTGAATGCTTCCCGTGCGAGTGATTAATGTGCGTGAGTTTTGTACTTAATGTGCGCGAGTATTTTGCTTAATGTGCGCGAGTCTTGTGCTTAAGATGCGTGAGATTTGTGCTTAATGTGCATGAGTGTGTAGTACTTAATGTGCGTGAGTTTTGTACTTAAGGTGCGTGAGTCTTGTGCCTAAGGTGCGTGAGTTGTGTGCTTAATGTGCGTGAGTGTGTACTTAATGTGAGTTGTTGTTGAAAGTTTAAAGTGCATGAGTTTTGTGCTTAATGTGCGTGAGTTTTGTGTTTAAGGTGCGTGAGTCTTGTGCTTAAGATGCATGAGCTTTGTACTTAATGTGTGTGAGTATGTACTTAATGTGAGTTGTTGTTAAAACATAAGGTGTGTGTGTTTTTTTGCTTAATGTGCGTGAGTTTTGTGCTTAAGGTACGTGAGTTTTTGTTCTAAATGTATATATATATCCAAGATCCAGTTCGACCTGCAGGTCTAATATTAACGTGCGATTAGTGTGGTCCACCATTACGTATGTAAACACGCACCAATGTGGTAGGAAATTCACAACAACAACAAAATGCACCAATGCACCATTACGTACGCATTACCACAAAACGCACCATTAGGTATGCATAAACACATCATACAGTGTTCGGAAACACACTATTAGGTGTAGAGAGGTATGGTGCATTTTTTTGGGTGTGTGGTGCATTTTGTGGTGCATTGGTTGCATTTCGATCACTTTTGTGCCCATTCTAACACGATTGGTACGTTTTTACATACTTAATGTTGCGGCCGCACCGACCGCACGTTAAAGCATGGCTGCATTCGAGTTGATATATATATACATATACATACATATATATATACATATACATATATATATATATATATATATATATATATATATATATATACATACATATATATATATATATATATATATATATATATATATATATATATATATATATATATATATATATATATATATATATATATATATATATATATATATATATATATATATATATATAAGTGTAGGTGTGGGGCGGGGATACCTCCCCCGCACCCGGCCCCATTCCCATACCTGCGTGGGTATACGAAATTCCCCTATCCCCGCAATTATTACACAAATTATACTGATATTTTAAAACTCGTAGGGACGAGAATTCGAAGAACTAACCTACACTACTGAAAATTATAGAATTTCCGACCACCTGAAAGTGATCTTAATTAAATCAAGTCGAAAGCCTTGTTCCGACCACTTTTGGTATCCGGAAAAATTTTTGTTGCTATTTCCGACCACTTTTTTGCTTCCAACTTGATTTAAAATCACTTTCAGGTGATCGAAAATTCCATAATTTCCAGCATTGCTATAAAGTGTGGGTAGAATTGGCATGCCTATACTTAGTGTCATCCCCTAATTTCACCGTGCAATGTTGGAACGGTATAACCGAATTATTGCACCATAAATATAACATCAACATTCATATATTACTAATCTATCTTCTTACATTTTTTTTTTTTTTGAAAGTATCTTCTTACATTTTTAATTTGGTAGTTAGATTATGTTTACTCGTACATCTTGTTAGAAGAATTAGTTAAATGGCATTTAAGTTGTATTTTGGTGCAATATGTTAAGCCTAGCTAGAATAATATTCAATTATTCTTTGTTCTATTTGTGCTTCTATAGACTAGTTATGATTGAATAGTGGTCACAACTTCCCACTATTTGCTCTCTGTTATGTACTATATATAGGCTGTATTTCACATCAATAATCACAACTGTTTAATGCTCACATAGCCTTTACATGGTATCCAGAGCCAACTATCTCCTACGAAAGTTATTAATTTAATTTTTTTTCTCCCTGCTTCGTATCAATGGCTTCATCATCCAGTGTTGCCACCAATGACGACATTCTTCAAATCACTGCTACATCTCATTTTCCTATAAAACTAACCACCACAAATTCCCCAGTATGGAGGCGCCAAGTACCGTCCACACTGATTGGCCTCAACCTCTTTGGTTACATTGATGGTTCTATTAAGGAACCAGCCAAGTTTTCTGATGCTGCACAAACCACCACGAACCCGGCACATTCAGTTTGGTTTTGCCAAGACCAAATTGTCGTCAGTGCTCTTCTAGGGAGTTGTTCTTGACACAATTCAACCCCTCATCGCTTCAGCTGCAACAGCTCATGACACGTGGCAACGTCTCGCTACAAGCCACGCTAGTGCCTCCCGAGGTCGAATCATTTCCCTCAAGGCTAAGCTCACCAAAACCCCGA
Organism: Ipomoea nil; assembly: GCF_001879475.1. Classification (NCBI taxonomy): domain Eukaryota; kingdom Viridiplantae; phylum Streptophyta; class Magnoliopsida; order Solanales; family Convolvulaceae; genus Ipomoea; species Ipomoea nil. The sequence continues at coordinate 2,801,647 of NW_017617990.1, read as the reverse complement.
GAAGTTCTCTGTCAATTACCACATATTTAAATGACATGCGGTCCATTACTGACGACCTTGCGTTGGAGCAGTCCCCTGTATCTGATGAAGACCTGGTTGTGTATATACTAACTCAACTGGGTGAAGAGTAGAATTCTATCATCTTTGCCATTCGCGTACGTGAAAAGCTCATCTCTTTGGGAGAGTTAGCCGATGTGTTAACAGACAGTTACAAGTTGTGTTCTAATTTAATTTTTTTTTCTTAATCGAGTGGATGGGATACCTCGAAAGACAAAGCACTACTGACATCCACGTTGCCTAGTCACACCTATGGAGTCGTCAATGAGCATCTAAAGAACCACACGGTCTCCGGTTGAGCCATTACACTTAAGCCACGAGGGTCGCCAAGAGCTTTCTTTGCCGCCAGTCCGCCACGACATTTTGTTCCCTATGGACATGCTCGATACGACATTTTGTTCCCTATGGACATGCTCGATACGCACTTACCAATCCTTGCCAAGCCACCTGTAAGTGTACAAATTAGTACACATTAGATTGGCTAATTTATTAGTTTATTTTATTAATATGTAATGTTAATTAGTATGAGTTGTAATTTGTATTATTGGACCAAGCTAGAATGTGTGGTGGAGATTTATTCTAATGAGTTGGACAAAGAGCAAGTCTGAAGATCTCAAATTAAAGAATGTGTGGTTGAGAAGAATTCAAGCCACATATGAAAGCTACAATCAAGGCTTGGTGAAATGGAAATTATGTACAGTATATAAGGAAAGGAAAACGAAAGAGGAAGTTGGCAATTCTGAAATTCTGATCACATATGCAAGCTTCCTATATTATTGCTTTAATATTGATTATATTATATTTGTGATTTAATTATGTACTTCAAATCAGTACCTGTGACAGCTGAAGTGCTACACACCAAAGATGGTTATGGCATGCACGGTTCAGTCCTGAATAGGTGTTTTAGAAGAGTTGTAGTGGTAAAGGCTGTGAGCCGTTTGTAGTTACCTCTTGTAATACTCTGTGGTGAACATCTAGTGGATTGGGCAGACGTGGGTTGCCCCGCAGACATAGGAGAAGGAGTTCCGAACTGCGTAACAATTCTACTGTGTCTTTACTTTATTTATGCTTTCAATTTCGTTATTTATACGTTGATTAAATTGATTTAATTAAACAACGAAATTGTCTCGCAACATAAAATCAAGTAGAATCCTTAGTGTTAAATTGATTTCAAGATACACGGGCTTTTTCACCACCGCTTACCCTCACTGCTGACGTTCGCCACATTCCCATTAGGAGCATCACCCGCGAATATGTGTTCTTATTTGAAGTATTAAAAAAATGTTCTTATTTAATCATACACTATTATAATGTATTTAATCCTACACTATTATAGGATGTGTTTGGTTCATGAGTTTTCACACTAGTAATGAGAATCAAAATATGTATTGTTTGGTTGATAACTTTTTAAATACAACTATGAGATTTGATTACCCTTCAATTAAGAACCACTTTTCTTAATTAAAAAAAGAATATCACTCCATCTCATATTGGTAATTTGATTTTTAAGTTCGGATAATTCTTTTAAATTTTTGTTTTGATTTTTTGTTCATATTGATGCTTTAAATGTTATTATATTAAGATTCATTGCCTTGATTTTTTATTTTTCTATTTTAAAACTATTGTTTCCATAATAGGGTTATACATAATCAAACATCAATATCGGTATCAGTTTTAATTTGTAAATTTTTAATTTATAAAGTATAAATTTCCGGATAATATAAAATTTCTCAAACTTTAATTTGCCAAATTTTCAAACTGTGATTGGTAAAAAGACAGCTAGCTTAGCACAAGTGGGTTTCCTGGAAATTATTGAAAGTTTCCTTAGTCAAAAATATGTATAGTACTTCTGCACCCAATAATGCATTGTTTGTATTGCCTGCCTTTATTATATATATACATATATTCCAGCTTTGGCAACCAAAATATAGAAAGGCAAAAGTTGAATCAAAATGGGTGATCCTTGCACAATGCTGCTGATGATGGGCAGTAACTCAAAATGTATAGAGAATGTTAGAAGAATGCTGGAGAAAAACATTTCGCCTATGCCAATTATTGGGCTTTACGTAGCAATCGCTTCAGTGTCATGTGGGTATGCAATTATCTATAACTCAGTTTTTATGTTTTCAAGCTTACTCCCTACTAACTCCTTCTTATTCGTCAAGTTTTTCGATTTGAATGCAACTTGGCTGACACTATTAGCTGTGGCTACCAAGCTCACTGGAGACCTCACATCTCCCATGTTGTCTTACAATGATAACTTCTCAAAAATCAGTAGCACACTTTTCTTAACTGTGGCCATGGGTCAATTTTTCACCACACTGGGCTCTATGAACGGCAATGATATGCGAAGCAATGTCATGGCTTTGAGCATATTGGTATTCACCATCCTTGTAGATTTATGCATCCAACTGAGAACTGGTGTACTTGATTTCTCATTATTTCCAGAAATCATCTTCGCTCTTGTTTTGCTATTCTGCATGTTCATAGCAATTGTGTGTTCAGCTCTAGCACTTCCAGCAATTAAGAAACACGCAGAATCAAAGCATCATATGCTAGTGAAACAGATGGAAGCAACAGCTGGGCAACATTCACTTAATAGAGTTGAAGAGCTGAGATTGAGGGTTACAAAGTATTGGGTGATGGCAGCATCTGGTAGCCCTCAATTTCTGATCACAAGGTTGCCCACTTTCGTTTTTACAAATATCATCACCCTATTTTCTGCACTTATTTCTATTCTAGGATATATTAGAAGTTATACTACGGAAGCATACTGGATTACTTATTGTCCTTCTATGCAATCTGATTATAAGTGGTCCGTCTCATTGATTATACATTCTCAGTTGATTGCGGTGATGCTGCCTGTCTTCTTTGCTGCAATCTTATTGACTACTGTCATGAGTTATAAGTATGAGGACAATGGGATCAAAATTTCCAGAAAAGAATTCACAGTTGAGCCCTATTGGACTGAAAATCTAGTAGAATGGTGTCAGACTCCAATATCTATGAGAATTCTAAGATATATACTGCCCACAAAACTTTTTCACGATACAAAAAGTTTGATCTCAACTGTCTGCATGCTACATCAGACTTGGGTTGTCAGATTTATTAAGTTCTGTTGTGTTGTTTCTTTCTACGTCTGGCTTCCATTACTATTTTTAGTTAATCTTTTACGCAAACTATTGTCACCTGCGCATCAAGTATCAAATGACCAAATGAGAGAAGAGATAGCAGACCTCAGCCACTTTGTGATACTTCTTGAAGGAGAAAAACAATTGCCAAAACCATTGATGAGGAAAATCATTTGTGTGGTGAATAGTCATATTAAGTGGGGAAAGAATCAACCACCACGTAGTCTACTCAATCTTCTCAAACAAAGTTTCTTTTACAAAGGTGCAATACAATTTGACAGTAGCCAAGTTCCGAGTCTATTATCAGAAGAACCTCCTCATTGTTGGACACTTCCAGTGATGACACTCACAACCATTGCCGTTGCACTTCCAAACATTGCAAATCAACATGTTGATGAGCTTGTAAGATGTGTTGATGAAGGCCTCCGATATGCAAGCTATATAGATGTGCTGGACGAGAAGCATGTGTTGAAATGCATTAAAAATGCTGCAAGTGTGGTGTGGGTGGGAGTTAAACTTCATAAGAAGTGGTTGGACAAGGATCTTGGGGATACAATTAGGGAAATTTGTTCTACCCGGGAGATTATTCAAGGTCTTGCTGATGAAGCTGAAAGAATTGTCAAAGAGTTCAGTTCTACGAGAAGCCAATACCTTGTCGAAAATCCTCTCTATTGGCCTTCAAATGTTTTAGCTGCTAATTCAATGTACAGAATCAGCCGGACAATTCTTTTATACTATGGGAATGGTGAGTACCAAGCTGAAGAGTTGTTTAGAAAATTAATTTGCATGATTGCAAACATATTGACAGCGTGTCTTATTAATTTGCCGCACCTGATAGCTACCAAGTGCATAAACAATTCTCTTGAAGAAAGGTTCAGAAGTGTTGATAATGCAGCTATCCTTTTTGGAGAAATTGAAGATATTCTGAAGTTATTTGAAGAGCGGCAATTTTTAGGAATTGGTCCAAGTCAGCCATTATGCATTGATGAATGGCTTAGATGGATGGAGTGTGAGACACAAGATCCAACAGTTTCAACCTCATCAACCGACAATGGCGCATCCTCTACTGTTGAGTCCAATGATGAGCTTGTGATTGTTCCAATGTAATTTATGTTGATGTGTGCTTCTAATTATATTTGTAGATGTTGTTTTATGCTAATTTAGTATCTGTTATGAAATATATATGTTGCAATCTTGCTACCTTGTCTGTTATTTTCAACTTACTACAAAATACAATTCTATTTCTTTAATTACTAATTGCAAATTTGTTACAATCTCATTAGTTTGTATGGTTACAGGATAATCAGTCAACGTGTCAACATATACCATTTTATTTTTTGAAAAGTTTGACCGCATCGGTCAACAGGAGCCATTCTAAATAAATAATTTTAGAATTAAATTGCAATATTTTACCAATTTATTATGAATTCTCATTGAATTTTTTTATTTCTTCCAATTATATATCTGGCTTTTTTTATTTATTTTTTTTGAAAACCAACCAGAAAAAATTTATTAAATCATGGTCGAAATACAATCAGGAGGTGTTAGTAACCACTCTCCAAGGACACAGGAAGAACCAGCCACCCTCGCTAACGTGAGAGCGATCTGATTCACTGACCTTCTAACATGGCGAACCCTAACGTTCCCCATGCCTCTTGCAGTCATAAGACACTGCTTAACAACAGAGCCAACATATGATAAATCAGGCTTAGATGAATTGAAACTATTACAGAAACTGAGACTATCCGACTCTACTATATAACCAGCCGCTGGACGATCTTTAATTCATGCCAATGTTTCTTTAACAGCCAAAGCCTCCGCTATATACGGATCATTTCCGCACTGCAACTTCCCACTACGAGCACCCATGAAGTTGCCGCTATGGCTTAATTGCACTATTATTTATATCGCCTAATAAAAAAAGCCCAAATGCTTAAATGTGGTAAATTATATCATAGACTAGGGTCCACCATGCATTATTAATCTTAGTCTAAAATGACTTTCATATTATGTGTCTGTAATTAATTATGTCTTTGTAAATAAATTGAAGGCACATAACTAAGCTAGTTAACTATATGCGCATAATATGTTAACTATCGACATATAATATCGCAAGTTAACTTAACATATTATGTTCCTTGCAAGGTGGACTAATTCATGGTATAACAATGAGTAAAAGACAATTTTGGTCCTAGACTTATAGTGGCACGGACAATTTTAGTCCTTCATACAAAAATCAGACAATTTGTGGACACTCTTATTGTGACGAAGACAATTTTGGTCCTCCATCTATATTTCTGTTAAATGGCAGTTTGAGAGGAGGACAATTGCGTCAAAATACAGCACATTTCACCTTTCGGTCCCTATCCATCACAATATCAGCGAAACAAAACGTAAACCACATCAGATCTATTCCTACAGCTAGATGCCACCTACTGAAAACAAAAATCACTCCAACAAAACTCAAATGCACGAATCACATCCCGCTACACAAACAATGAGAACAACCAGATCTCAAATTTCAAACGTATACACACAGAGAAACGACAGAACAGGGAGATGAAGCAATCGTTCCTGGCCGGCGGTGTCCCAAATCTGAGCTTTAACGACCTTGTCGTCGACGCGGATGCTGCGAGTGGCGAACTCGACGCCGATGGTGGACTTAGACTTGAGGCTGAACTCGTTGCGAGTAAATCTGGAGAGAAGGTTGGATTTCCCGACGCCGGAGTCGCCGATCAGCACCACCTTGAACAAGTAGTCGTAATTGTCGTCCGCTCTGTACACCCCCATTATCCGTACCTATTTATTGCGCTATACACTGCCAGGGGGTGGAAGAGTAGCTCTCGTCTCTCTCTATAAATGTGTGTGTATACACAGAAAGAGAGAGTGATGAATCTGAAGGACGGAAGTAGGAAGAAGAAGGGGGTGGAGGAGTAGCTATCTATTGCGCTGTACACTGGCAGGGGGTGGAGGTGTAACACCCCGAAATTTTGAAACTTTTAAAACTTATATAATAAAGGTAATTCCGCATTAAATCCCAAAATCAAGCATAAGAGTATGGGGTGCTATGCCACACCTGAGCTAGAGAACTCATGTGCACAGGCTAACTAACTAAAATCCTTGAATAATGTCAATACATAATCATGGCACGCAGGACGAAAGGGAAACTAGCTACTCTATGCTTCAGATCTCTAGCGCGCTCCGGTGTCTACTCATCTGTGCCTGAAAGCCAAATATATCTGTTCAGCGAGAGATGCTGGTAACCCACTCCAACGCGTTGAAATACATTATAGATAGATATATATAGATATACGAAAATTATTTTGAAGCAGGAATATATATACTTAAGAGACACTAGTTTAAAACCAAGAATAGACTCGACAGATAGGGATCGGCACATTCAACAGTTATAACCAAGCATATAAAGATACTAGCATATATCCTATGGTCACAGATTCACTTCATCCCTTTCACATCATCATTCAATTCGTATCTCATCACAGAAGCATACTTTGGTGGCGCCACAGGACCAATCGCATGCCCATACATGAGGGTCAGCGCATATAGCTCTGACACGGCCTCGCAGCACCCTCCCTCGTATCGCAATACAAATGGGTCGATCGCAACCGACTGATGAACCGCAGCTCATCATAATGTTTGATCACAACCAAACAGTGGACCGCAGCCCAAGAGTGATCATCTGACCGCAGCCAGGAATATGAACCGCAGCTCATGTAAAACGTTTGATCGCAACCAAACGGTGGACCGCAGCCCAAGAGTGTAATTCTGACCGCAGCTAGCTTCTTAACCGCAGCTCAGGAATAACCAATTTGATCGCAACCAAATTGGGGTATCATGCACACATAACACATAGCAAACACATGCAACCCACATTAACATATTGGGAAAAGGGAGAAAACGTATAATGAAACCTATGCGTGGTCATCCACACACTAGGAATAATCCTAAGGGGTTCATACTTTCTTTACCTAGGCCAACGGGATACCAATTCAACTAGCATGTGATATATATATACAAGACTCATTTATCCTACGAACGGTACCCGAAATATCAAACTAGACTTAGGCACGATAAACGGAGTCTGTTGGGACACCACGAGGGTCGGGGAAGCCGAAGTCCCAAGTTGGGCAAATTCCAATGGGTAGCCGGTGGGTGGAGGACCACCCGCCGGTGACAAGCCTCCGGGCAGCGGGTGCCCGGCGGGCAGTCGCCTGCCCGCTGTCGGCGGCGTCCTTTCTGGGCAGCGGGTAGGTGGCGGGTCCCCCTACCCCCACCTACCCCCCACTGACTCTTTATCAAAGTAAATGTCCCGGGATCCGTTGTGGAACCCGAAACCATGCTCAGACACTTTTAAACGCAATTGATGACACCACGTAGACAATTAACGGATCAAAAGCAAGAATCATATAGCACACATCCTATCATGATTTCTAAACATAATCAATACCCGAACATGCGAAATCCCCACCCAATTATATCAAGATTAACATGATACGAAATCCCCAATTTGATCTAGGGCTCTAATCATATTTAAATCATCAAAATCATAGTTCGTCTTTTAACATCAAGAAATGTCAAGATTCATCAAGAATATCACATAATCCTCAAGAACCTCTTATCATCATCAAGATCATCAAGATCACACATAAAATCATCTCACAATCATCAAGATCATATCATCAATATCATAAACGATTCATCAAGACACAAGTGTAGAGAGGAATCCAAAGAAGATAATTATAGCAAGGAAAATAGGTTTTGTTGAGACATGGGTTACCTCTTAGCCTTAATTAATTTCCTTGGCTATGAAGGGTCTTTCTTTAAGATTCCTTCTTTCTTGATTTCTCCTATGGGGATTCTTGGAACTTCTTGTGTGGTGAGAGATTATTGTGGTGTGAATTCTAAGTTCCTCCTACGTCCCCTATTTATATACCTAAGAGTCCCAATTAGGGTCCAAATACTATGGGCTTGCCAATTCTATTCCTTATAGGACTAGGGGATTGGTTTTAGGGATAAGGGCCCATGGACTATGGTAGGCCTTTTCCTAATTAATTACTGGGATTTAATTCTTTCTTTTGGGTAATTGATTAAGTGATTAATTGGTTTTAGGGGTCGTAACACGGGGTGTTACAGGAGGAGTAGCTCTCCCTTGACTCTCTCTATAAATGTGTGTGTATACACAGAAAGAGAGAGTGATGAATCTGAAGGACGGAAGTAGGAAGAAGAAGGGTCGCAACGTTTGAAGGAGAGAGGAGGGAGATCTACTCAAAGCTGTTTCAGTACAATTCTGGTTCCTTGCTTCTCAATTTACTTTGCTCTTGATGACGACGAGGAAGAGGCTGCAGAGCTGGCTCTTCGCGAGGAGGAATTCGAGCTTTGAAGTTGGAAGGAATAGCCATGGCTAATCTCATTTTGCACTTGTGTGGCTCTCAACCCTGCAATTGTGAGAAGGTTGAACTTACAGAGAATTGAAGTTTGGAGAAGAAAATAGTTGAATTGACGCAATTGCCCTCCCCTTAAACGGTCATATAACAGAAATATAGACGGAGGATCAAAATTGTCATCGTCACAATAAGAGTGTCCATAAATTGTTTGATTTTATTATAGAGGACTAAAATTGTCAGTGTCACTATAAGTCTAGGACCAAAATTGTCTTTTACTCGTATAACAATTGTTTAAACACTGAAAACTAGAGCAATTTTTATTTGTTAGGCATAGGCAATGCGTCTTCACCTTTCATGCTCAGAGCTATGCCGCCGTCACCAATGGACTTTGAACTAACTATTGCACGTTACCATTTTGGTTAGAATTGTGAAAACGGGCCTAACAATTAAAAAAAAGAAAACAGTGAATTCCATTTTTGGTCCTATTGTTATAGTGGTTTTTCCAATTTTAGTCCACCATAATTATTTTTACCACATTACGTCCACTATTATCAAAAGTGTTCCAATTTTAGTCCACTTTAAGATTTTTCGTGGACAAAAATTGGAACACTTTTAATAATAGTGAACGCAATGTGGCAAAAATAATTATGGTGGACTAAAATTGGAATGACCCCTATAACAATAAGACCAAAAATAGAATTCACTCAAAAGAAAAAGAAATCGCGGCCGACGCCTCGACCACGAGCGGTCGAGGCGACGCCTCAGCCACGGTCGGTAGAGGCAACGCCTCGGCCACGATCGGTCGAGGCGGCGCCTCAGTCGCGATCGGCCGGAGGCACGCGCCTCGGCTTGCCAACCTAGGCCGAAGCCCGTCTCGGCCAGCATAAAAAATAAAATAAAATCACATACTCAGCATCAACCGGGATTCTGCACGATATCAAGCAAATCCAGTCTTACTCCCTAGTCAACTCAAACACATCCGTAGACTCAGGAGTAGGGGGGACTGGTGACAGGATAATGGTGCTGGCACCCGACCCGGGTCATAAGCAGCATCTGACCCGACACCAAATTTAACCCGGCACCACATGGAAACCCAACGAGCAAAACGCCAACGGGCAGAATTGCAACGGGTGTCACCTTTATTGCCATTGAAGTCACCATTGAAGCCACCATTTATGTCACCATTGATGAGAGAGAATTAAAGGCTTAGCTCCCCATTTATGCTTCATGTTGTTACCATTAGCAGCTTTTGTATAAGTAGGGGCTCCACTCAGCTTGGAGGGACACGTGGACTATTTTGTACTAAAACACTTGGCAATACAACTATTGTCACTCTTCTACACTGCGTTATTCTAATAATATATTTCCGGTAACATATTTACCGTCATTGGTGCTTGTGGAAATACCCTGATCTTAAGGCATGGATAAATATCGGGATCGCCGCCTTGGATTCGAAGTCGTAGACATTATTGACTTCCTTTTTCCATTTTATTAGGAAGTCTTTGAGGCTCTCGTCTCTATCTTGCTTCACTACACAGAGGTGAGAGAAGGGTTTCTTACGATGTATGCTACCGGAGAAGTATGTCAGGAAGCTCTTGGACAGTAACACTCTGTGTTACGGCCTTCAATCCCGGATTAATTATTTAATTAATTCCGTTAATAATAATTAAAAAGGGATTTAATTTGGCTAGGATTCCCTTTAATTAATTAATGTTCGTCCACCATGGATCGTGGACCCTTGCCTAGACTATAGTCTTAAGCCTATTAGGAATAAAGAGAGTAAACCTTTTTACTAATCAGATTCTAATTAGGAGTCTTAGACCTAATTATCTATTAGAAATAAAGAAAGTAGGCCTTTACTATTCAGATCATGATTAGGATTCCCCTTAATTAATTAATATGGTCCACCATGGACCATGGACCCTTATCCCTAAACCAAGCCCTTAGTCCTATAAGGAATAGAATTAGTAAACACATACCATTCAGACCCTAATTAGGGCTCCTAGATATATATATAAGGACATAGGAGGCACCTAGAAGTCACACCACCATAGATATTACCACACAAGAATTCCCAAGGGACTCCCCACCACCAAGCCAAGGAAGATCAAACGGATGGAAATCTTAGGGAAGAACCTTAATAGCCAATGGAGGATTAATTAAGGCTAAGAGGTAACCCATGTCTCAACAAAACCTATTTTCTTAGCTATGATCTCCCTCTTAGGCCTCCCTCTATATTCTCGTGTCTTGATGAATTCTTCTGTGATAATTGTGTTATGATCTTGTTGATTGATAAGATGATTTATATGCCTTCTTGATGATCTTGATGATCTTGATGTTGAAAAGAAGTTCTTGATTTTGATATAATGATTCTTGACGAATCTTGATATTTCTTGATGTTAAAGATAAAGTATGTTCTGGATGGTTTGGGCGGGATTAGAGCCCTAGGATGAATTGGGAATTTGCATTGTGATGTTCTTGATTTATATTTGGGTGGGAATTCGCATGTTCGGGTATTGTTTATGTTCAGAAGTTGTGATAGGATGAGTCGTATGTGATTCTTGCTTTTGATCCGTTATTTGACTACGTGGTGTCGTTAATTGCGTTTGAAAGTGTCCAAGCATGGTTTCGGGGTCCACAAAGGTCCCAGGGACGAAATTATGGTAAATGAGTCAGTGGGGTGTAGGTGGGGGTAGGGGAACCCGCCACCTACCCGCTGCCCAGGATCACAGCCGGGCAGCGGGTAGTCGCCCGGCAGCCGCATGCCCGCCGGCAACCCGCTGCCGGAACAGTGAATTCCGGCGGGCAGCCGGCGGGTGACCCCCACCCACCGGCTACCCGCTGGTCCGTACCCCACCCCGGGTCTCTGGCTTCCCCGTTTGATGTTCCCCACCCCCCACGGTGTCCCAACAGACCCCGCTTATCGTGCTCGAGTCTAGTTTGATATTTCGGGTACCATTCGTAGGTTAAACGAGTCTTAGGAATTGCATGCTAGTTGAATCGGTAACCCGTTGGCCTAGGTGGAAGTTGTATTAACCCTTAGGACTATTCTTAGTATGTGAATGATCACACGTAAGATTATTTATATGTCTCTCCCCTCCTAATGTGTTATTACGTGCTCCTATGTGTTATGTGTTGCATGATCCCCCATTTTGGTTATAGGCCAATTGGGTGGTTCCCGGACTAAGGTTCGGAAGTCGGCAGAAGACCGAATGGATATTTCCCGGACTAAGGTTCGGAAGTCGGTTGAAGACCGAATGGATTGATCCCGGACTAAAGGTTCGGAAGTGGCTAAAGGCCAATGGATTGTCCTGGGTTAAGACTCAGAAGTGGCTAAGGCCAAATTGATTTACTTCTTGGACTACAGGTCCAACTATGGGCCTCGGTGTTATGACCCACTGGACCTGAACGCGCCAGGACGGTGTGTAGGGCCAATAAGCCGAGGAAGGCTGTAGTCCACCGACCTGAGTAATCAGGCGGTGTGTAGGGCTACGGCTGGCTGCGATCCACCGAACGATGGGACAGCGGTGTGTAGGGCCATAGTCTCCGAGGATCTTCGCCCACCTACTGAGTACAGCTCAGGGGTAAGCCGGGCTTAGATCCGCTATGGTCCACCGACTGTGCGCTTCGACGGTGTGTAGGGTCGTATGTCCCCCCTTGTAAAGGGGATCGCGGTCCACCGACTGGGTGCGTCAGCGGCGTGTAGGATCGTGGTCCGACGTTGAGTTCGTCAACGGTTCTCAAAGGGTTGGTTTCGATAAACTCCCCTCGTACCACGGTACTGAGGTAGGGTGCTGCGGGGCCGTGTTAATGCTATAAGCATTAACCCTCATGTTCGGGACATGCGATTCGTCCCGTGGCACCATCAACGATTATGTGATATGAATCATGATTGAATGATGATGTGTTTAAATTGAAAAGTGTTCTGTGACCTTAGATGCGTATTCCTTATGATGTTATCTCTACTTAACCGTTTATCATTGTTTGATGTGCTTGTCCCTACTTGCTGAGTCTATTCCCGGTTTTAAAACTAGTGTCTCTTAAGTATATATCTTCCTGCTTCAAAATGGTTTTCGTATATCTATATATATCTATCTATAATGTATTTCAACGCGTTGGAGTGGGTTACCGGCATCATTCGCTGAATAGATATATTTGGCTTTCAGGCACAGCTGATTAGTTCCCAGAGCGCGCTAGAAGAGCTTGGAGTAGATAGATAGTTTTCCTTTTTGGCCTGCGTTGTAACACCCCGAAATTTTGAACCTTTTAAGACTTATAAAATAAAGGTAAATTCTCATTAAATCCCAAAACATAATATAATAGGGTACGGGGTGCTATGCCACACCTGAGCTAGAGAACTCAGGTGCACAGGCTAACTAACTAATATCCTCAATAATGTAAATACATGGGCATGGCACGCAGGCCGAAAGGGAAACTATCTACTCTACGCTCCAAATCTCTAGCGCGCTCCAGTGTCTACTCCTCTGTGCCTGAAAGCCAAATATATCTGTTCAGCGAGAGATGCTGGTAACCCACTCCAACGCGTTGAAATACAATATAGGTATATATATAGATATAGATATAGGAAAACCATTTTGAAGCAGGAAGATATATACTTAGGAGACTTTAGCTTTAAAACCGGGAATAGACTCAGCAAATAGGGACAAGCACATTAATCAATGATAAACGGTTAAGTAGAGATAACATCATAAGGAATACGCATCTAAGGTCACAGATCACTTTTCAATTCAAACACATCATCATTCAATCATCATTCATATCACATAATCATCGATGGCGCCACTGGACCAATCGCATGCCCCGAACATGAGGGTTAATGCCTATAGCATTAACACGGCCCCGCAGCACCCTACCTCAGTACCGCAGCACGAGGGGAGTTGATCACAACCAACCCTTGGAGAACCGCTGACGAACTCAACGTCGGACCACGATCCGACACACCGCTGACGCGCCCAGTCGGTGGACCGTGATCCCCTTTACAGGGGGGACTTACGACCCTACACACCGTTGGTGCGCACAATCGGCGGGCCGTAGCGGATCAAGCCCGACACACCGCTGAGCTAAACTCAGTCGGTGGGCAAAGATCCTCGGAGACTACGGTCCTGCATACCGATGTCCCACCACTCGGTGGATCGCAGCCAGTCGTAGCCCTACACACCGCCTGATTACTCAGGTCGGTGGACTACAACCTTCCTCGGCTTGTTGGCCCCATACCGCCTGGCGCATCCCGGTCGGTGGGTCATATCACCGAGGCCCATGTGGACCTTCAGTCCTATACATAATCTTTATATACCTGACCGGTCTCTACCAGCCTGGTTAACAGTTGGGATGGTTCTCAACCCATTCAACTGCCCGTATAGTGGACCTCAGTCCTATATCATATCAATATCCCTGACCAATCTTAACCGGCCTAGTTAACAGTTGGGATGGTTCTCTGCCCATTCAACTGCCTGTATAGCCCAATTGGTCTTAACCAAGTTGGGGTCATGCATCACGTAACACACAATAGCACATAATGACACATTGTTCACATAGGGAAGGGGGAACATATAATTAAGCTTAGATGTGATCATTCACATTCTAAGAATAGTTCCTAAGGGCTCATATAACTTCCACCTAGGTCCACGGGTTACCAATTCAACTAGCATGCAATTCCTAAGACTCGTTTAACCTACGAATGGTACCCGAAATTCCAGACTAGACTCATGCACGAAAAACGGGGTCCGTTGGGACACCATGGGGAACGGGGAACATCAAACGGGGAAGCCGGGGACCCGGGGTGGGGTGTGGACCAGCGGGTAGCCGGTGGGTGGGGGTCACCCGCCGGCTGCCCGTCGGTGGCGCTGTTTCGAGCAGCGTGTATCCGGCTGCCCGGTGGCTGCCCGCTGCCGGGCAGCGCCTCTTTGGGCAGCGGGTAGGTGGTGGGTTCCCCCACCCCCACCTACCCCCCACTGACTCATTCATCACAAATTCGTCCTGGGATCCTTTGTGGAACCCGAAACCATGCTTAGACACTTTTAAACGCAAATAACGACATCACATAAGTAATTAATGGATCAAAAGCAATAATCATGTAGGACTTATCCTATTATGACTTCTAAATATAAACAACACCCGAACATGCGAATTCTCACCCAAATATAAATCAAGAACATCCTCAATACAAATTCCCAATCCAACCTAGGGCTCTAATCCCACCCAAATCATCAAGAATATATTTTATTCTTAACATCAAGAAAATATCAAGATTCGTCAAGAATCATCATATCATAATCAAGAACTTCTTTTTAACATCAAGGTCATCAAGATTCCCAAGAAAGCATATAAATCATCTTATCAATCATAATTATCATAGAAGAAATCAATCAAGACATAAGAATATAGAGGGAGGCCAAGGAAAGAGATTATAGCGAAGAAAATAGGTTTTGTCGAGACATGGGTTACCTCTTAGCCTTAATTAATTTCCTTGGCTATGAAGGGTCTTTCTTTAAGATTTCTCCTTTCTTGATTTCTACTACGGGAGTTCTTGGAACTTTCTTGTGTGGTGAGGGATTATTTGTGGTGTGTGTTCTAGGTGCCTTCTATGTCCCTATTTATATAATTAAGAGTCCTAATTATGGTCTAAGTGGCATGGGTTTACTAATTCTATTCCTTATAGGACTAAGGGGTTGGCTTTAGGGATAAGGGCCCATGAACCATGGTGGACCATATTAATTAATTAAAGAGAATCCTAACCATAATCTGAATAGTAAAGGTATACTTTCTTTATTCCTAATAGGCTTATGACTCTAGTTTAGGCAAGGGTCCATGATCCGTGGTGGACCACATTAATTAATTAAAGGGATTTCTAATCAAATTAAATTCTTTTTAATTATTATTAATGGAATTAATTAAATAATTAATTCGGGATTAAGGACCGTAACACGGGGTGTTACACTCTCCCCCCCCCCCCCCCCCCCTTACAAGAAGCTTCGTCCCCGAAGCTTAGAAATCATTTTGGGGTAAAGAGCCCGAATTAGTATAGTAGTTCATAAGGAAAGTATTATATGGGAAATATATACACATACACATATAAATTCACTCGGTTTGAGCCTAACTAAAATGCATCAAATAACAAGGTCATGAATATGCAACATACAATATGTAAGTTTTACGGGTGACTAATACATAACATAAGAGTCTTACACATGGCATGTTCTTTAATTAATTATTTTATAATGATTTAACATATAGGATCGCAAGTTGTGCTGATCATGTAATTATTTATGTACCTAAATGAGAGGAAAATATTATGCGGTGCAGATTCGGATAGTCACATAATTATTATAAAGTATATATGCACATATATCAACACAGGCGAACCTCATTTACGAATGGATGCAGGTGTTTAATTATGTAGTGTAGCATGTTGTGATCCTAGATGCCATATATGTCGGACCTATGCCTAATCTTTGTGCTTTAGCAGTTATACCAAATATTCACAGTTACAAAATAACAAGCCTAACATGTATGATAATTAGCTATTTATGTTATATGCGAAACCTGCAAGTTGGCATGCCTATATGTGTTCAATCGTAATTATGCTAAATATGCAATTTCTTAAGTCTATAGGCATAGAGTGTGAAGGCATGTGGGCCTATTTCAAGTCTTAAATAATCGCTAGTCCCATGGAATCACAAAGCACATATATGTATTATTCCACATGTTAGTCTAGTGCATGATTTAACAATTAAATTTACGTGCTTAATATCATTGCATAACCAAAATTTTGTCATATAAATTCAGGAGGGTCGTAAATCATATAACAATATTATTCAAATAGTGAAATTTAGATTCTGAGGAAAAGATTGTAAGTAGTTAGGAGGAAGGCTCTTGCTTTTTATGGGGTAAATAAATTCTGGGGAGACAATAGAATTAGGATCTTTATTTTGTACATCATGGGTAACGGTGGGTGATCACATAACAAGTATTGACACTATATGCAGATTGCTTGTAATCAATAATATTGTATATATGTATAGTGGGACGCCTTATAACATACTGTTTTTGTCTAACGTGCTTTGTATATATACATGAATGCGTGTAAGTGTGTATTTTACATAAACATGTGAGCTATGTGATTTGACATGTAATGCACAATGTAAATTTCAACCTATAGTTTGGACCATGCAATTTGCATACAAATATTTTAGAAATTACGAGTAAGATAGCCTAGGTTCACAAGTACTAGAGGTTCTATCTTGAGAATTTAATCGCACAAGCACTTAGGAAAATTAGTTTTATCTTGGTGCTAATTAGATTTTAGGTAGGCATAAATCTTACCTCTAGAAGCCTGGGATACCTAAATAACTTTAGAGTTGAAGACCCTTGGTTGCTAATTCCTAAATCAATTGATGACCTGATGATGAGACTAAAGTTTTTAATTATTTAGGGAAGGTAGGAGTGTTCACAGGGAGGTCATGCGAGGGGGAAAAGTAGAATTAGGGCTACCCCAGGATATGTGTATATATATGTATATATATAATAGTGATGTAATTTGTACGGAATGATATTTCAGGGTTAGGATATGCTAAGGGCAAGCTTATAGGTGTGCGTAAGATTATTGTAGCTAGGGTGCATGTGTATGGTTTGGGGGCTAGGGATTTATTGTATATAATGTAACAATTTATATGAATACGTATGAATAGGGAGGATGTTCTATAGGCTCACAAGTTTATACACATATATATAGATTTAAGCGTATAGGGACGTACCGTACATGACGTAACCATTTTTAACATTAGGCAAGGTGATTTAGGATTAGGGTGCAATAATAATGATAATAATAATAATAATAATAATAATAATAGTAATAATAGTAATAATAGTAATAATAGTAATAATAATAATAATAATAATAATAATAATAATAATAATAATAATAATAATAATAATAATAATAATAATAATAATAATAATAATAATAATAATAATAATAATAATAATAATAATAATAATAACAATTTGGTGTAAGTGTAGAATATGAATGTAATTGGGGTTTACTACATATTTTGGATATATATATATATATATGATAGGAGTTTTAGGGGAATATATCTAGAATAGTAGTGATGTACCTATTTTTGTATAAATGTTTGTTTAGGGGGGTCCTTATCTTAGTGGTAAAGGGTCCTAAACAAGGTATGGGAAACTCGTGGTCTATTATGCAACATGGACCAAGGTCTAGAGGGATAGTTTTAAGATAGTTTGGGGGCGCAATATATTTTTCCAAGGATAATTTCTAGATGACCACTTGTTTTAGGTTTCTACCGGTCTCACTCAGACTGAATTTCGGGTCGAAACTTAATACACAATGTATCCGAGGGTTTGGATTTCTAGAAATAGGATCAGTCCCTATAGTTTCTATGTGACATATAAACAAATCAATTAGGAAGATAATTCGATTTTCATGTTCAAGCATTAGATTGTTATTTATACGTTTAAACACATAGGAAGTATCAAGGGAGACACACAAATGCACAATGGGTCAATAAAAATGAGAAGTCAAGAAAACATATCGGACCAGTGGGCGCGAGGTAGGCGGTCGACCGCCTGTCAAGTCCCCACTGGAATGTGGCAGTGGGCACGTGGTGGGTGGTCGACCTCCTGCCAAGGCCCCACTGGAACGTGACTGTGAAGGAGGAATCACTTCGGAAAAAGCCCCGAGAATGCACAATTATAAGTTTCAAGGAATTCCATACTTATGTGAACAACGAAAGGGGTATGGAAAATTCAAGGGATCACTTTATTATAATACTAATGAGGAATATGGGAGACTTCAACTAGATATCATAAGGATCCTACGCCTCATTCTTCACCTTCTTAATTAAAGCTATGTTCCCCAGAATTTCCCTCCATGCAACTCATGTAAGTACTTATCGGGTTATTAGTGAGTTAACTATATTGGTCGATTATGATTAGGACAAGTGAGCTCTTATAGGCCGAATAAAATTACTAAAAAAATACTTTATCAAGTAATAGATATCCAAATAACGCATGTTTGATCAAATAGTTAAGCAATAGTATGCAGTTCCTAACTTGGTCTAAAAATCAATTAGGAACATATGCTTATGCAAATGAACAAGTATGGTAATCAAAGAGTGATAAGCAACAAAGTAGGTAAAAGCATGCAAGGACATCACAAATTTCTAGGGTAAGTATGTGGAATGAAGAGTTAATGTGTTGTAACCTTACCTTGATGTGATAAGCGAAGGGGGAAATTCTTTAAATTAGTGAGGGATAAAGTGAGGGGAGGTTATGTGATGATAGGTAGGCTCACAATCTCACTGCGCGTCCTAAGATTCCTAAATCCTATGTTTCTAAATACCTAGAGTTCAAGCCTAATGTCCTAAAGTCTGGTCTTACGAGTCTTATCCTAGGGTCAAACTTAGGCTCTGATACCAACTGTAACACCCCGAAATTTTGAAACTTTTAAGACTTATAAAATAAAGGTAAATTCTCATTAAATCCCAAAACATAATATAATAGAGTACGGGGTGCTATGCCACACCTGAGCTAGAGAACTCAGGTGCACAGGCTAACTAACTAATATCCTCAATAATGTAAATACATGAGCATGGCACGCAGGCC
Organism: Ipomoea nil; assembly: GCF_001879475.1. NCBI lineage: Eukaryota > Viridiplantae > Streptophyta > Magnoliopsida > Solanales > Convolvulaceae > Ipomoea > Ipomoea nil. Next base: position 2,782,404 of record NW_017617990.1, on the reverse strand, counting down.
GAAAGGGAAACTATCTACTCTACGCTCCAAATCTCTAGCGCGCTCCAGTGTCTACTCCTCTGTGCCTGAAAGCCAAATATATCTGTTCAGCGAGAGATGCTGGTAACCCACTCCAACGCGTTGAAATACAATATAGGTATATATATAGATATAGATATAGGAAAACCATTTTGAAGCAGGAAGATATATACTTAGGAGACTGTAGCTTTAAAACCGGGAATAGACTCAGCAAATAGGGACAAGCACATTAATCAATGATAAACGGTTAAGTAGAGATAACATCATAAGGAATACGCATCTAAGGTCACAGATCACGTTTCAATTCAAACACATCATCATTCAATCATCATTCATATCACATAATCATCGATGGCGCCACGGGACCAATCGCATGCCCCGAACATGAGGGTTAATGCCTATAGCATTAACACGGCCCCGCAGCACCCTACCTCAGTACCGCAGTACGAGGGGAGTTGATCACAACCAACCCTTAGAGAACCGCTGACGAACTCAACGTCGGACCACGATCCGACACACCGCTGACGCGCCCAGTCGGTGGACCGTGATCCCCTTTACAGTGGGGGACTTACGACCCTACACACCGTTGGTGCGCACAATCGGCGGGCCGTAGCGGATCAAGCCCGACACACCGCTGAGCTAAACTCAGTCGGTGGACAAAGATCCTCGGAGACTACGGTCCTGCATACCGATGTCCCACCACTCGGTGGATCGCAGCCAGTCGTAGCCCTACACACCGCCTGATTACTCAGGTCGGTGGACTACAACCTTCCTCGGCTTGTTGGCCCCATACCGCCTGGCGCATCCCGGTCGGTGGGTCATATCACCGAGGCCCATGTGGACCTTTAGTCCTATACATAATCTTTATATAACCTGACCGGTCTCTACCAGCCTGGTTAACAGTTGAAATGGTTCTCAACCCATTCAACTGGCCGTATAGTGGACCTCAGTCCTATATCATATCAATATCCCTGACCGATCTTAACCGGCCTAGTTAACAGTTGGGATGGTTCTCAGCCCATTCAACTGCCTGTATAGCCCAATTGGTCTTAACCAAGTTGTGGTCATGCATCACGTAACACACAATAGCACATAATGACACATTGTTCACATAGGGAAGGGGGAACATATAATTAAGCTTACATGTGATCATTCACATTCTAAGAATAGTTCCTAAGGGCTCATATAACTTCCACCTAGGTCCACGGGTTACCAATTCAACTAGCATGCAATTCCTAAGACTCGTTTAACCTACGAATGGTACCTGAAATTCCAGACTAGACTCAGGCACGACAAACGGGGTCCATTGGAACACCATGGGGAACGGGGAACATCAAACGGGGAAGCCGGGGACCCGGGGTGGGGTGTGGACCAGCGGGTAGCCGGTGGGTGGGGGTCACCCGCCGGCTGCCCGCCGGTGGGCGCTGTTTCGGGCAGCGGGTAGCCGGCTGCCCGGTGGCTGCCCGTTGCCGGGCAGCGCCTCTTTTGGCAGCGGGTAGGTGGTGGGTTCCCCCACCCCCACCTATCCCCCACTGACTCATTCATCACAAATTCGTCCCGGGATTCTTTGTGGAACCCGAAACCATGCTTAGACACTTTTAAACGCAAATAACGACATCACATAAGCAATTAATGGATCAAAAGCAATAATCATGTAGGACTTATCCTATTATGACTTCTAAATATAAACAACACCCAAACATGCGAATTCTCACCCAAATATAAATCAAGAACATCCTCAATACAAATTCCCAATCCAACCTAGGGCTCTAATCCCATCCAAATCATCAAGAATATATTTTATTCTTAACATCAAGAAAATATCAAGATTCGTCAAGAATCATCATATCATAATCAAGAACTTCTTTTTAACATCAAGGTCATCAAGATTCCCAAGAAAGCATATAAATCATCTTATCAATCATAATTATCATAGAAGAAATCAATCAAGACACAAGAATATAGAGGGAGGCTAAGGAAAGAGATTATAGCGAAGAAAATAGGTTTTGTCGAGACATGGGTTACCTCTTAGCCTTAATTAATTTCCTTGGCTATGAAGGGTCTTTCTTTATGATTTCTCCTTTCTTGATTTCTACTACGGGAGTTCTTGGAACTTTCTTGTGTGGTGAGGGATTATTTGTGGTGTGTGTTCTAGGTGCCTTCTTTGTCCCTATTTATATAATTAAGAGTCCTAATTATGGTCTAAGTGGCATGGGTTTACTAATTCTATTCCTTATAGGACTAAGGGGTTGGCTTTAGGGATAAGGGCACATGGACCATGGTAGACCATATTAATTAATTAAAGAGAATCCTAACCATAATCTGAATAGTAAAGGTATACTTTCTTTATTCCTAATAGGCTTATGACTCTAGTTTAGGCAAGGGTCCATGATCCGTGGTGGACCACGTTAATTAATTAAAGGGATTTCTAATCAAATTAAATTCTTTTTAATTATTATTAATGGAATTAATTAAATAATTAATTCGGGATTAAGGGCCGTAACACGGGGTGTTACATGCGTGCCTCAATGATGTATCGAAGATAATTAGTTAGTTTAGCCTGTGCATCTGAGTTCTCCAGCTCAGATGTGGCATAGCACCCCGCACCCTTATGTTTAATAATACTCTATTTTTGGATTTAATGAGAATTTACCTTTATTATATAAGTTTTAAAAGTTTCAAAATTTCGGGGTGTTACAGTTGGTATCAGAGCCTAAGTTTGACCCTAGAATAACACTCTTAAAACCAGACTTTAGGACATTAGGCTTGAACTCTAGGTATTTAGGAATATAGGATTAAGGAATCTTAGGACGCGCGGTGAGATTGTGAGCCTGCCTATTGTAACACCCCGTGTTACGACCCCTAAAACCGATTAATCATTTAACCAATTGCCCAAGAGAAAGAATAATTAATTAGGGAAAAAGGCCCACCATGGTCCGTGGGCCCTCATCTCTAAACCCAACCCCTAGCCCTAAAAGGATTAGATCCTAAATAAGACCCTTAAACATATAAATAGGGAACCTAGAAGGCACCTAGAACCCCCACCACAATAATCTCTCACCACACCAAGGATTCCAAGAATTCCCCTAGGAGAAATCAAGAAATAAGAAAGCTTAAAGAAAGACCCTTCATAGCCAAGGAATTAATTAAGGCTAAGAGGTAACCCATGTCTCAACAAAACCCATTTTCATAGCTATGATTCCCCTCTTAGGATTTCCCCCATATTCTCGTGTGTGATGATTCGTTATAATGATATTGATAATTGGTGTTATGATTCCATGGGTGATCTTGATGATAAGAGGTTCTTGATGATTATGTGGTGTTCTTGATATTCTTGATGATTATATGATGTTCTTGATGTTTATATGATATTCCTACGGAATCTTGATATTAGAAGATGAATTGTGTTCTTGTTGATTTAAAAATAATTAGAACCCTAGGTTGTATCGTGGAACTCGTATGGTATTCTTCTTGGTATATTGGGTGGGAATTCGTATGTTTGGGTGTTGATTATGTTTAGAAAAACATGATAGGTTATGTGCCGTATGTTCTTGCTTTTGGATCCGTTATTCGTCTACATGTTATTGTTAATTACGTTTGAAAGTGTCTAAGCATGGTTCCGGGTTCCACGATGGTTCCTGGGGCGTTTAATTATGAAGAAGAGTCAGTGGGGGGTAGGTGGGGGTAGGGGACCCGCCACCTACCCACGGCTAAGAATGGCCTCGCCGGCAGCGGGCAGCTGCCTGCCGGGCACCCGCTGCCCGGAATAGTTACCGCCGGCGGGTGAACCCTCACCCACCGGCTACCCGCTGGTTTGCATCCCAACTCGGGATTTTGGCTTCCCCGTTTGATGTTCCCCCGACCCCCGTGGTGTCCTAACGGACCCCTCCCATCGTGCCTATGTCTAGTTTGATGCTCGGATACCGTTCGTAGGTTAAAAGAGTCTTGTATATTGCATGCTAGTTGGATTGGTATTCCGTTGGCCTAGGCATAAGAAGTATGAACCCCTTAGGACTATTCTTAGTTGTGGATGACCACGCATAGGTTTCATTATACGATTTCTCCCCCTTTCCCAGTGTGCTAATATGGGCTGCTTGTACTTGCTATGTGTTAAGTGTGCATGTTACCCTAATTTGGTTGCGATCAAATTGGTTATACGGGTAGTTGGATGGGTTGAGAACCATACTAACTGTTAACTAGGCCGGTTAAGATCAGTCAGGTATATAAATATTATATAGGACTGAGGTCCACTATACGGGCAGTTGAATGGGTTGAGAACCATCCCAACTGTTAACAAGGCTGGTAGAGACCGGTCAGGTATATAAATATTATATAGGACAGAGGTCCACTATACGGGCAGTTGAATGGGTTGATAACCATCCCAACTGTTAACCAGGCTGGTAAAGACCGGTCAGGTATATAAATATTATATAGAGCTGCGGTTCATCGGTCGGTTGCGATCGACCCCTCCGTGTTGTGAGACGGGGCAGGGTGCTGCGGGGCCGTGTCAGAGCTATATGCGCTGACCCTCATGTATGGGCATGTGATTGGTCCCGTGGTGCCAACAAAGTGTGCTATATGATGAGATAAGAAGGATTGATGTTGTGACTATTATGGAAACGTGACCATAGGATTCTTGCTAGAAAACTATACATGTTTAATTGTGATTATTGGTTGTGTTTATCTATAACTGTGCCCTATGTCGAGAATTGTATATACTTGGTTATGACTGTGGATTGTGTGCACCCCTATTTGTCGAGTCGGTTCCCTGATTTGAAAGCTAGAGTCTCTTAGGATATATCTTCATTCTTCGAAATGACTTTTCGTATATCTATGTATATATCTATATGTATTGTATTTCAACGCGTTGGAGTGGGTTACCAGCATCTCTCGCTGAACAGATATATTTGGCTTTCAGGCACAGAAGAATAAGTCACGAGAGCGCGCTAGGGCTTGGAGCATAGAAGTAGATAGTTCATCTTTCGGCCTGCGTGCCACCTTATGCATTTGCTTTATTAAGAATAATAGTTAGTTGGCCTGTGCACCTGAGTTTTCTAGCTCAGGTGTGGCATAGCACCCCGTACTCTTTATGTTACGTTTCTGGGAATGTATGAGATTTCACCTTTATTTTATAAGTTTTAAATGTCTTGAAAACCCGGGGTGTTACACCTATCATCACATAACCTCCCCTCACCTTATCCCTCATTAATTTAAAGAATTTCCCCCTTCGCTTATCATATCAAGGTAAGGGTACAACACACTAACTCTTCATTCCACATACTTGCCCTAGAAAATTTGTGATGTCCTTACATGTTTTTACCTGCTTTGTTGCTTATCATTCTTTGATTATCGTACTTGTTTATTTTCTTAAGCGTATGTTTCTAATTGATTTTAGACCAAGTTAGGAACTGCATATTGTTGCTTAGACTATTTGATCAAACATACGTTATTAGGATATCTGTTATTTGATAAAGTATTTTGGAACTTGTAATTGGTAATTTTATTCAACATATAATAGCTCACTTTGCCTAATCATAATTGACCAATTACTTTGATAATTAACCTACTAAAAGCCTGATAAGTACTTGCATAAGTTTGCATGGAGGAAAATTGTGGGGGCGTAGCTTTAGTTAAGAAGGGGGAGAATGGGGTGTGTAATCCTTATGATATCTCCCGTGTCCCTTGTTAGTATCATTATAATATGATTTCCTAAGATTTTCCATGCATTTAAATCCCTTTTATTGTTCATATGAGAGTGAAATTGTTTGGACTTAAATCTGTGCATTCTCGGGACTTTCCCGAAGTGATTCCTTCTTCACAATCACGTTCCAGTGGGGCCTTGGCAGGAGGTCGACCACCCACCACGTGCCCACTGCCACGTTCCAGTGGGGAATTGACAGGCGATCGACCGCCCACCTCGCGCCCACTGGTACGGTATGTTTTCTTGACTTCTCATTTTATTGATCCATTGTGCATTTGTGTGTCTTCCTTGATACTTCTTATGTGTTTAACATGTAAATAACAATCTAATGCTTGAACGTAAAAGTCGAATTATCTTCCTAATTGATTTGTTTATAACTTACATAGAAATTATAGGGACTAATTCTACTTCTAGAAGTCTAAATCCTCGGGTACATTGCGTATTAAGTTTCAACCCGAAAGACAATATGAGTGAGACCGGGAGAAACCCGGGGAACCTAAACCAAGTGGTCATCTAGAAATTATCCTTGGAAAAATCATATTTCATCCCCAAACTATCTTAAAACTATCCCTCTAGACTTTGGTCCATGTTGCATAATAGACCACAAGCCTTCACAAGCCTCCAAAGCCTTGTTTAGAACCCTTGACCACTATGATAAGGACCCCCTAAACAAACAATTACACATAAATAGGTATATCACTATTATTCTGAATATGTTCCCCTAAAAACTCTATTATATATATATATATATATATATATATATATATATATATATATATATATATATATATATACACGTTCCTAAAGTATATAGTAAACCCCAATTACATTTGTATGCTACACCTACACGCAAATTATTACTATTATTATTATTATTATTATTATTATTATTATTATTATTTTTATTATTATTCTTATTATTATTATTATTATTATTATTATTATTATTATTATTATTATTATTACTATTATTAATACTATTATTATTATTGTTATTATTATTATTATTATTATTATTATTATTATTATTATTATTATTTTCATTATAATTACACTCTAAACCTAGTCACCTTGCATAAGCCTAAGTCTTCCATGGTTGCGTCATATACGGTACACCCCGATATGCTTATATATTCATATATATATATATATATATATATATATATATATATATATATATATATATAGAGACTTGTGAACCCATAGAACATCCTCCCTTATTCATACATATTCATATAAATTGTTACAGTCATATTATATACAATAATATCCCTAGCCCCAAAACCGTACACATGTACCCTATCTATGATAATCTTATATGCATCTATGAGTTTGCACTTAGCATATCCTAACCCTAAAATACCATTCCATACAAATTACATCACTCTTATATACACATATCCTGAGATAGCCCTAATTCTACATTTCCCCCTCGCATGACCTCCCTGTTACCACCCCTACCTTCCCTAAGTAATTAAAAACTTTAGCCTCATCATCAGGTCACCAATTTATTTAGGAATTAGCAATCAGGGGTCTTCGATCCTAAGTTGTTTAGGTATCCTGGGCTCCTAGAGGTAAGATTTATGCCTACCTGAAATTTATTTACCACCGGGATAGAACTAATTTTCCTAAGTAATTGTGCGGTCAAATTCTGTCAAGAGTTCTCAAGATAAAACCTTTACTACTTGTGAACCTAGGCTATCTTACTCATAATTATTAAAGAATATTTGTATGCAAATTGCATGGTCCCTTTATAGGTGGAAATTTATATTTCCCATATGTATTGCATGTCAAATCACATAGCTCGCATGTTTATGTCAACACACACACTTACACACATTCATGTACATATACAAGGCATGCTAGACAAAAACGGTATGTCATAAGGCATCCCACTATGCATATATACAATATTATTAACTACAAGCAGTCTGCATATAAGTGCCAATACTTGTTATGTGATCACCCACCGTTATCCATGGTATGCAAAATAAAGACCCTAATTCTATTGTCTCCCCAGAATTTATTTACCCCATAAGAAGCAAGAACCTTCCCCCTAATTACTTACAATCTTTTCCTCAAAATCTTATTTTCGCTATTTGAATAATTGCTATATGATTTATGACCTTCCTGAATTTATATGACAAAAGTTTGGTTGTGCCACGATATTAAGTACGTGAATTTAATTTTTAATCATGCACTAGTTAACATGTTGAATAATACATACGATTCCATAAGACTAGTTATTATTTAAGACTTGAAATAGGTTCACATGCCTTCATACTCTAAGCCTATGGACTTAAGAAATTGCATATTTACCATAATTACAACTGTATACATATAGGCATGACGACTTGCAGGTTTCGCATATAACATAGTAGTTAATTATCATACATGTTAGGCTTGTTATTTTGTAACTATGAATATTTGATATAATCTGCTAAGCACAAAGATTAGACATAGATCCTACATATATGACATCTAAGCTTACAACACGCTACACTACATAATTAAACGTCTGCATCCATTCGTAAATGAGGTTCGCCTATGTTGATATATGTGCATATATACTTTATAATAATTATGTGGCTATCCGAATCTGCACCCGCGTAGTATTTGCCTCTCATTTAGGTACATAGATAATTACATGATCGGTACAACTTGTGATCCTATATGAAAAATCATTATAAAATAATTAAATAAAGAACATGCCACGAGTAAGACTTCTATGTATTAGTCACCCGTAAAACTTACATATTGTGTGTTGCATATTCATAATCTTATTATCTGATGCATTTTTGATAGCACAATAGTTAGGCTTAAACCCAGTAAATTTATATGTGCATATGTATATATCTCCCATATAACATCTTCTTTATGTACTACTACACTAATTCGGGCACTTTACCCCAAAATGATTTCTAAACTTCGTGGACGAAGCTTCTTGTAAGGGGGGGAGAGTGTAACACTCCGTGTTACGGCCTTCAATCCCGGATTAATTATTTAATTAATTCCGTTAATAATAATTAAAAAGGGATTTAATTTGGCTAGGATTCCCTTTAATTAATTAATGTTCGTCCACCATGGATCGTGGACCCTTGCCTAGACTATAGTCTTAAGCCTATTAGGATTAAAGAGAGTAAATCTTTTTACTAATCAGATTCTAATTAGGAGTCTTAGACCTAATTATCTATTAGAAATAAAGAAAGTATGCCTTTACTATTCAGATCATGATTAGGATTCCCCTTAATTAATTAATATGGTCTACCATGGACCATGGACCCTTATCCCTAAACCAAGCCCTTAGTCCTATAAGGAATAGAATTAGTAAACCCATACCATTCAGACCCTAATTAGGGCTCCTAGATATATATATATATATATATATATATATATATATATATATATATATATATATATATATATATATATATATATATAAGGACATAGGAGGCACCTAGAAGTCACACCACCATAGATATCACCACACAAGAATTCCCAAGGGACTCCCCACCACCAAGCCTAGGGAGATCAAACGGATGGAAATCTTAGGGAAGAACCTTAATAGCCAAGGGAGGATTAATTAAGGCTAAGAGGTAACCCATGTCTCAACAAAACCTATTTTCTTAGCTATGATCTCCCTCTTAGGCCTCCCTCTATATTCTCGTGTCTTGATGAATTCTTCTATGATAATTGTGTTATGATCTAGTTGATTGATAAGATGATTTATATGCCTTCTTGATGATCTTGGTGTTGAAAAGAAGTTCTTGATTTTGATATAATGATTCTTGACGAATATTGATATTTCTTGATGTTAAAGATAAAGTATGTTCTGGATGGTTTGGGCGGGATTAGAGCCCTAGGATGAATTGGGAATTTGCATTATGATGTTCTTGATTTATATTTGGGTGGGAATTCACATGTTCGGGTGTTGTTTATGTTCAGAAGTCGTGATAGGATGAGTCGTATGTGATTCTTGCTTTTGATCCGTTATTTGACTACGTGGTGTCGTTAATTGCGTTTGAAAGTGTCCAAGCATGGTTTCGGGGTCCACAAAGGTCCCCGAGACGAAATTATGGTAAATGAGTCAGTGGGGGGTAGGTGGGGCTAGGGGAACCCGCCACCTACCCGTTTCCCAGGATCACTGCCGGGCAGCGGGTAGTCGACGGGCAATCGCCTGCCCGCCGGCAACCCGCTGCCAGAACAGTGAATTCCAGCGTGCAGCCGGCGGGTGACCTCCACCCACCGGCTACCCGCTAGCCCGTACCCCACCTCGGGTCTCCGGCATCCCCGTTTGATGTTCCCCATCCCCCACGGTGTCCCAACGGACCCCGCTTGTCGTGCTCGAGTCTAGTTTGATATTTCGGGTACCATTCGTAGGTTAAACGAGTCTTAGGAATTGCATGCTAGTTGAAGCGGTAACCCGTTGTCCTAGGTGGAAGTTGTATTACCCCTTAGGACTATTCTTAGTATGTGAATGATCACACGTAAGATTATTTATATGTCTCTCCCCTCCCAATGTGTTATTACGTACTCCTATGTGTTATGTGTTGCATGATCCCCCATTTTGGTTATAGGCCAATTGGGTGGTTCCAAGACTAAGGTTCGGATGTCGGTTGAAGACCGAATGGATATTTCCCGGACTTAAGGTTCGGAAGTCGGTTGAAGACCGAATGGATTGATCCCGAACTAAAGGTTCGAAAGTGGCTGAAGGCCAATGGATTGTCCTGGGTTAAGACTCAGAAGTGGCTAAGGCCAAATTGATTTTCTTCTTGGACTACAGGTCCAACTATGGGCGTCGGTGCTATGACCCACTGGACCTGAACGCGCCAGGACGGTGTGTAGGGCCAATAAGCCGAGGAAGGCTTTAGTCCACCGACCTGAGCAATCAGGCGGTGTGTAGGGCTACGGCTGGCTGCGATCCACCGAACGATGGGACAGCGGTGTGTAGGGCCATAGTCTCCGAGGATCTTCGCCCACCTACTGAGTACAGCTCAGGGGTAAGCCGGGCTTAGATCCGCTATGGTCCACCGACTGTGCGCTTCGACGGTGTGTAGGGTCGTATGTCCCCCATTGTAAAGGGGATCGCGGTCCACCGACTGGGTGCGTCAGCGGTGTGTAGGATTGTGGTCCGACGTTGAGTTCGTCAACGGTTCTCAAAGGGTTGGTTGCGATCAACTCCCCTCGTACCACGGTACTGAGGTAGGGTGCTGCGGAGCCGTGTTAATGCTATAAGCATTAACCCTCATGTTCGGGGCATGCGATTGGTCCCATGGCGCCATCAACGATTATGTGATATGAATGATGATTGAATGATAATGTGTTTAAATTGAAAAGTGTTCTGTGACCTTAGATGCGTATTCCTTATGATGTTATCTCTACTTAACTGTTTATCATTGTTTGATGTGCTTGTCCCTACTTGCTGAGTCTTTTCCCGGTTTTAAAACTAGTGTCTCTTAAGTATATATCTTCCTGCTTCAAAATGGTTTTCGTATATCTATATATATCTATCTATAATGTATTTCAACGCGTTGGAGTGGGTTACCGGCATCATTTGCTGAACAGATATATTTGGCTTTCAGGCACAGCTGATGTGTTCCCAGAGCGCGCTAGAAGAGCTTGGAGTAGATAGACAGTTTTCCTTTTTGGCATGCGTGCCTCAATGATGTATCGAGGATAATTAGTTAGTTTAGCTTATGCATCTGAGTTCTCCAGCTCAGATGTGGCATAGCACCCCGCACCCTTATGTTTAATAATACTCTATTTTGGGATTTAATGAGAATTTACCTTTATTATATAAGTTTTAAAAGTTTCAAAATTTCGGGGTGTTACAGCGTGAGAAGGGTTTCTTACGCTGTATGCTACCGGAGAAGTATGTCAGGAAGCTCTTGGACAACTCCCCAAAGTTTTGGATCGACTCATCCGGGATGGTGTTGAACCAGTCTTGGGCCGCTCCATTCAGGGTGGATAAGAATGCTTGGCACATGATGGCGTCCCCTGCCCCGATCATTACCATAGAAGCCTTGTACCTCGTCATGTGGACACGTGGGTCAGTGGCCCCCGTGTATTCCTTGATGGCGGGCAACCTAAAGTCCCTCGGTAAAGGTACGTCCATGACGCTTGGGGAGAATGGTGCTGCCATCCGTACCTCGGGTTCCGGCGACTGCTCCCGTGCCTCCACCCTTCTTGCTAACTCCACGATTCTTCTCTGTAGCCTCTCGACCAGGGCCGACTCGTCAGGGTGCCGGCGCGGGGCCGGCTGCCGCTCCTCCATGTGTTGGCGTGGAGCTAGTTCATCGACGTGCCGTCTATCTGAGTGTCGACGCGGAACTTGTTCCTCGACGTTCCGTCCATCAAAGTGTCGGTGTGGAACCCTCTCATCAGCGCGTCGCTTCTCCAAGTGTCGACGTAGGGCCGACTCATCAACGTGTCGGCGGGGGGTCGGCTCCCGAGACTCGCCCACCTCCTCTGTGGGTGATCTCTCCGCTTCTCTGTTTTCGTGTTGGCGAGGGCCTCTAGTAGAGGACCCCTTGGCCCGTGATCCTAATCTTTGCCGCACGTGCGCCCTCGGTCCCAATCATTCTGGTGCAGATTGGGAAGGGCCTGGTTATCGTCTGGCCGGTCCACTTCTTTCCGGGTGACAGGATAATAGGGTTGGAACCCGACCCGGATCACAAGTGGGCATTCGACCTGGCACCACATGGAAACCAACGGGCAGAACCTCAACGGACAGAGTTCCAACATGTGCCTCCTTTACTGCCATTGAAGTCACCATTGAAGCCACCATTGATGAGAATGAATTAAAAGCTTAGGCTCCCAATTAGTATAAATGGGGCTCTCCTCAGCTAGCAAAGGACACACTGTATTTTCTATACTGAAACTAAGGCAATACAACTATTGTTACAATCCGTTATTCTGATATTATTATTATCGGTAACATATTTACCGTCATTGATGCTTTCATTGAGAGCCTGAGTCCAATACTCAAGCAAGCGACTACATACACAACTCATTCATCTTTCAACAGCAAAGAATGGTGTCCCGCAGCTCCCACGGATCCCGCAACGTGAACAATGGCAATGCCTCAGGTAACCTCCGTGACCAACTCACCAACAATCGCGGAGGGGACCTCCGAGAACAGCTCAACAACGGGAGGCCCGAGGACCTTCGAGACCAACTCAACAATGGAGGGGGCCTTCGAGACCAACTCAACAATGGAGGGGCGAACCAAGTTATGAACGTCCAGGCAACCATTCAGCAAGCAGTGACGGCGGCACTAAATCAGGTAGCGGTGGGACTGCAAGGCCAAGTGGCCCCGCCGCGGCCTCAGGAATTAGAGGTAGAATCCCCGCAAAGGGTAGATGCCCGAGACACGACCCGTACAGCGAGGGACGCAGGGCGTCGTACCAGGACAGGGGGACCAGGGGAGGGCGCCTAAAGAAGTGGACCGGCTAGACGGCAACCTGGACCCTCCCGCTCTGCCCTGGAACGGTTGGGACACGGGGAGCCCGCTCGGCAAAGGCCCGAGTCACTGGCAGAGGGGTCCTCCGCTAGAGGCCCTCGCCGGAACAAGGAAAGAGAAGCAGAGAGGTCGCCCACAGAAAGGATGGGCGAGTCTCGTGGGCCGGCCCCGCGCCGGCACGGTGACGAGCGTCGACACTCGGATGAGCGACGCTTCGATGAACCGGCTCCGCGTCGGCACTCGACGGAGTGACGCGTCGATGAGCCGGCTCCGCGTCGGCACTCAGCGGGCGAGCGACGCGATGATGAGCGGGTTCCACACCGACACTTGGATGGACGAAACGTCGAGGAACCAGCTCCGCGTCGACACTTAGATGGACGGCACGTCGATGAACTAGCTCTACGGCAACACATGGAGGAGCAGCAGCCGGCCCCTCGCCGGCACCCTGACGAGTCGTCCCTGGTCGAGAGGCTGCAGAGAAGGATCGAGGAGTTAGCAAGAAGGGTGGAGGCACGGGAGCAGTCGCCGGAACCCGAGGTACGGATGGCAGCACCGTTCTCCCCAAGCATCATGGACGTACCTCTGCCGAGGGACTTTAGGTTACCCACCATCGAGGCGTACACGGGAGCCACTGACCCACGTGTCCACATGACGAGGTACACGGCTGCTATGGTAATGATCGAGGTAGGGGATGCCATCATGTGCCGAGCGTTCTTATCCACACTGGATGGAGCAGCCCAGGACTGGTTCAACACCATCCCGGATCGATCGATCCAAAACTTTGGGGAGTTGTCCAAGAGCTTCCTGACATACTTCTCCGGTAGCATACAACGTAAGAAACCCTTCTCTCACCATTGCGTAGTAAAGCAAGATAGAGGCGAGAGCCTCAAAGACTTCCTGAAAAAATGGAAAAAGGAAGTCAATAATGTCTACGACTTCGACTCCAAGGTGGTGATCCCGATATTTATCCATGCCTTATGATCGGGATATTTTCACAAGCAGCTGAACGCCCACCACCCCCGTTCTTACGAAGATCTTATGAGGACGGCCAGCCGCTATGCCGAAGCAGAGGACGTCGATAGAAAGAAGAAAGATGAAGAGGGCGGCAGGAAAAGTCGGAAGCCTGTGAAAGCTGGTCCGCCCAGCCAGGCACCGCGCTCGAACCACCTGGCCGCAGGGAAAGGCCGAGACCATGAACGGCCTCGCCTGGTCCCCTTGCGTAACTTAACTCCCCTTACCCATCCCGTCAGTGTCATTCTAAAACAGGCGGAGGAGATGGGAATAGTGGAGTTCCCACCAGAATGCATGAAGGTTTCCCCGAAAGGAGACCAAACAAAGTACTGCAGGTTCCATAGGCAACCCGGGCACGACACAGATGAATGTAACGTGCTGAAGAGACAAATAGAAGAACTCATCCAGCAGGGTTACTTCCGACATTTTTTCAAGCGATCCAAACAGCAGCAACAGCTGCAACACGATCCATAAAAAAAAACCACCAAAAAATGTCTGGAGGAAGGAGGATGGCGTCGAGCCGTCCACCTCAAACGCCAAGAAAAGAGAACACGACCAAATATCTGAGGAGGATGATAGCGAGAAGGAAACCGAGGTAGCGCCCAGACGACAAAAGAAGCACACCATACACTTTATCTATGGTGGACCTGCGGGGGACGGCTGTAACACCCCCCAAAAACAAGACCTAAAAAGAAGTCTTAACACATGCAGATTAACAACAAAACACTAGCACAGCGGAAGAAAACGGAAACTGGATAAAAGAAATCCAAGACAGGGGTGTTATGCCACGTCTACCACACCCGGTAAACGCTAAGGCGAAAAATCTGCAAGTGTATCACTATCCCAAAACATCAAACTACGAACAGTCTAAAACCATTGGCACGTAGGCCACAAAAACACAATCTAGAGGTACAGGTGCTAAGCTACCGGCTCTAGACATCGCGCTCGACTACTCAACACCTGAAAGATACAAAGATAAACATCGGGGCGACGCCCGGTCCGCGAAAGATGCTGGTAACCCACGAATACCGTTAAGTATCATAAATTGGTAGATATAAGATATAAAAACCATTTTCGAAACGGAATACATATATATAAGTCAAAAGCCAAGATCAAAAGACAACACAAGACTCACCACTCACAAGGATAACACCGGGAACACATCCCAAACCACAAAGGTTAACCACACACAAGGATAAAGACTCACCCAACGGCAACACATGCCAAAACAACACAAGGCTCCGTGACTACACACGTCACGAGAGAAGAGAACATACCACACGGCTACACAAGCCCTCGTGACATCACCCATCACGAGTTGATATGCCTTCCTTATGCCTTGTTCCAACCTTATGGCCACCCCCATCCTTGTACCTTCGAAGCCAACCATTACCTCCAGAAATCCCCTGTACAGCCAAGTCCAACCTTATTCCGCCGGGACCGTCGTCCCCCACCTATAACCACCAACGAAAACCCACCAATCATGGCAACACATGTCCGGATAACACAATGTTATCCCCCAAACACGTGGACTCAGCCACAACTCCATAATCACGTCACGGCCACCACGATGACCGCTGCAATACCTTGGTGACTAGCGTCCCATACCACTAATCGTGCAATCCAGGTAGAGCCACACACGCACCACCACTCACACGAATCAATCAACGGATTGCAAAGAAAGTATGAAACACACTCGATCAAGGAACGGGTCACAGCCCATCAACAACAACGATGAATAACACAAGTTATCATCAACCAAACGGAAGGTACGAACAACGCACACGCTAGCATTAAGACAACGAACTAGCATGCTTAACAACGGGGAAACTCAAGATAGTTCCGAGGAACACACAAGACACCACTCGGTTCAACGAAACACAAAGTTGAACACTTAGCACGATTCAAGACACCAAAGATCCTACATGGATACCTACCATAAACCTCTAGACCTACGAAACATCAAGAAGACGCTCAAATAGTTTCACAAAGAACAACGAGAAGCCAAAGGATCAAACACCAAGACAAACGAATCACGGGGAACAAATCCCAAACCGACTCCACCGTGTTCCCCGCGGGTGGACCCACGGGTAGTGCCCCACCCGTGGTCCCGCCCGCGGGTACAACACCCACAAGGCAACACGTTCCCCGCGGGTAGGCCGGCGGGTGGTGCCCCTCCCGCCGTTCCGCCTGCGGGTACGTCCCTGTACCACAACAAATCCCTTCGGGGATTTTCTCCTCCAAACACAAATTCAAGTCCAACACATGCCAAATCTCACCAAACACAACAAAATGACTTGAACCAAGGAAAAGGCCAAGCAATGGCACAAAGGAACCCTAAACACAAGCTCTAGATATGCAATATCACAAGATAAATGCATAAACTCTCACATTTCATAGCAAAACACAAATAGAAGCCAAGAAATCATATATAGGTAAGAAAAATAGGTTTTGTAGAGCATGGGTTACCTCTTGAAGAGCAAAAGACTCTTCTTACACCACAACAAGTTCTCCACTAAGCTCACTAGCCAAACCCACTTCAAGATCAAACCAAAAGATCATAAAGATCCCACCTTTAAGAAAAGACAACTAAGATTGAACCAAAAAGACTAGACAAGCTTAGATCTTACCCTTCTAGATGCCCAAATAGAGGAAAGATTGAATCTTGGAAGCAAAACTTGGAATCTTGACAAAGGTCTCACTAGGCTTGAAGAACAAGCTACTCTTCTTTTCTAGAGAGAAGGTAGAGATATTTTCTAGGAATTGTAAGGGATGAAAAATGAAGAAGTCTTCTAGGTTTAGGTTACAAAACTAACTCTTGGTGAAAAGACAAGGATACCCTTACTAACTCTTAGAAAGTGTAAGGAACAAGGGAACTCCTCTCAAAGCACAAGGTACAACACAACTTAAAGATTGACTAGTCAAACACTAGTCCTTGAGTATCAAAAATCAGGATTTTAGGAATCAATTCCTCAAAGAAATAGAATTAATTACTCAATTAATTCATGGATTGGAGTGTGGATTTTTGGGGTGTCACAACGACACACCCACAGAGAGGAAGAAGTGGAGCAGACAACTGTATGTGGGAGAAGTGGTAAGTCTTCCCAAAGGAAAGAAGCAGAGGCGGGAGGCCATCACTTTCTCTGATGAGGACCTCCCCGAGGGCCCCTTACCCCATCGCGACGCACTAGTAATTAAGATGGACATCAATGACATGATCGTACATCGCATCTTGGTCGACAGGGGAAGCTCGGTCAATGTGATGTATTATGACGTCTTCACCAAGTTAGGGCTACCTAGAGGCCAGCTCAAAGAGGTACGAACTCCACTCTCTGGGTTTACTGGGGATTCAGTGGAAACAAAAGGGTCGGTGACCCTGCCCGTGGAGATAGGAACGAGCCCCAACATCTGCAAGCTGGACATGGAGTTCATTGTGTTAAGACTCACCTGCGCGCACAACATCATATTGGGGAGGCCGGCACTAGAGGACCTCAAGGCCATAGTGTCGGTGGAACACTTGTGTATGAAGTTCCCTACTCCGAATGGGATAGGAGTCGTCAGAGGAGACCGGTGAGCAGCCCGCAGTTGCTATGTGAAGGCATGCAAGAAGATTGGCAGTAAGGAACTACAGGTCCACACGATCGCGGAGAAAATTTTCAAAGAAGAAGAGGCTAGGCCCCGCGCCGAGCCCGTGTAAGAAACGGAAGATATAGTTCTGGATCCCTCCAGACCAGACCGAGTTGTGAAGATCGGCACAGGCTTAAGCCCGGAGCTAAGGGCCCAGATAGTGGATGTAATCCACCGCTCCCACGCAGTGTTCGCATGGGGCCTAGAGGACATGTCGGGCATAGACCGAAGCATCATAACCCACAAGCTCGCAGTCGACCCCAGCGGGAAACCGGTGCACCAGCGAAAAAGATATATGTCGGCAGAATGAAGAGAGTTCATGAAAAAGGAGGTGACCGCGTTGCTCCACGTGGGGCACATCAAGGAAATCTACTACCCGCAGTGGTTGAGCAACGTAGTTCTGGCGCCCAAAGGATCAACGTGGAGGATGTGTGTGGACTACACGGACCTCAATAGGGCATGCCCTATGGACCGTTTTCCACTACCCAACATAGATCAGTTAGTGGATGAGACGGCAGGATGCGAACTTATGAGCTTCATGGACGCCTTCCGTGGGTACCATCAAATATCCATGCATGAGGAGGATGCCAAGAAGACCGCCTTCACCACTCCCGAAGGGATATTCTGCAACTTGGTCATGCCATTCGGATTGAAGAATGCCGGGGCCACATACACTCGCATGGTGGCAAAGCTGTTTAAAACGGTGTTGGGACGAAACATGGAAGCATATGTGGACGACATGATCGTCAAAAGTCGCAAGGCCACCTCTCATGTCGAGGATCTCAGCGAGGTATTTTCCATTATGAAGAAATTTAATTTGCGCTTGAACCCGAAAAAATGCACCTTCGCCGTTGATGGCGACAAATTACACCCCGGTAAGCACCGCGATTCCTTTTTTAAGGTGGGGAATTGACCTGGTAGGGGCCCTTCCCACGGGGACTGGAAGCAGGAAGTACATCATTGTGGCCATCGACTATTTCACAAAGTGGGTGGAAGCCGAGCCCTTGGCGAGCATCACTGCAGCAAGGTGCAAAAGGTTTGTCGAGAAAAACATCCTGTATCGTTTCGGTATCCCTCTCCAGGTAATCACAGACAATGGTCGTCAGTTCGAGGCACGAGAATTTTCAGAATTCCTAGCAGGATGGGGCATTAAGCATAGCCGAGTGGCAATATCTTATCCTCAGGCGAATGGGCAAGTGGAGAATGAGAATAGAACCATCCTCGACGGCCTCAAGAAAAAACTAGAAGTAACCGGCGGAGCCTGGGTGGAAGAACTCGACGGCATCCTCTGTGCCTACCGCACAACACCAAGAAGGGCCACCGGAGAAACCTCGTTTGCACTCGCTTATGGATTCGAAGCTCGGGCCCCGGTGGAAGTGATCATACCTAGCAGAAGGGTGGAGGAGTTCAAGTCAGAACAAAATGAACTCCACCAAAGGGTGGATCTGAACTTCTTAGATGAAAAAAGAGAAGCGGCATTCTGCAGAATGGAGAACTACAGTCGTCAGCTAAAGTCCTACCACGACGCAAAAGTCCGACCCCGATATTTCCAAGTCGGCGACCTCGTGTTGCGAAAAAGGGAAGCTAGCCAACCCCTGGAAGGGGGGAAATTTGCAAAGAAATGGGAGGGGCCTTACGTCGTGGAAGAGGTCGTTCGCCCAGGAACATACAAGTTAAAAACGACGGGGGGAAGGATGATTGATCGGGTATGGAACTCGGAACACTTGATCAAATATTTTCCTTAGATATCCTGTAGCGGTAATCATTGGAACTAGTACTTGGTAATCGCGGTCTGTCCGCTCTACATGCTAAAGTTCTCTGAAATAATATCTTATTTTCATGGTCCGCCCATATTATCTGTTAAAGCGAGTTCGTTATCGTCCTTTACGAAGCTTTCTGAAATAATATCTCAGGCTCGTGGTCTGCCCATGTTGTACAAAAAAAAAAAAAAAAAAAGAGACCGAGTCGCACGCCTCGGTTTGGTAGAGACGCGACTCGACTCGGACTGCCGAGGCACATGCCTCGGCCAACGCCGAAGTCTGTCTCGGCAAAAAAAAAAAATTAAAATTTAAGTAACAAGTTTGTTCCGAAGTAACTGGTTTATTCTGAAGATTCCAAAAAGTAACGAAGTTTCAGTTCAAACATGGAAAAGCAAACTATTCGAAGATAGCTAGAAAGCAAGGGAAAAAAATCTCAAGTACGAATACAAACTACTCGTTGTTCGTGAGGTCCTCAATCACAATCTGATCGAGTGGAACATTGGGGACATTGCTAGTGTCGATGCCTTGAAACTCGTCCACCAAAGAATCCTCACGTGCATTAGTAACATCATCAGTAGATTCATTGTGGACACCAGGGTCAGGATTCTTCTCTATGACAGGCAAGCGAAGTAACACGGGGTCAAAATTTGGAACCTTCTCCCTCAACACTGGAAAAATCTGCTGTTGCTTCGTATACATCCCAATGTTAAAAGCCACCTGTGCCTCGGCCTCGACCACCTCTTGGCCAGCTTCAGTTTTGAGGAATTCCGGGACAGCCTCAGGAGTGCTCATATAGTGCACCACGTCCTCTTTAAACTCGCCTGAACTCCTGTAGGCCTCCGCAGCCCGGCCAAGGGCGTCAGCATGGTCAGCTCGGGTCCTCGCATGGTCCACCCGCTCCTTCCTTAGGGCAAGTGTAAGTTCTCCGTGTTCTTTCCTTAGAGCCTCAAGCTTGCCTTCCATTTTGATCAGAGCCACCTCCCGGGTCAACAGTGCTTGGTGCTCCTTCCTCAGCGCCCCAAGCTCGCCTTCCATTTTGCTCAGAGCCCCTTCTCGGATCGACAGCAGGTCCTTCAGGCTCTTGTTGTCCACATCCCTAATTTTAACATCCTCAATGAGCACGTCTGTCACCCGCCGTCGTTGGGCGTGAATGATCTGTCCCTCTAGCAGGGCCTGAAAGTAACAGACAGAGTAAGATACGCCAGGGCAGGGAAAGAACATCAGTATGAGAAAACTGACCTAAAAAATGTGTCGAAGATAACGCTCTTGCAGCATGTTGACATCCATGGCGACGAGGTGTTCCAAGTCCGCAGGAGGAGAAATACGAGCAGCATACTCAACCGCATCAAGAGTTTTATTTATTAACGACGCTCCCGGTGGCACGTGCACTCCCAGTCGGATCAAGTTGGTCCGAACACGCGAGCCGGACTCAAGGAAAGTGTCTCCTTGCACATCGGGGGGTTGAGGGGAAAAGGTAACAGACGTGGGTGTGCGAGTTGATGGAGGCTGCGTCACCCCCTCGGCGACCTTGGATGGAGAAGGCGTAGGTGTGCGAGTTGATGGAGGCTGCGTCACCCCCTCGACGAACTTGGATGGAGAAGGCGTAGGTGTGCGAGTTGATGGCTACATCATGCCCTCGGTGACCTTGGATGGAGTAAGCGTGCGTGCCGGCGGGGGCGGCATCACCTCCTCGGCCGCAGCTTGGCTCTTTTTACCTTTCTCTACCTTGCTCTTCTTGGAAGGGGGATCCTGCGATCGCGACAAGTATCGACCGGTTCTCGAAGACGAAGACATGGTACCTGCAACAAAAGAAGACAAGTTAGAGTTAGTGGTTGATGAATAAAGACTAAGTGATAACAGAAGAATACCCATGGGTGCAAGTGCAGCAGGTTGAGTCCTCACGAAGCCTAAGCCCGTGAGTTTCACTCAGTGGTGTAATCCGCCATCGATAAAAGGCCATCCCCTATTAGGTCATCTACATCTCGGCAGAGGGAAGGACTCATGTCGATGGTAGGAGGGCAACATAGAAGGGATCCCCACGGGACACGAAAGGGAGACGGACGACCCACAAGGGTAACAAAGACGAAATTGGGTTTCCAGTCCTTGTTAAAAGTAGGACGGTCCTCAAAGAGTTTGAAATGCGGTCTACTCGAAACCATGACAAATCCCTTACCCTCCTGAGAAGCCCTACCAACTATGAAAAGTTCCTAGAAAAGATCTAGAGTGGGTTCTATCCCTTTGTCCTGGCATATAGAAAGAAATCCCGCAATCACCTGGTGACCGTTGGGAACAAGCTGGCCGGGGGCTATCTCGTAGTAGTTCATAAAATCTATCACAAACCTATGAAGGGGAAACCGCAGCCCAACCTGTAGCGACAGAAGGTGGACCCCAAAATACTTATCGAGGGGTGGGTCGAAAATATTACCCTGAGGATGAGGAGGGTAAGTCAAAACGTCAAGACTAAGGAGACCTCTAATATCTTCCCAATCCCGTGACCCTAGTTGAGGCCGTATGGACAGGATGAGGGAGTTATCAAGAACGGAATATGAGGCCTTGCGCTTTTTCTTCTTTTTCAGTTCGGGCTTAGGTGTGGGTGAGTCAACAACAAATGGAAGAGGGGGAAAATTTGCAAAAAGAGGGGAATCATGCTCGGGAAGGTACACCTCATCATCACCATCAAAATCAAGTTCTCCGACATCAATCAAAGACGTGATATCCATTATAATAAAAAACACACTAACCTCACCTCAGTTACAGATAAGCTCGCAAGACTTGGGTACAAAATTGCCTGTCAAGAAAGCAGCGTATTAAACAAAAAAAATAGAAAGAGAATAGAGGCCTCGGCCACAGAATGGCCGAGATGCAACTTGTGCGCCTCAGCCACAGCTTTGGCCGAGGCATGCCTCAGCCGAGGAGCCGAAGTCCGCCTTGGCCGAAAAAAAAAAAAAAAAAAAAAAAAAAAATATATATATATATATATATATATATATATATATATATATATATATATACATAATATATATATATATATATATATATATATATATATATATATATATATATATATATATATATATATATATATATATATATATATATATATATATATATATATATATATATAGGGCTGAGGCAACGCCTCAGCTAGATGGCTGAGGCTGCGCCTCAGCCACAGGCCGAGGCGAAAAAATATATATATAGGGCTGAGGCAACGCCTCGGCCACAGGCCGAGGCACTCACCTCGGCCAGATGGCTGAGGCGACGCCTCAGCCACAAGCCGAGGTGCGGCACCTCGGCCAGCTGACGCTTCGGCGTAAAAAAAAAAAGGACAGACATGTATATATATGCATATATATTAATACACAAAAAAAAAAAAAAAAAAAAAAAAAAAACCAGGATCCCGACCCGGATAATCAAGGAGTTACCGGAAATATATTAATAGAATAACGCAGTGTAAAAGAGTTACAATAGTTGTATTGCCAAGTGTTTTAGTACATAATAGTCCACGTGTCCCTCCAAGCTGAGGGGAGCCCCTACTTATACAAAAGCTGCTAATGGTAACAATATGAGGCATAAATGGGGAGCTAAGCCTTTAATTCTCTCTCAACAATGGTGACATAAATGGTGGCTTCAATGGTGACTTCAACGGCAGTAAAGGTGACACCCGTTGCAATTCTGCCCGTTGGAGTTTTGCCCGTTGGGTTTCCATGTGGTGCCGGGTCAAATATGGTGCCGGGTCAGATGCTGCTTATGACCCGGGTCGGGTGCCAGCACCATTATCCTGTCACCAGTCCCCCCTACTCCAGAGTCTACCGACCGTGGCAGAGGCGTCGCCTCGACCGAAACGGGCTTCGGCCTAGCTTGGCAGGCCGAGGCGCGTGGGACGCCTCAGCCACGGTCGGTAGAGGCGACGCCTCAGCGACGATCGGTCAAGGTGAACGCCTCGGCCACGATCGGTCGAGGCGAACCCTAGGCCACGATCGATCGAGGCGACGCCTCGGCCACGATCTGTCGAGGCGATGCCTCAGCCACGATAGGTCGAGGCGGCGCCTCGGCCGCGATCGGCCGGAGGCACGCGCCTCGGCCTGCCAACCTAGGCCGATGCCCGTCTCGGCCAGCATAAAAAATAAAATAAAATCACATACTCAGGATCAACCGGGATTCTGCACGATATCAAGCAAATCCAGTCTTACTCCCTAGTCAACTCAATCACATCCGTAGACTCAGGAGTAGGGGGACTGGTGACAGGATAATGGTGTAACACCCCGAAATTTTTCAACTTTTAAGACTTATATAATAAAGGTAATTCTCATTAAATCCCAAAACATAACATAAAGAGTACGGGGTGCTATGCCACACCTGAGCTAGAGAACTCAGGTGCACAAGCTAACTAACTAATGTCCTCAATAATGTAAATGCATAAGCATGGCACACAGGCCGAAAGGGAAACTATCTACTTCTACGCTCCGAGACTCTAGCGCGCTCCAGTGTCTACTCCTCTGTGCCTGAAAGCCAAATATATCTGTTCAGCGAGAGATGCTGGTAACCAACTCCAACCAGTTGAAATACAGTACATATAGATATATACATAGATATAAGAAAAACCATTTCGAAGCATGAAGATATATCCTAAGAGACTCTAGCTTTATAAAACAGGGCATAGACTCGACAGATAGGGATAAGCACAGTCAACAGTCATACGATTCACAAGCATAGAGAACAGACTCGACAGATAGAGATAAACACAGCCAATAGTCATAACCAAGCATATACAGTTTACTAGCATGTATCCTATGGTCACGCTTTCATAATATTCATAACATCAAACCATCCATATCTCATCACACAGCACACTTTGATGGCGCCACAGGACCAATCGCATGCCCATACATGAGGGTCAGCGCATATAGCTCTGACACGGCCCCGCAGCACCCTGCCCCGTATCGCAACACGGAGGGGTCGATCGCAACCGACCGATGAACCACAGCTCATCATAATGTTTGATCACAAGCAAACAGTGGACCGCAGCCCAAGAGTAGTCATCTGACCGCAGCCAGGAATATGAACCGCAGCTCATGTAAAACGTTTGATCGCAACCAAACGGTGGACCGCAGCCCGAGAGTGTAAATCTGACCGCAGCCAGCTTCTGAACCGCAGCTCAGGAATAACCAATTTGATCGCAACCAAATTGGGGTTTCATGCACACATAACACATAGCAAACACATGCAACCCACATTGACACATTGGGAAGGGGGAGAAATCGTATAATGAAACCTATGCGTGATCATCCACATACTAAGAATACTCCTAAGGGGTTCATACTTCTTACACCTAGGCCAACAGGATACCAATTCAACTAGCATGTAATATATAAGACTCATTCATCCTACGAATGGTACCCGAAACATCAAACTAGACATAGGCACAATAGACGGAGTCCGTTGGGACACCACGGGGGTTGGGGGAACATCAAACAGGGAAGCCGGGATCCCGAAGTGGGACTATTTCCAACGGGTAGCCGGTGGGTGAAGGGTCACCCGCCGGCTGCCCGCCGGCGACGACTTTCCGGGCAGCGGGTGCCCGGCGGGCAGTCGCCTGCCCGCTGCCGGCGACGTCAAGACTGGCCGCGGGTAGGTGGCGGGTCCCCTACCCCCACCTACCCCCCACTGACTCTTTTTCACAAATAACGCCCCGGGAACCTTTGTGGAACCCGAAACCATGCTTAGACACCTTTAAACGTAATTGATGATAACACGTAGGCAATTAACGGATCAAAAGTAAGAAACATACGGCACATATCCTATCATGCTTTCTAAACATAATTAACACCCAAACATACGAATTCCAACCCAATATATCAAGAATAACACCATACGAGTTTCCCGATACATCCTAGGGCTCTAATTATATTTAAATCATCCAGAACGTAATTCATCTTTTAACACTAAGAAACAATATGATTTATCAAGAATATCACACAATCATTAGGAATCTAGGTTTATCAAGAATATCACACAATCATCAAGAATCTCTTTCCATCATCAAGATTATCAAGATTACCCAAGAAAGCATAACATCAATTATCAAGATCACACCATCAATATCATAAACGAATCATCAATACACAAGAATGTAGAGGGATGCCTAGAGGGAGATCATAGCTAAGAAAATAGGTTTTGTTGAGACATGGGTTACCTCTTAGCCTTAATTAATTTCCTTGGCTATGAAGGGTCTTTCTCTAAGTCTTCCTTCTTTCTTGATTTCTCCTAGGGGAATTCTTGGAGCTCCTTGTGTGGTGAGAGATTATTGTGGTGTGGGTTCTAGGTGCCTCCTATGTCCCCTATTTATATATCTAAGAGTCCTAATTAGGGTCCAAATACTATAGGTTTGCTAACTCTATTCCTTTTAGGACTAGGGGTTGGGTTTAGAGGTGAGGGCCCACGGACTATGGTGGGCCTTTTCCTAATTAATTATTGTAATTTAATTCTTTCTTTGGGTAATTGGTTAAATGATTAATTGGTTTTAGGGGTCGTAACACGGGGTGTTACACTCTCCCCCCCTTAACGGGAAGCTTCGTCCCCGAAGCTTGGTCCTTGCCGAGTGACTTCCTCTTGGTTACCTGGTTTGAAGAGTTCGGGGTAGCGTTCCCTCATTGCGTCCTTGAGTTCCCATGTTGCTTCCTCGGTCCCATGATTGGTCCAGAGGACTTTTACCATTTCTATGGCTCGACGACGGGTGGTTCTTGTCTTGGTGTCCAGGATTCTTACTAGTTTTTTTTCGTATGCTAGTGACTCGTCGAGGTCCACGACCTCGGGTTGTAGCACGTGGCTTGGGTCGTGCACGAATTTCTTTAGCTGGGATATGTGGAATACGTTGTGTACCCGTTCTAGTTCGATGGGTAGAGCGAGGCGGTAGGCTAGGTTCCCGACTCTTTCTACGATTTCATAGGAGCCGATAAATCGAGGGCTGAGCTTTCTTTTTCTTCCGAATCTCATTACCCCTGGTGTGGGTGAGATTCTCAACCAGACCTTATCCCCGGGGTTGAATTCGGCTTGTTTTCTCCTTAGGTCGGCGTAGGATTTCTGGCGGTCCTGGGCAGCCTTCATTCTTTCTTGGATGTGCTTGACTTTGGTTATGGTGTCTTGTAGGTATTGGGGCCCTAGTGTTACTGGGTCGACCATGTCTTCCCAACATAAGGGGGTTCTACGCTTTTGTCCGTATAGAGCTTCGTAGGGTGCCATACGAATGCTTGTGTGGTAGTTGTTGTTGTACGAGAATTCAATGAGGTCTAGATGTTATTCCCATGTCCCTTGAAGGTCTAACACGCAGGCTCTTAGCATGTCTTCGAGAGTCTGAATGGTTCTCTCGGTTTGGCCGTCAGTGGTGGGGTGGAAGGCAGTGCTTAGTTTTAGTTGTGTCCCCAAGGCTGATTGCAGCGATTTCCAAAACTGTGAGAGGAACCTGGAGTCTCTATCGGATACAATGTTTCGGGGAATTCCGTGGTATTTCACCACCCGGTTCAGGTAGGCTTGGGCCAGTTGTGTCATTGTCCATGTTTCCTTCATGGCAATGAATCGCGCCGTTTTGGTTAGCCGGTCCACTATGACCCAAATTTTATCCTTGCCGGTTTTTGTTGGGGGTAACCCCCCGACGAAGTCCATGGATATGGAATCCCACTTTCCTTGTGGTATCTCAAGGGGGTTGTACGAGTCCCTTGGCAGTTCAGGCATTTGGCCACAAAATCCGCAATTTCCTTTTTCATATTGGGCCACCAAAATGACTTTTTCACATCTTGGTATAGTTTGTCACCCCCTGGGTGAACTGAGTATGGGGAGTTGTGTCCCTCCTCCAAGATTTGTTGTTTTAAGGGGGGATGCGTTGTGGGCACGCACCACCTACCTTGGTAGCGGAGACTGCCATCTTCGTGTATTTTGAAGGGTCCTTCCTTTCCCTGGGTTAGGTCGAGACAAATTTTATCTAGTTCTGGATCTTGCTGTTGTCCCGTTTTGATTTCTTCGAAGAGTGTGGGTATGATTTGAGTGTTGAATAGGTGGATCTCGGGGTGGGTTTGATCTTGCTCTATTATTTCCAAGTTTAGCTTCTGGAAGTCTCTGTACAGCTGGTCTCGTAGGACCCAGGTGGCGTTGAGGGAGTGGTTAATCTTCCTGCTTAGGGCATCTGCCACGATGTTAGCTTTTCCCTCGTGGTACTGGATGTCTAGGTCGTAGTCTTTTATGAGCTCTAGCCACCTTCGTTGCCTCATGTTTAGGCCTTTCTGGGTGAAGATGTACTTTAGGCTTTTATGGTTTGTGTAAATCTTGCATTGTACCCCGTATAGATAATGCCTCCAAATTTTCAGTGCGAATACGATAGCGGCTAGCTCGAGGTCGTGGGTGGGGTAATTTTCTTCATCGGTTTTGAGTTGCCTAGATGCGTACGCTATCACCTTGCCTTTTTGCATTAGTACGCACCCCAACCCCTTCTTGGACGCGTCACTGAAGACCTCGAACCCTTCCACCCCGGAGGGGATGGCTAGTACTGGTGCCGTGGTTAGCTTATCCTTCAATTCCTGAAAGGCTGTGGCGTAGTTGTCGTCCCATCGGAAGGGGGTCTCCTTTTTCCTGAGTCTGATGAGAGGTTGAGCTATCTTGGTAAAGTCGGGTACAAACCTCCTGTAGTAGCCAGCCAAGCCCAGGAAGCTTCGGACCTCTGAAAGTGAACTCGGTGTGGTCCATTCCTTAACGGCATGGACTTTGGCGGGGTCCACCTTAATTCCTACTTTGGTTATTACGTGGCCCAGGAAGGCTACGCTATCTTTCCAGAATTCGCATTTGGAGAACTTGGCGTATAGCTGGTGTTCTCTTAGAGTTTGTAAGGTTATGCGAAGGTGCCTTTCATGTTCTTCCTCGTTTCGGGAGTAGACTAGGATGTCGTCAATGAATACAATGACGAAGTTATCTAGGTGGGGTCGGAATACTCGGTTCATGAGGTCCATGAATATGGCGGGTGCGTTGGTGAGTCCGAAGGGCATCACGGTAAATTCGTAGTGGCCGTAACGTGTTCGGAAGGCCGTTTTCTGGACATCTGGTTTGGCCACTTGTATTTGGTGATATCCGGATCTTAGGTCAATTTTCGAGAACACCCCTGCCCCCCTTAAACTGATCGAACAAGTCATCGATTCGGGGAAGGGGGTACTTATTCTTTGTTGTGACTTGATTAAGTTCCCTGTAGTCGATGCACAGGCGCATGCTCCCATATTTCTTTTTAACGAATAGTACTGGTGCTCCCCATGGGGAGGTGCTGGGGCGGATGTAACCTTTATCTAGTAGTTCCTGAAGTTGTGTTTTCAGTTCCTTCATTTCTTTTGGTGCTAGCCTGTATGGTGGTTTAGAGATCGGGGCAGCGCCAGGTACGAGGTCTATTGTGAACTCGACTTCCCTGGCCGGGGGTGCCCCGGGAATCTCGTCTGGGAAGACGTCGGCGAATTCGTTTACTACTGGAATGGTTTGTGGTTCGGGTGTTTTGGTGTTGAGGTCCTCGACCGAGCATAGAAAGGTCTCGCTTCCTTGGTTTAGGTATTTCTTTATTTTCACCATGTTTACAAGTTTGATCTCTGGACCCTGGCGGGTTCCATGGTACGACACCCTTTTACCGTTTGGTCCCCGTAGGACCACTTTTTGTTCTCCGCACAGGATTTGTGCTTGGAATTTCCCTAGCCAGTCCATGCCCAAGATCACTTGTACCCCATCCAGTCTGAATTGTATTAAGTTGCTGGGAAATTCCACTCCTTGGATGGTGATCATTATGTTCTCGTACATGCGGTCGCACTTTATGATTTCGCTGGAGGCCACTTTGACCTGGAGTCGGACTTCGGTGCTGGTGTTAAGGCCGAGTTGGGTGGCGAATTCGGTTGCTATAAATGAGTTGGTAGCCCCCGAATCAAATAGTATAGTGGCGGGGGTGGCGTGTACTAGGAAGGTTCCGGAGACTATGTTGCTGTCTCCGATCCTGGCTTTGCTTAGGGTAAGGATTCTTCCTTGAATGGTTGGCGTTGCGACCTTGTGGGGTGAGATGGTCCTGGGGTTCTTAGGCCCTCGGGTGGGAATTGTGTAACTCCCCTCAGGTTTCCTTTTGTGTCTCAGGTGTGTCTCCCGGGGTTGGTTAGATATTTGTTGTAGTTGGGATTCCTTGGCATAGGCTTCCTCGAGGGTTCTCGGTTCTTGTGTGGCCAGGGCTTTCCGGTATTCGGGATCGAGACCTGTTATGAACTTCTTGACCTTGACCATCTCGGTGGGTACCAGCTCGGGGGTGAGGCGAGCTAGTCTGCGGAATTGCTGGTAGTATTCCGTGATCGGGGCTGCCCCTTGTTTTAGGTGGAGGAACTCTTCGTATATGGTGGCCTTTAGGTGGTTGGGGTAGAATTGTTCCCGTAGTCGTGTTTTTAGGGTTTCCCAGTTGAATTCGGGGCTTCGTTCGTATGTGGGTCTTTCATGAGCCCACCAGGTGTCGGCCTCGTGTCTGAAGTAGAACGAGGCTATTCTTACTTGGTGGTTTTCCGGGCATCTAGTTGCCCTGAATATCTTGTCGAAAGTCCCGATCCATTCCTCGAGGGTCGTGGGGTCTTCGTTCCCCGAGAAGATGGGTGGTTGGTGTGCCGACACTTGGTGGTGGATTTCCAAGTTCTCGTTTGTTGGTGATGGCTGTGGAACGGTAGTACTCAGTGCCTGGGCAATTTGGGCCAGGCGTTGCAGATTCTGAGTCAAGAATTCCTGGGTGGGGAGTTTCGGTGTTCCTACCTGTTTCCTTTTTGGCGCCATCCTGGTGTTCATGGGTCGATGTTATTTTGCATTCTTACCTTGATGCGATAAGCGGAGGGGGAATTTTCTTTAAATAAGTGAGGGAGGGTTATGTGTAGGTTTCACAGTCTCACCGCGCGTTATAAGGTTCCTGAGTCCTATGTTCCTAAATACTTAGAGTTCAAGCCTATTGTCTTAAAGTCTAGTCTTAAGAGTCTTATCCTAGGGTCAAACTTAGGCTCTGATACCAACTGTAACACCCCGAAAGTTTTTCAACTTTTAAGACTTATATAATAAAGGTAATTCTCATTAAATCCCAAAACATAACATAAAGAGTACGGTGGGTGCTATGCCACACCTGAGCTAGAGAACTCAGGTGCACAGGCTAACTAACTAATGTCCTCAATAATGTAAATGCATAAGCATGGCACGCAGGCCGAAAGGGAAACTATCTACTTCTACGCTCCGAGACTCTAGCGCGCTCCAGTGTCTACTCCTCTGTGCCTGAAAGCCAAATATATCTGTTCAGCGAGAGATGCTAGTAACCCACTCCAACGCGTTGAAATACAGTACATATAGATATATACATAGATATAAGAAAAACCATTTCGAAACATGAAGATATATCCTAAGAGACTCTAGCTTTATAAAACAGGGCATAGACTCGACAGATAGGGATAATCACAGTCAACAGTCATACGATTCACAAGCATAGAGAACAGACTCGACAGATAGAGATAAGCACAGCCAATAGTCATAACCAAGCATATACAGTTCACTAGCATGTATCCTATGGTCACGCTTTCATAATATTCATAACATCAAACCATCCATATCTCATCACATAGCACACTTTGATGGCACCACAGGACCAATCGCATGCTCATACATGAGGGTCAGCGCATATAGCTCTGACACGGCCCCGCAGCACCCTGCCCCGTATCGCAACACGGAGGGGTCGATCGCAACCGACCGATGAACCGCAGCTCATCATAATGTTTGATCGCAACCAAACAGTGGACCGCAGCCCAAGAGTAGTCATCTGACCGCAGCCAGGAATATGAACCGCAGCTCATGTAAAACGTTTGATCGCAACCAAACGGTGGACCGCAGCCCGAGAGTGTAAATCTGACCGCAGCCAGCTTCTGAACCGCAGCTCAGGAATAACCAATTTGATCGCAACCAAATTGGGGTTTCATGCACACATAACACATAGCAAACACATGCAACCCACATTGACACATTGGGAAGGGGGAGAAATCGTATAATGAAACCTATGCGTGATCATCCACATACTAAGAATACTCCTAAGGGGTTCATACTTCTTACACCTAGGCCAACGGGATACCAATTCAACTAGCATGTAATATATAAGACTCATTCATCCTACGAATGGTACCCGAAACATCAAACTAGACATAGGCACGATAGACGGAGTCCATTGGGACACCACGGGGGTCGGGGGAACATCAAACGGGGAAGCCGGGATCCCGAAGTGGGACTATTTCCAGTGGGTAGCCGGTGGGTGAAGGGTCACCCGCCGGCGACGACTTTCCGGGCAGCGGGTGCCCGGCGGCTGCCCGCTGCTGGCGACGTCAAGACTGGCCGCGGGTAGGTGGCGGGTCCCCTACCCCCACCTACCCCCCACTGACTCTTTTTCACAAATAACGCCCTAGGAAACCTTTGTGGAACCCGAAACCATGCTTAGACACCTTTAAACGTAATTGATGATAACACGTAGGCAATTAACGGATCAAAAGCAAGAAACATACGGCACATATCCTATCATGCTTTCTAAACATAATTAACACCCAAACATACGAATTCTCACCCAATATATCAAGAATAACACCATACGATTTTCCCGATACATCCTAGGGCTCTAATTATATTTAAATCATCAAGAACGTAATTCATCTTTTAACACTAAGAAACAATACGATTTATCAAGAATATCACACAATCATTAGGAATCTAGGTTTATCAAGAATATCACACAATCATCAAGAATCTCTTTCCATCATCAAGATTATTAAGATTACCCAAGAAAGCATAACATCAATTATCAAAATCACACCATCAATATCATAAACGAATCATCAATACACAAGAATGTAGAGGGATGCCTAGAGGGAGATCATAGCTAAGAAAATAGGTTTCGTTGAGACATGGGTTACCTCTTAGCCTTAATTAATTTCCTTGGCTATGAAGGGTCTTTCTCTAAGTCTTCCTTCTTTCTTGATTTCTCCTAGGGGAATTCTTGGAGCTCCTTGTGTGGTGAGAGATTATTGTGGTGTGGGTTCTAGGTGCCTCCTATGTCCCCTATTTATATATCTAAGAGTCCTAATTAGGGTCCAAATCCTATAGGCTTGCTAACTCTATTCCTTTTAGAACTAGGGGTTGGGTTTAGAGGTGAGGGCCCACGGACTATGGTGGGCCTTTTCCTAATTAATTATTGTAATTTAATTCCTTCTTTGGGTAATTGGTTAAATGATTAATTGGTTTTAGGGGTCGTAACACGGGGTGTTACAAATGGTGCTGGCACCCGACCCGAGTCATAAGCAGCATCTAACCTGGCACCATATTTGACTCGGCACCACATGGAAACCCAATGAGCAAAACTCCAACGGGCAGAATTGCAACGGGTGTCACCTTTACTGCCATTGAAGTCACCATTGAAGTCACCATTGAAGCCACCATTTATGTCACCATGGATGGGAGAGAATTAAAGGTTTAGCTCCCCATTTTTGCCTCATGTTGTTACCATTAGCAGCTTTTGTATAAGTAGGGGTTCCCCTCAGTTTGGAGGGACACGTGGACTATTTTGTACTAAAACACTTGGCAATACAACTATTGTCACTGTTTTACACTGCGTTATTCTAATAATATATTTCCGGTAACATATTTAGCGTCAGTGTGTTTTACATGATTGAAGACAATGATCAAGTGTTCTCTTGTTTGTACTGAGTCACATGTTCCTTATACGAGACTCAGATCATTAACAAGTCATACGAAGACTATTTAATTGCTTTTGGAATTAAAGAACCTTAATAGAATGTTAGGAAGTTGAAAATAATGTTGCAAAAGTGGTTTCATTATAAGAAAGTGAATAAATTGTGAATTTCTTACTTTACCCCTAAAATTCTAAATATTTTTAAATTTTTCCGTCATTTTTAACTGTCGGGGACCAAATGCGCCACTTCGGTCATAACTGAGAGACTAAAAATTGATATAGTCATAACTCTGGGACTGGGTCGTCGCTACCATTATAACTCAGGGACCAAACTTGCCATTTTCCCTTTTATTTACCATAAATGTCCTATCTTCGACAATTTCTAACACTTTTCATCCTACTTTCAATTCATTTTTATATTACTCACAATTCATTCAACTCTCTCAATTTGCATACAACAACGGAGTTAATTTCACTTTTAGTCCTATGACTATTGGGGCATTGTCAATTTGAGTCCACAAATTTCAAAATTAACAATTTAGTACCCTAACTACTCAATTTTTATTAATTTTAGTTAGTCCGACCAAATTGTTGATCAATTGTCACCGAAATCTTTTAATTCAGTGTTAAAAATGGAATCTAATTTGTGAACAATTGTTTGAATTAATACAGAGGCAGGTGGGATATGGATAAAAATTAGCGACAATTGACTAACAATTTGGCCGTACTGACTAAAATTGATAAAAATTAAATAGTTAGGGTACTAAATTGTTAGTTTTGAAAGTTGTGGATTAAAATTGATAACACCTCAATAATCATATGACCAAAAGTGAAATTAAAAGTAGACAATTCAAATAATCAAAATTCTCAACCCAATTTTTCTTCTTCCCAACCATCTATACAAAATTTTTGGTTACAAACCAAATTTTCAATTTTTTCCACAAATCCAAAATTCTCAAATTCCACCCAATTTTCAATTTTCACAATTTGCACCTATTTTTCAAAATACCCAAATTGCACAAGCTTCACAATTTCCATTCAACTTTCAAAGTAGCCAATTTCCGGGCAACATGCAAAGTGCCCAATTTCCCGGCAACATGCAATTTTCTAAATTTGCCTCATTTTCTACACAATCTGAGATGATGTAACAATAATTCTACCACCGTTTGTTGATCGTCAACTCTCCTTGAGCATGTTATTATAGACTTGTTTAGGCATCATCAATAGTGAGGTTTTTACTCCAAGTTTTTTGTGGGCCCAAACATCCACCTCATACTCCACTATCTCACTCAATTTCAAAACCCTTCTTCCCATTAGTTTTAAATTTTTTTCTTAATTTTTTTTGTAGTCCCACCATTTTATTCCACTATATATTTTTTTTTTGAATGCTACTAGCTCTATTACATTGTAGTATCTGTTCATATACTTTCTCAACCTACTGAAACACAAAGAGCCAATAACGCCTCCACTGAGGCTCGAAATCACAACCTTCCACTTGGAAGTCCACCCTGGATACCATTAGACCACATAGTCCTGGTACTCCACTATATTTTAATTATTCCTTTATTTATTATCATTATAAATAAATAATTATAATTACAATTATTATTTTTAATATATTTAATTTAACATATCAAAATTAAAATAAATTTATAATTATAAACTTTATAACAACAAAATTAAATTTAACAATGTTTCAACAAATTTTTATTTATTCTTTTTAAATTCTATTTTAAGAAGTACTTGACTAAATTGCATAAAAGTGAAGAGTTGAAATATTTAACATCGCCCCCACTAAGGTTCAAACCCATGACCTCTCATTTAAAATAGTCACTTCATGTCGCTTAATCACAAAGTTGGCGGTATATTATATATTAAATTAAAGCTCTCACCTAAGAAAACTAGAGTTCACTTAGACTCGATCCAAATTGAAAGTGGACCACACTCAAAACATGCTTGAAAATAGTCATTTCACATGCCAAAAATAACTAGTTTTCCAACATAGTGATCCATTGTAAGAAAATGTAATAGGCTAGGAAAGTATAGAAGTATTTTCTAAGAACACTTTACAAAGTATTGGCCAATATTAAGAATAAAAAGTTAGAAGTTAAAAAATAAAAGTTAAATTAGATGATTATATATATTGGAGTTACGAGTATTTGGTAAACTTGTTAAGTAAGATGCTAAATATAAAATCACAATAAAGAATATATATATATATATATATATATATATATATATATATACCTCAAGTAAAACATGTGGATTAATGTTTTAATTTTCTCCATTTGTTGTCATGCCAGCCCTTGAAAATTCATATGCACAATGGACTGAATAGTAGAGAGTGCTCCATTGCGTGACACAAAAGTTGAAATAGTTGGGATTCGTCTCTCCATCCATTGGCGCCAATCATCAATGCACAATGGATGGTCGGGACCATTGCTTGTAAGTTGACGCTCCTTGAAATGATTCAAGATAATACAAGAGCGTTATGCTGTGAACTCGTGTCCACCATGTGCATGGTGGACACGCTGTAGATCCATAATTTCTAAAGTGTAGATCCATAATTTCTATACTGTAGATTCATAAAATCTATAATGTAGATTCATAATTTCTAAATCGTAGATTCATAATTTAAATACAGTAGATTTATAATTTCTATATAGTAGATTCATAATTTCTATACTGCAGATTCATAATATCTGTACTGTAGATTCATAATTTCTGTATTGTAGATTCATAATTTCTAAACTGTATAGTTATCAAATTATGAACACATAGTTATGTGATTTGTGAATACATAGTTCAACAATTGAGAATATGAACATTGAAAATTATGAACATATAACTCTATAATTATGAACATATGTTTATAAAATTATGAATCTACAGTATAGATTTTATAAATCTTACATTATAAAAATTATAGATATACAGTTTAGAAATTATAGATCTACAGTATAGGAATTATGAATCTACAATATAGATTTTATGAATCTACAGTATAGAAATTATGGATCTACTGTTTAGAAATTATGGATCTACAATATAGAAATTATGAATCTACAGCGTTTCTACCATGCGCATGGTGGACACGGGTCCGCAACATAATTTGCCGATAATATACTCTTAGTCTCACTGCTTCATGAACATTTTTCTCCCTTTGCTCTATGACATTGTAACTGCAGTTGGTAGCTATCAGATACGGCAAATTGGTAAGACAAGCCCCCAATATGTATGCAATCATGCAAATTAACTTTCAAAAATCTTTGCAGGTTGCCACTCATCATTTTCATAGCATAGCAGAATAGTATGGCTAACCCTGTACAATATAATGGATTAGCCGCTAAGACATTTACAAGCCAGTAGAGAGGATTTTCATCTAAAATTTTTATTTTCCTTACAGAGAAAATTATCAAAATGGTCCCTCGATTATGTTGATTTCACCATTTTGGTCATAGTCATTTTAACTTGACTAATTAAATCCTTCGACTATCAATTTTTTTTTT
This sequence comes from Ipomoea nil, assembly GCF_001879475.1. Lineage (NCBI taxonomy): Eukaryota > Viridiplantae > Streptophyta > Magnoliopsida > Solanales > Convolvulaceae > Ipomoea > Ipomoea nil. The sequence goes on along the minus strand of NW_017617990.1, from coordinate 2,745,566 downwards.
TTTTTAACCAAATTGGACCTCTAGCGACTTCAACAATAATTTTTCAGGGATAAAATTGGAAGTTCACTCCAGTGACGACGTTCAAATGTAAGTTTTTTTTTTTTTTTTTTTTTTTTAACCTTGTTAGAGTGGGAAAAAAAACATGTTAATTTTCTTATATTTGGGATGTCAATTTTGTGAATTTTCTGTACAAGGTAGTGTTAGTGTTGATTGTGGATTCATTAAATAGTTTGATCTTCCAATGTGTTCAAGGTCGAAGAGAATTATTCTAGGACTATTGAAGATAATAAATCAAAGTGAAGAAGAAATTGAGACTTTGAGAAGGAAGATAAGAGCAGTTGGCAATCCTGGCATTAAGAGTGGCAAATCAAGTATTAATTAATTGAAGTTTATAGTTATAGTAGTGTTCATTTGGACAATAATATTATTGTTGGTGATGTGTTATTTTTATTGTTCTTTTTCAAGTTGTGAAGGTCGGGGAAATGGAGTTAAAATGCTGCCTTGATAATGTGCAATTGATGGTCATGTTGTCCTGTTGTATGGTTTTTGAAGTTTGAATGAAATGGATGGTTATCCTAGTTTATCAATTGAACAGTATTAAAAAAAATGACAAATTAAGCTATCAATACAAGGAAGCAAATAACAAATCATCATTGCAGTAACCTGGTTTCATGGTGCATGCATATATATGCTATGAAGGTTCTAACTTCTAAACGAATAATTCGATATTTATCTATACTCGTTTAAGTTTTTTTTTTTTTTTTTTTTTTTTGGGTTTTAATGTGATGACTGGGAGAGAAAGGAGGAAAAGAAAAAAGAAGAGAAAAAGAAAAGAAGAAGATAAATCTGACACAAAAAAAAAAAAAAAAAAGAAGAAGACAGCATGATGCAGGGCGTGGGAAAAGGAATTGAATGACAGTAAAAACCTTTATTTGCAGGAATGAAAAACCAAGACAAAACTAACCTCCACATCTCTAAAAAAAATTAATTTTTAATTTTTTGTTATGAACAAATTAAGTAAAATTCTCAAATGTGGATGCTAATGAATTTCATCTGCATATACCAAATCACTGTCGGTCTTCCCTAATATATAACAATCGTTATACCCTACACCACAGTGCACATAGCATTGTGCGTCTCGTTCGCGCCTTTCAAAACGACGTCGTTTTGTTAAATTGTGTGGAGAGTCGACGCGAAAGAGTGTATGTGTATTATGTTATATAATTATGTACATTATGTTATACAATTATGTACATTCTGATATATAATTATGTACATTATTTTATACAATTATGTACATTTTTTATACAATTATGTACATTCGAACACACAATTTTTTTTAACATTTAAAAGTTTGTGTGTATTCTATTATGCAATTATGTACATTCTCATATATAATTATGTACATTTTCAAAATATGATTTTTTTTAACAAATTATAACAGCAAACATGGAAAAGCGGAATTTTCAAAAAAATGTGCAAAATGACGTCGTTTTGCACCAAGACACACAATACAATGTGCACCTAGTGTACGATATAAATTGCGAATATATGTGCCTCCATATTCGGATCAGACCTACCCAATGTGAAAATTCTAAATTTCCACACTCCTTTTGCTTTCCATCATTCATTCATGCAATAATTACTATACTAACAAGTCGGTTTCCAAGAAATTACTTGAAATTGAAATATAATACTGATTCTATATACATTGAATGTGTATAGAATTGACAGCTAAAATGGTTTAGTTATAAGAACATTTTACTGTTGAAATTATTTTTCCAAAGTCAATTAATTGGAGTTGCTCTAGACAATTTAAATTGATTTACTACATCCTTAGCTTTAGGTAATATTAACCTAGTACACACCATCAGGGAGTGATTGCGGACTTTCTCCGTTACTTAAAGAGAGGAGAAGAAAAAAACTCAAGGTAGAACAAATTATGGAGATCTAATTTGTGATCGGAATTTGTTGACCTTTTGTAGCGGCGAATTGCCATCCGTTGGAATTAGCAATGAACGATATTGGAAATGCACTGCTAATTAGTGTTTCTACAATCAGTGTTGATTCAAGTCAAGATGATAGTCTAAAAATGTGAGTTGCATGGTCCTGTATAGCGTACTACATAACATGTTGCGCTGGGTAGGGCTTCAGTTTTGAACCATTCTTTGATTTTTCATCAAAAATTTAATCTTTAAAACTTCAAAATTTATAAAGGTAAATTTACTGTGCACCACGGTCCACAATGCATTCTAGTCCAGGCATCAAAATGGTGCAGTTTCTTTTAATGAAAAGAAACGGCGCTTGTTCCACGCCGTTCCAGAAAAAGTAACTATGTTTGTATAACATATTCATTCAGTTTAATTTTATATCACAACAGTTTTCTTTCAACACAATTACAGTTTCATTTCGATATAACTACAGTTTCATTCGACATTATACACTCAAATATATGAAACTGTTATTCAGTTTCATTTTATATACACTATAGTTTCATTACAACACAACTACAGTATCATTTCGATATAACTACAGTTTCATTGAACGATATACACTCAAATATGTGAAACTGTTATTCAGTTTCATTTTATATACACTGCAGTTTCATTTCAACACAACTACAGTTTCATTTCAATTCAATCACAGTTTCATTTGATAATATAAAAACAATATGTGAGGCAGTTTCATTCTAGATACACTGTAGTTTCATTTTGTAATTAACACACCAAAAATATGGGCCCCGTTAAACTGTAACAGCAACTATTTCTTTACTTAAAGAAACAACACCGTTTTTTAACATGAACCACAAAGCTTTGTGGACTATGGTCCACAATATAATTGATGATTTATAAATGAACCTGAAATTTTTCTTAATAACACTCAAAACCTTTATAAAAGACTAACTTACATCCAATTAACCAAGAAATAAGTATACACAAATCATCATTAATTTATCTGTATAATTAATTAATAATGAATTATATTAACATGTAAGTTTTAAACGTGAACTAAATATCCAATTGTTTTTTGATTGTTTTAAATATCCAATTGTTAATATCTCTACAAAATACAAAAAGAATAATCTATCTCTAAATGATATATATATATATATATATATATATATATATATATATATATATATATATATATATATCCAAAATAAATGAAATAGCTTGCTAAATCTCAAAGTACCTCGCAAACTTTTATTCAAAATTTCAAAACAATATTTATGCAGAAATTTTATACAATTTGCTAATTATTAACAATTGCTAATTGTCAAAAGTGTCAAAAGAATGTGGCCTCAAAAAAGTGGATTGAACTTTTTTTTTTCTTTTTTTTTTTTGTCCTAACCTGCAAATTTGATTTTTCCACAGTCCTTTTGCTTTCTGTGTCCAAACTCCAAATAATACCAAGTTAGTTTCTAGGAAATTGATTTGTTATACCATGGACCAGGGTCCATCTTCTAAGGTGAATCTTGATCCTAAATGACGTATAAATTGTATATTTTTAACATTGAAATTATACACTTTTAGAATATAAATTGTGTACATAACATATGCAAAAGGAAATTTATAAATACAGTACAGTGTCACCAAATCCTAATTTATTAATATTTTTAGCAATGTTGCAAAACACGTTGCAAATGTTGCAAAAATTTAATTTTTTTTAAAATTTTTTTATTTTTTAATTAAAAATTAAATAAAATTAAAAATTAAATTTTTTTAAAATTTAGTAAGAAAACCATAGTTATTTCTTAGAAACTATTTACGAAAGTGGTTGTAAAAGTGTTCAAAAGATTGTTTAAACCACCTAAATACATAAAAAACTAAATTAAGAGCTAAAGAAGCATTTTTTTGAGAAATTAGTGGACCAAAAAAAAAATTGTCCAAAACAGGCAACTGAGTCAAAAGTTATGCCTTCCCGAACTTTTTGCAATTTAAAACGCAAAAAAAAAAAAAAAAAAAAAAAAAAAAAAAATTAAAGCGCCGGTTCGGCCAGGCGGTCTAGGCGGCCGCCTAGACCGCCTAGCCGGCCGGCCGCGGAGGAGGCCGATTCCGGCCTTCTTTGCGGCGGCGGCCGGGCGCCTAGCGTCTAGGCGTGATTTTTGCAACCATGATTTTTAGTACCATCAACAATATACTTGCTATCTATTCTTATATTTGTTTAAAATTGTCACATTCAACATTTGAAAATAAATTTTGAAATATCATATTCTTCGTGAACCTCAACATTCTACAATATATCCACAAATACAGAGAGTTGGTCATTGCATTAACGATATTCTCTATATGTTTTTTTTTTTTTTTTTTTTTTGTTTTTGTTTTGTTTTGGATTCGCAGATAGAATTGAAAGTTGTCTAAAGTCTCTACAAAACGCAACAATTTCTTTTCTCTAAATGATGTAACGGTGAATAAATGATTTATTAAATCGCAAAATTCCTCTCAAACTTTGCCAAATTTTCAAACTGTAACAGGGCGTTTGGTTGGAGGGAGTTTAAATTCCCTTCCCACTTAATTCCCACTTAATTCCAAAGGCCATTGATGAAGCATAGCTAAGCTGATCGAAGCATGAAGCATGGCACAGCCGGTGAGGGCTTTTGTGTAATAAGCCTTGAGGGCATTATAGTCTTTTCTTCTGCAGTTAGTTATAACTGCTTTCTTTCCTCTTCGTTAACTTGGTGTATATAGCAATCTGTTTTCCCAGCTTGTAAGACTTGAGACTAATATTTTTAGTAATGATTCATCATCCTTTCCACACAAAGTATGAAGCTTACAAACCCTAGGAGCTTTGTAGAGCTGGTTTGATCATGGTATCAGAGCAGAGAAGAAGCTACGCTGCTGTAACAATGGCGCAAAACGTGACAGGAGGAGAGGATCGTGATGAACAGTCAGCTGGATCATTGAATCAAGGACAGCTGAATCAACACAGCGTTGAGTTCAACGATCCATACTTCCTGCACATTACAGAAAATCCAAATGTGGTGCTGGTCTCTCCAATTCTAGATGAGACTAACTATCCGTCTTGGAGCCGAGCTATGAAAATGGCGTTAGAAGTGAAGAACAAGTATGAGTTTGTCAATGGAGTTATTCCGAGCCCTACTGAAGCTGATCCAAGGTATGCAGCTTAGAGGAGATGCAATCGCATCGTGTGTTCTTGGATCTTAAGATCAGTAAGCCCTGCAATAGCTGAAAGCATCATGTACTTCGACAAAGCCTCAGAGATATGGAATGCTCTTAATAAAAGGTATTCGCAGTCTGATCCCCATAAGATATCTGAAGTGCAGAATGCGATTTATAAAAATGTGCAAGGAAATCTATCTGTTAACGAGTATTTCACCAAATGTAATTCTCTGTGGCAACAATTGAACATCTTAAGGCCTTTGCCTATGTGTGAGTGTACACCTAGATGCTCATGTACTCTCATGGAGAAGTTGCAGAAAGAAAGGGAAGATGACTATGTCATCAGATTCCTGGAAGGACTAAGTGAGGAGTATGAGCCTATTAAGTCCGGAGTCCTTGTCATAGATCCTATGCCAGACGTGGGAAGAGTGTTTAATATGACCTTGAAATTAGAAAGGAAAATCAAGGGAGCTATCAGTCAAAAATCCACAGACCTAATTCAAGCTAATGCAGCCCAGAATATGGATGAACAGAGTGTTGTAGCCTACACATCCTCAAGTAATAAAAAGAAGTTCAGCAGTAATGGAGGGAAGAATGTGCCCAAATGCACATTTTGTGGTATGCTTGGACATACCATTGAGAAATGTTATAAGAAGAATGGCTATCCACCAGGGTGGATTCCAGGATACAAAGCCAAACAAAAGGGAAATCAGGAGGGTTCACAGTCCATGAATACCTTTGTGAACCAGGTGGGTGAAACTGGCCTCTCTGATGATCAGTTTCAAAAGCTGGTAAACCTTCTGCAAAATCAGAACAAAGTTAGTCAGAACTCCTCCAATGCTGCTGTTGCTCTCACTAATCATGGACTCACAGCAGATTTTAAAGATCTTGGTGAAAATCACAGTGAAGGTAATCTTCTCATCAATGCTTTTCAGAATTCCCTAGATGTTTGGATACTTGATTCTGGTGCCACAGATCACATAACATGCTCAATAGAATATCTTAAAAACAGTTGTCAAGTCTCTGGAATATCTGTGAAAATGCCTAATGGGAAAACAGCTGAAGTTACTCATGTAGGAAAAGTGAAATTGGATAATAATGTGGTGTTACAGAATGTGTTATGCATCCCAACTTTTGCTTTCAATATAGTATCTGCTAGTAAATTAACCAAGCAGGCAGGGTGCAAAATTATTGTGAAGCCTGATTGTTGTGACATTCAGGGACCTCTTGGAAGAGTGGATGGTTTTGCTAAAGAAAAGGAAGGGCTCTACTTGATTAATAGACCTCCAATCAGATTGAGAAATCAAATGGCTGATGAAAAGTTGAAATTACAATGTAATAATCTTAGCATTGATGTATGGCATGATAGGTTGGGGCACTATCCTGCTAATAAAATCCCATCATTGAAAGGAATAAACATTACTTTTCCTGTTAAGAATGTTGAAATGGTCTGAGATGTTTGCCACTTTGCCAAGCATAAAAGAACTGCTTTTCATATCAGTGATTCCAGGGCTCAGAAATGTTTTGACTTACTTCACATGGATGTATGGGGTCCTTTTGCTGATGCTTCATTAAAGGGGGGACACTACTATTTAAATATTGTTGATGATCATAGTAGGTTTACTTGGTTACACCTAATGAAGAACAAATCAGAAGTTAAGAACATTTTTCAAAACTTCTGTAGCTATGTTCAAAACCAATTTTCTAGCAGAATTAAAGCTATTAGAACAGATAATGGCACTGAGTTCATGATGCCTGCCCTCCTTAATGAGAAGGGTATAATTCACCAAAAGACTTGTGTGTACACTCCACAACAGAATGGAATAGCAGAAATAAAGCATCAGCATGTGTTGAATACAGCTAGGGCTCTCAAGTTTCAATCTGGTCTACCTATAAAGTTCTGGGGTCACTGTGTTTAGGGATGTCAAATGGGCCAACCCGTTGGGTTTTGGACTAGCCCTACAGGGTTGGTGGACTTGTTGGCTTGGGCTAAAATGGTTTTTTATTTTTTCTTTTTGAGTTGGGTTGGCCCTAACCCTAAACAACGGATTGTTGGTTAATCCAACGGGCTAAATCACTAAACAAAATTTTTATTACAAATAGAGTAGGTTCATAACTATATATATATATATATATATATATACACACACACACACACACACACTATATATATATATATATATATATATATATATATATATATATATATAGTGTGTTTATATATACTACACACGCAGTGTGTGTGTGTACTGTGTGTGTAGTATATATATATATATATATATATATATAGAGAGAGAGAGAGAGAGAGAGTGTGTGTAGTATATATATTGTGTGTACAGTGTGTGTGTGTGTGTATATATATATATAGTGTGTGTATGGTATATATATTGTGTGTACAGTGTGTGTGTGTGTGTACAGTGTGTATATATATAGTGTGTGTGTAGTATATATATTGTGTACAGTGTACAGTGTGTGTACAGTGTGTGTATATATATATATATATATATATATATATATATATATATATATATATATAGTGTGTGTGTGTGTGTGTACAGTCTGTGTGTAGTGTATAAAAGTACATTATTTCATATATACTATCAAATAATGTACCTTCAATATACAAATAATGTACATTTAATATATTAAAAATGAACCTTATATTCATGGTCCACACAAGTTGTATAGACTATGGTCCGTCCAATAATCATTGAATATTACACGGGCCAGCTCAACAATCCATGAGTTGGCCCAACTCAATCCAATAACCCAATAGGGCCAACCCAATGAGCTTACTTTCTTATTGGATTGATCTTTTTAGATTTTAGCCCTGCAATTTTTAGGGCTTAATGGGCCAGCCCATTGGTTCAGGGCTAAATTGACATCCCTAACTGTGTTCTGCATGCCACATACCTCATAAACAGGTTACCAACTGATGTTCTTAATGGAGGAATTCCTTTTGAGTTAATGAATGGAAAGTCAATGGACTATAGTCAGCTGAAATCTTTTGGATGCCTTTGTTTTGGAGCTACTATATCACAAGGAAGACATAAGTTTCAACCAATGGCAAGGAAATGCATATTCCTGGGGTATCCTGCTCACATAAAAGGCTACATTTTATATGATGTAACTGACAAATCCATTTTTGTGTCCAGGGATGTTAAGTTTCATGAAAAGGTCTATCCATTCAAAGAAGCAAATTCTGGAAAAACAGAAAACACCAACAGTGATGTCTTTAGTCCCTCATTACCCCTGGTTCCTACTTGTATTAAGAGTGAATATTCACATTGGAGGCCTACACCAGATGTCCAGTATGCAGATACACCACATAGTAACCACATTAATGAAGATAATGAAGATCTCACAGCTGGTCTTGATTGGGATAATAAGGAGAACAGTGAGGCAGGAGTTGATCACAGTTCATCTCACATAGCTGATCAACAGTGTGATGAGGAAACCATAAATGGAAACAGCTCATCCAATCACATTGACAATCAAACCCTCAGGAGATCAACAAGAACCAAAAGTGCACCAATCAAGCTACATGATTATTATTGCCAATGTTAGGAATAAATTGTAATAGATTTTGATAAGCCATATTGTAATTCGTAGATCCCCAATTTTATTTTATTAGACTAGTCGAGTCTTAGACCAAGAAAGGGAAAAATAAATTCATTAGTTGAGGAAATGGATGAAGAAGATATCAAGCCAAAAATCAAGAATTTGTCAAGAGAAAATGGCAAACAGAAGAGGAAGATGTATGCGTATGAAATTTGAGAAAATCCCTCAAGAAATCCCAAAGAAGAAAGAACGTGACTAGAAGTTTGCATGAAGCTATCTTGAAGATCAAGCATCTATGGAAAGAAAGGAGTACACCAAGTGGAACAAAAAGATAACCAATAGGCTGTATGGACGAGATGGTAGAAGCTTGAAATATTATGTGTAAGGTCATAGGTTTGAATCTCACATCCCACATATTTTAAAGAAGCCAAGTTAAAATTCCATCTGATCAAGTAAGAGGCGATGGTTTGGCCGAAGGGATACAATTTGCAAGTCAATGGGATTCCAATTTGACTATGGGATGCAATTTCCAAAGTCAAAGGGAATGAGATTTCCAAATTGACTAAGGGATGGAAGTTTACAAGTGAAGGGATGCAGTTTCTCAAATTGGTATCCCAAACAAATTGGAACCCCGAAATTGAAATAGGGATGCAATTTCATCAGAAGAATTGAAGTTCAAATTGGTACAGGGAAATCAATTTGAAGGGATGAGATTTACAAGGCTTCAGGGAAATCAATTTGAAGGGATGAGATTTACAAGGCTTCAATTCAATTGGAGATATAGATTGCAAGGGATGAGATTGCAATTCCAAATCAAGTAAGGGATGAGAATTCAATTGACAAATCTAGCAAGGGATAGAGATTTCATTTCCCAAAATAGAAAGGGATGAAGTTTCACAAGGGAAGAGATTTCCAAGTCAATCGAAGAGATGAAGTCTGGAAGCAGTATACAGACCCAGATACACGAAAAACAGAGGAAGATATTAGAAGAAGTTGCAGGAGCAAAAATACTAGTCTAACTAGTAAGGGATTATATTGGAGAATATATTTTGAAGATAAAAATCCCAAGAGGCGTGATCTACACCAGATGGAGATTCATGGGACGCCATTTTTGCTGAAACCTCAAGCTCAATTTGAAATATCTGACAAGATCTGCAACGTTATCTTATCTTCTGACAAAAGGCTATACAGCTAAGCAAAATTCGAAAATGAGACCGTTTCTTTCCAACGGACGGATTCTCATTACCAGCTATAAATAGATGAAGATTGAAGCTGAGGAAGGCAGAAGCAAGAAAAGCAAAATACAAAGAGCAAGAACAGAGCTAAACAGAGCATAGAAAATTCAAAGAAAGCTTTCCATCTCAAGAGCTTAAATTGATATATTTTTTGTGAGATAAACACTCAGAGTGATATAGAGCTTAGAAAAGAAATATCCAAGAGTGTTAAAATCTTCATCAACTTCAAGAGACTCAACGCACCATTGAAGATCATCTATAGAGTTTCAAAGTTGGAATCAAGTCAAAACTTGTTTTGGAGCAAAACAAGGGAAAGGAGGAAAGTAACATGGAGTTGTGAAATCCTGGATTGTCACACGGAGCTGTGAGATCCGAAGCAGCAGTGTCGGGAAGACATTGGGCGTGATTGGTGTGGGCTTGGTGATCAAAGCACCAGATCACGGAAGATACGTTTCTACCGGATCGTAGAAGACGGGGGGAAAGTAACGCGGAGTCGTGAAATCCTGGGAAAGTAACGCGGCGACGTGAAACCCGAAGCAGCAGTGTTGGAGGCACTGGGCGTGATTAGTGTGGGCTTGGTGATCAAAGCACTAGATCACAGAATTCATTGTATCTTGGAACCAAGAAGTGGTGGATATAGTGAATTAGCTCTTGGACAAAAGAGCAAGTGGAGTAGGAGGATTACATCACCTCGCGAACCACTATAAATTGCCTTGTGTTCTTTACTGCTTTCTTTACTTACCGCTCTTGCTTGCTTCTCACGTTAATAATTTTGACACGATCTACACACACACCGTATCGTTTATTTAATTCCGCTGTGCACCGGACTCTAACAATCTAGTTAAGAGTCTTGGTTTATCTCTGGCTTACCTTTTGTTATATTGTGCGAAAAAGTTTGAAAGTCTATTCACCCCCCCCCCCCCCCCCCTCTCTAGACTTTCACCTTTCCTCTTTTGGGACCAACAATTGGTATCAGAGCAGGCTGTCTATTTAGGCCAATTTGCTTTCAAAACACGTTGCCTAATTGGGTCAACCTTGTTTCTGACTGCTAGACAGATCCATCTTACCCAGTGTGTGTAAATTGGATTATTTATCTCTCGCACCCACCGAGAAGATGAATAAAGATTTAGCTCAAAATCTATTATTCTCGCTTGATAAATTTGATGATTGGAAAGTTCGTATGCAGGTTCATCTATCAGCTTTACACGATGAAATGTGGGAAGTTATTTCCACTGGCCCGATCGAAATATTGAAAGTAAATACGGCTTTTCTTCTATCACCGGATGCTCAACAATTCGTACCTAAGCCAAAACCGGAATGGACGTCGGATGATAGAAAGAGGAACAATCTTGACAATATTGCCAAAGATATTCTGTTCAAAGCCATTGATGACACAATATTCCCAAAGGTTCGAAAATGTACAAGTGCAAAAGAAATTTGGGATACTCTCATCAAGATCGGAGAAGGAGATGAACAAGAGAAAGGTAATAAGCTCACAATTGCTATGAAGAAGTTCGAGGACTTCAAAATGCTCTCAAATGAATCCATTCTTGATATGGAAGCTCGATTGATTAAAATACTTGGAGAAATTAATGACCTTGGCAAAAATATTAGCCAAAAGGAAATTAATCTCAAAGTTCTACGAGGCTTACCATCTACTTGGGATATGAAGGTTACGGTTATGCGAGATCACCGAGATCTAAGAATATTGTCAACCGACAAATTATTTAGTGATCTTAAAGCATATGAGTTCGAAATGAAGGCCAAAGATGATGAAGTTCATGAAATTCGAAATCCAGCTCTAATGGCCGAACAACCGTCAACCTCCAGGTCAGTAGATAATATTGATTTTATAACTGACAAACAATTTGCTCTTTTTGTTAGAAAATTCAAAAGGTTCATGCGAAAAGGGGACAACAAAAATTCTGCTCGTGGAAAATATGTCTCTCGCACGACACAAGAAGAGAAAGCCGAAGAAAACAACAATTTATGCTACAATTGCCGCAAACCCGGACATTTCAAAATAAATTGTCCGTATCTGATCGTTATCAAGTATCAAGGCATAAATGTTGAATCTACACCGAATAAATCCGAAAGCAAAGATCGAAGGTTCAAGCGCGACAAAAGAAAAGCTCTCGTTAGCAATGAACCAAATGAAAATGATGAGTCGAATGGATTGTCATCAAGTGATGAAAGCTCAAGTTCGGAAGATGACACGGCTATAATGTGCAAATCAATTGAGTTGAGTTCAAGTGAAGAGTGCTTTATGGCTCTTGGAGCAGAGGAAGAAGAGGTAACATCTAATTCTTTCAATTCTGTTAATTCCTCTTTTTCTCGTGAATCTATTGGCAGTCTAATGCGAGATTGTCAAGAGATTATGCTCACTCATCTTCAACTCAAGGAGCGCAATAATATTCTAATTCTTGAAAAAGAAGAGATGAATAAAAAATTGCAAGATGCTTTACTTGAAGCGAGTAACTTGAAGAGTGAAAATATACAACTTCAAGAAGAGTGTAAATCAAGAGAGGTTAGAGAACATAACCTTCGGGCTACCATTGCTACGTTTACTAATTCGTCCAAAATTATGGATAAAATGGTAAATATGCAAAAGCCATCAGGAGATAGAACCGGAATCGGTTATGACTCCACATGTTCTCAAACCCCTCCGAAACTGACTAATCTTACTACTCCTTTAACCAATAAAGTGCAAGTGGTAAAATTTGTTAAAAGTCAGTATAGCACAATGAGACAAGGACTTGGCTATCATGAGAAAGCAAAGTTGAATGTTGATAGGCCGAAACAGTTCAATACTACGGCAAAGCAACAAAAATTCTTCAAGCAAAGATATGCCAAAGAGTCAAGTGCAAAAAGAATTTTTAGAAAAGAGGGAAGCTTTTCTAGAAATAGAGATGGAAGATTTTATTCCACTCAAAAGGATTGGTTGTGTAAATCTTGTTTAAATGCTTCTTATAGACCAAAGCAACAATCCTCTTCCCAGGTGCCTAGATATAAAAATGTTTTTCAAAACCCGGCGCCAAAAATGTTTTCAAAAGTTAATTATGATTATCGTGTTTCAAATGGTTACAAACCGCCTTATCTTAATTCAATAGGATCAAGGTGGGTTTGGTTACCAAAAATTACTAACAGCAAAGGACCCAAGCAAGTATGGGTACCTAAAACGAACTAATCTTTTTTGTAGGATGTTTGGTACATCGACAGTGGTTGCTCACGCCACATGACTAGAAATAAATCTTGTCTAGTGAATTTCAAGAAAATCGATGGACCAAAAGTTATATTTGGAGAAAATCAAAATTATGGAACTACAAAAGGAGTTGGTACAATTGAAAGAAATGGTTTGAAAATCGAAGATGTTTCATTTGTTGAAGGCCTAAAATTCAATTTGTTGAGCACTAGTCAATTTTGTGATAAAGGCTATCTTGTGGAATTTTCCAAAGAAAATTGCCTAATAAAAAATGAGCTCTCAAATGAAGTTGTGCTCACTGGAAAAAGGCGAAAGAACATGTATGTTGTTGATTGGAGCACAAGCAAAGATTCAATATGCTTAATGGCCAGAAATTCGAATGAAGCAAATTGGGAATGGCACAAAAAGCTCAACCATTTAAACTTCAAGACTATCAATCAGCTTGCAAAGAAAAATCTAGTTGAAGGATTACCAAGTATTATCTTCAAGAAGGACCAAGTGTGTGATGCATGCCAACGCGGAAAGCAAATCAAATCATCATTCAAGTCTAAGACGCATGAATCAACATCAAGACCGCTAAGCTTGCTACACATGGACTTATTTGGACCGGTTGATCCAATAAGTGTAAGTGGTAAGAAATATACTCTTGTTGTTGTTGATGATTTTTCCAGGTATACTTGGACCGTGTTTCTCAAGAAGAATAATGAAGTTGAACAAGTGTTGCCGAAACTGTTGAAGCAACTACAAAATGAGAAAGAATTGCAAATATCAAAAATCCGAACCGATCGTGGAACCGAGTTCGTGAATGGAGTTATACAAGCTTTTTGCAATTCACATGGAATTTCTCATCAATTATCTGCCGCTAGAACACCACAACAAAACGGTGTTGCCGAAAGAAGAAACCGGACGCTTAAAGAAGCCGCACGAGTGATGATTAGTGCAGCCAGTCTCCCAAAAAGATATTGGGCGGAAGCTATCAACACTGCCTGCTATACGCAAAATCGAAGCATGATCCACAAGCAGTATAGCAAGACGCCATATGAGCTATATAAAGGAGAAAACCAAATATTGGTTATTTTCATATTTTTGGATGCAAGTGCTTTATTCATATTAATGATAAATTGCATCTAAAAGCTTTTGATGAGCGTGCAGATGAAGGAATTTTTCTAGGATATTCGACTACCAGCAAAGCATTCAGAGTGTTGAACAAAAGAACAATGGTGGTTGAAGAATCCATACACGTGGTATTTGATGAAAAATCACACGTCAATATTGATGCTCTGGATGAAAATGGCGAAAATATTGAGCAAAATGGTAACAAGTGTCATATTGATTTTTGTGATACTGATGATACGTGTGAAGAAAATATTTTGCAGGGAATGGATGAGTTGGAAACTAATTCTCTAGAAAATCCCATCCATCATCCAGTAAGAAATGAAGTGCGGGATGCAATTGGTATTGAAATTGCAAATCAACCCAGGGATGCAATTGGTATTGAAATTGCAAATCAACCCAGGGATGCAGTTGAAGTGGAAATTGCAAATCAGCCCTTGGATGCAATTACTGGAGAAGTTGGAAATCTACAAAATGAAGCAGAAATTCGAAACAGTGCTACCTCTTCTCAACCAGTAAATCCACCCAGCACCATGCACCCTTTTGAACCAGACTTAAGATGGCTCAAAAGTCACCCACCAGAATTAGTGATCGGAAATGTTCGAGATGGCGTGAAAACAAGATCATCTACCATGGAAGCATTGTTCACATGTTATCTATCTCAGATTGAACCAAAAGAAGTGGCCGAAGCTCTAAATGATCCAAGTTGGATTGATGCCATGCAAGAGGAACTCGATCAATTCAAAAGAAATGATGTTTGGGAACTTGTTCCAAGACCAATGAACCACAATGTTGTAGGAACTAAATAGGTCTTCCGGAACAAAGCAAACGAAGAAGGCGTGATTGTTAGGAATAAAGCAAGGCTCGTTGCAAAAGGATACTCTCAAGAAGAAGGAATAGATTTTGATGAAACCTTTGCACCGGTAGCCAGACTCGAAGCTATAAGGATTTTCCTAGCCTATGCCGCACACAAAGATTTCACCGTTTATCAAATGGACGTGAAATGCGCATTCTTGAATGGACTACTCGAAGAAGAAGTTTATGTCGAACAACCCCCAGGTTTTGAGGTAAAAGGCGAAGGTGATAAAGTCTACAAACTTAAAAAGGCATTGTATGGGTTGAAACAAGCACCTAGAGCTTGGTATGATACATTGTCAATGTTCTTGATAAGCTGTGGATTCACCAAAGGCCTTCTTGACAAAACGCTCTTTAGAATTCAAGATGGTGATCATATTTTATTAGTGCAAATATATGTTGATGACATTATTTTTGGAAGCACTAACAATTCCTTGTGTGAGAAATTTTCGAAGCTTATGCAGAATAAATTTGAAATGAGCATGATGGGTGAATTGAATTATTTCTTGGGCTTACAAGTCAAACAATTGAAGGAAGAAATATTCATCAATCAAGCAAAGTACACCCGTGACTTGATAAAGAAGTTTGGCCTTGATGGAAAATCATCGATCAAAATTCCTATGAGTACATCAATAAGGCTAGACAAAGACGAAGATGGAAAAGATGTCGAACAAACGAAGTATAGAGGAATGATTGGTTCACTACTATACCTCACTGCAAGCAGGCCGGACATTTCTTATGCTGTGGGAGTGTGTGCAAGATTCCAAGCAAATCCAAAAGAAAGCCACCTCACCGCAACAAAGAAAATCATAAGATACTTGAAGGGCACAATCAATGTTGGATTGTGGTATCCTAAAGGTACAGATTTTACGCTAACTGGTTTTTCAGATGCGGATTTTGCAGGTTGTAAAATAGACAGAAAAAGCACATCCGGAACGTGTCAATTCTTGGGAGGAAGGCTTGTTTCTTGGTTTAGCAAAAAGCAAAATTCCATCGCAACTAGTACCGCCGAGGCCGAATACATTGCTGTAGGAAGTTGTTGTGCTCAAATTTTGTGGATGAAGCAACAATTGAAGGATTATGGAGTGAATTGCGACGATGTTAGCATATTTTGTGACAATACAAGTGCAATCGCTATCACCCACAATCCAGTGCTTCACTCAAGAACCAAACATATCGACATACGACATCATTTCATAAGGGATCATGTTGAAAAGAAAGATCTAAAAATCGAGTATATCCCTACGGAGAACCAAGTTGCAGATATTCTCACGAAGCCTTTATGCGAAACGAGATTTTCTACCTTAAGGCATGAGTTGGTAATGCTTGAAATGAGCTAAGTATCACTGGACTTAATCTCATGATTTAAATTGATACTTGTGCTCATATAATTTTTATTTAATATATACGTTTATATATTTGTTCGAAAATTGCATGAATAATTTAGTTCAATGTGTTTAGTATCTACTTATAAAATTGCATGTAAAATTTAACGTGAAAATATGTGCCATGCAATTCATTTTCGAAAATTTGTGTTTATTTGTTTTAATCGCATATCTATGTGTTTTTAATTGTAGTCATGGCATAATACGTGTTTTATGATTTATTTGTTTATGTTAAAAATGCCGTGCCTATTTGTGTTGTTATGATTTAATTACTAAATGTTTTTAATTAGTTTTTGTTAATTGGTATCTAAAATAATTGGCTAGTTTATAAATATTTGATTATTTGATTACTTGTGTGTTTTAGAAACTACTGTATGTTTAATTTTGGTGTTTAATTGAAATTTGTCTAATTTCCTAAATCTATGTCTATTGTGATTAGGAGTTTACCGTATGTATGCATGTTTATATATGGATGTGATTTAATTTCTTTTAATATTCATATATGTTTCAAAATTTTGTGTGAGTTACCCGAAATATTTGTGTATGATTATATGTAATTTGTGTGTGATTATATTTATGTGATTATATTTTTATAAATGATACATCTAACGTCTATACATTTTTGAGATGATAAAGGAAGAGATCAGATTGGATTTAAAACCTCCACCCCTTAAACCTCTACCCCATAAACCCAATCCCATTAAAACTCTTCACCTTTCAAATCTACACCTCTTGAACTTCCACTCATAAATTAAATCCCACAAAAATCTCACTCTCTCTCACAAAATCAGATCCCCTCTCATTAATCCTAATCGACACCCTCTCTCTCTCGAAGATCTCGATTGTCACCCATGCCTCAAATCTGATAAAATCCTCTCTTAAACACTAGTTGTTACTTGTCTAATCTCCTCCTAGCACCGTCCTCCTCAACCAATAGAAACTCATCCAAATTTAATGGATGTCAATCATACCTGTTCAGAACCCATCTGTCGACCATAATACCTGAAGCCCTCAAACGTTTTTCAAGCCTATATATACCGGCAATCCAAAAACCGTGCAGGTAGTCTATTTTTTTTCTTTTGCAGGAAAACAATGGTGTCAAAGGAGAAGAACAATGAAGAAAGGAGAACATCAAAGAGAATCTGGAATCAAGTACGACTCCAAAAGTTGCGAGCCAGAAGGGCTGAGGCTGGAGGACATCTTGTTGGAGATACTTCAAACGACCCTCTTGTCGTATCTGAAGAGAAAAGCCCTGAACAATATACACCTGTTTCACCACCAAGAAAACCAGGGTTTATCTATGCTGAAGAAGGAGATGCTGAGAAAAGCCTGCCACCACCGTGTCAAGGCTTAGCCGAACCACAGAAGTCAAAAGAATCTGAAGGACCTTTTCTGAAATTTTCACCTGTTGTGCAACCGGACATCTACCAGGAAATCATGAACATGAGCAACACCGAGTACATCCACTATCTGAAGCAGCTGACATTCGGACCAGTGTTGCCACCACCGGGCTTTGAAGGAATTTCTCATGAACCTCTTGCACCACCAGTTCAGTTTGATGCACCACCGGCCGCAGAACCTGACCTACCACCAGTACCACCAGTACCACCAGAACTCGTTCTGCCATCTGCTCCTCCACCGGTGAATCCCCGCATCCGTCCACCTGTGGACTACACGAGGTTCTTCAATGCAACGTACTCGTCCTCAAGCTCGAACATGCACAGTGAAGATTCCGGACCAGGGTACTGCCCATCTCCTCCACACACTGACTCGGACAACAGTGAAGATGAATGTTGTTCCACTAATCGCAGTTGATGTGGTTGTATTGTCAAAAAGGAATGTCTTTTGTGATCCTCTCTTTTGTACTCCTGATTAAAGGAGTAATAAATAAAAATGTTGGGTTGGCTGTGTTGAAGAAAATCGTGATTCCTACCCCTTTAAAAGGACCAAAAATGAACAAAACTTCCTCATCACGTTATAAGGTCAAAAGTCAAAAATTGGACCCTACAAGGGATGAATTAAGAGATCAAATTGATGGTGAAATCAGACCATCAATTGGGGGGGGGGGGGGAATATTCACATGAAGTGCCAGTACACGATAACACCCCTATATTGTCACTTCAAAATACCTCTCTGGAAGCTACTTTAAATGCAGAGCTTATTTCAAGAACAGAGGTAATTGAAGAAGAAGTGGAAAATCATCTTGAAGAAGCCGAATCACCAGAAGAGAATTTGCAACTCACCGAAAATCCGGTTCTTGGAGATTCAAGAAGGAATTTATTCAAGAGTTTACACTCTTTGAATATGCAAGGAGGCCGAACCCGAGAAGAAGATGAAGATGATTTATTGGTTTCTTTGTTTGCAAAAGTCACTGAATCAAGTGATATGGTGTGTCAGAAAATTGGAAGTACTCTCACCGAGCAAGGACATCTTTCTTTGCAACATTTTGAGAACACACGAACAAATTTGAAGGAGTTGTTGGAGTATCAAAACACTTTGCAGACAAAAATTGAAAGAGCCGAACGACATTTGAAAGGAGATCTCACTGAAGGTTTATTGGAGATCATCCAGCTGATGAAGAAGGAACGAGAAGCCACAGAGAAAATCAACAGTGAAAGACACCTGAGACAAATCAAAGCCATACAAGATCAAGAAACAAGGATAAATCACCTTGAGGTGGAATTATCCTCCATGGCTAATAAATTGTCTGTTTTGCAGGATGTTTCTCTCAAAACACATGATGGAGTTAAGATTGTTAAAGCCAATCAAGAACAAGATTCCAAATCCCTTGGCTTTTTGATTGATAATGCCATAAGGGGGGAAGAAATTCTCAATCATCTGGCTTTACAACAACATGAATTCATCATTGGAAGTCAACCGCAACAGCCAGTTTTGACCGCCGCACCTACGAAAGGCCGAGGCCGAGGACGTGGTCAACAATCCCAAGTTGGTTTCGCTCAAGTTGCAAATCCGAGTCTTGGATCAAGTTCATCAAAAGTGGTCGAAACTCGAGATTGGTTCGAATGCTCAAAAGGAACCTTAACACAGCAGAAAATTTGGACATCCGAGAATGTGCCGAGTATGGTGAAAAGATGGCCAAAAGCTGATCAAGCTCAATGGATTTCGGACAAGAATAAAGAAGAAGAAGCAAAAAGGAAGCAAACCGAAATGTGGTATGAGCTCAGAGACTATACCAAGAATAATGGTGAAAGTCTGGGATTTCAAAGAAGCTTTGAAGAATGCATAATTTGGTGGGAAGCCGGAGCTCTTCCGGGCACCAACATTAAAGAGGCCTTTGGACACTACATGGCTGGGAATGTGACTAAGAAATTTGAATGTGAGAAGTTCAAGAATGATATCTGCAAGATGAGAGAACATATCAAGGATATATTGAAAGCTGACATGGGAGTCAAGAAACCCAGAAGGTAATCAAGCATATATTCCTCAAGAAATATGATGTTTTAAATTTCTATGATTTTGGCTAGCTACAATATTTCCTCTTTCGACTAATATGAATAAAAATTCCCTTGGTCTGATCTAAGTCTGTTTATGATTTATTTTTTGGCTATCATGTAATTAGTTGGTGAATCAAAAGACAAGAGTTGTTAAACACATGCAGAATTTTGATAAAGATAAAAATTGATTAAAAATTAATCAAGGATGCGTATAGGACTTGTCTAAATTAATTCACAAAGTTTTATTTTCCCTAGAATTATTTTTTGTCAAACTCATCTTGGCTTTGTCGAAATAAAATTGAGTAAAAATAAAAATATTTTTCAAAGACTTAAAGCCAATGTTTGAGTATAGGTTATGGCATTATCAAAAGGGGGGAAATTGTTACGAATAAATTGTAATAGATTTTGATAAGCCATATTGTAATTCGTAGATCCCCAATTTTATTTTATTAGACTAGTCGAGTCTTAGACCAAGAAAGGGAAAAATAAATTCATTAGTTGAGGAAATGGATGAAGAAGATATCAAGCCAAAAATCAAGAATTTGTCAAGAGAAAATGGCAAACAGAAGAGGAAGATGTATGCGTATGAAATTTGAGAAAATCCCTCAAGAAATCCCAAAGAAGAAAGAACGTGACTAGAAGTTTGCATGAAGCTATCTTGAAGATCAAGCATCTATGGAAAGAAAGGAGTACACCAAGTGGAACAAGAAGATAACCAATAGGTTGTACGGACGAGATGGTAGAAGCTTGAAATATTATGTGCAAAGTCACAGGTTTGAATCTCACATCTCACATATTTTAAAGAAGCCAAGTTAAAATTCCATCTGATCAAGTAAGAGGCGATGGTTTGGCGGAAGGGATACAATTTGCAAGTCAATGGGATGAGATTTCCAATTTGACTGTCAGTGGGATGAGATTTCCAATTTGACTATGGGATGAGATTTCAAGGGATGCAATTTGCAAAGTCAAAGGTTTCCAAATTGACTAAGGGATGAAGTTTACAAGTGAAGGGATGCAGTTTCTCAAATTGGTATCCCAAACAAATTGGAACCCGAAATTGAAATAGGGATGCAATTTCATCAGAAGAATCAATTTGAAGGGATGAGATTTACAAGCCTTCAATTCAATTGGAGATATAGATTGCAAGGGAAGAATCAATCTTCAATTCAATTGGAGATATAGATTGCAAGGGAAGAATCAATCTTCAATTCAATTGGAGATATAGATTGCAAGGGAAGAATCAATTTGAAGGGATGAGATTTACAAGGCTTCAATTCAATTGGAGATATAGATTGCAAGGGATGAGATTGCAATTCCAAATCAAGTAAGGGATGAGAATTCAATTGACAAATCTAGCAAGGGATAGAGATTTCATTTCCCAAAATAGAAAGGGATGAAGTTTCACAAGGGAAGAGATTTCTAAGTCAATTGAAGAGATGAAGTCTAGAAGCAGTATATAGACCCAGATACACGAAGGAGAATATATTTTGAAGATAAAAATCCCAAGAGGCGTGATCTACACCAGATGGAGATTCATGGGACGCCATTTTTGCTGAAACCTCAAGCTCAATTTGAAATATCTGACAAGATCTGCAACGTTATCTTATCTCCTGACAAAAGGCTATACAGCTAAGCAAAATTCGAAAATGAGACCGTTTCTTTCAAACGGACGGATTCTCATTACCAGCTATAAATAGATGAAGATTGAAGCTGAGGAAGGCAGAAGCAAGAAAAGCAAAATACAAAGAGCAAGAACAGAGCTAAACAGAGCATAGAAAATTCAAAGAAAGCTTTCCATCTCAAGAGCTTAAATTGATATATTTTTTATGAGATAAACACTCAGAGTGATACAGAGCTTAGAAAAGAAATATCCAAGAGTGTTAAAATCTTCATCAACTTCAAGAGACTCAGCGCACCATTGAAGATCATCTACAGAGTCTCAAAGTTGGAATCAAGGCAAAACTTGTTTTGGAGCAAAACAAGGGAAAGGAGGAAAGTAACACGGAGTTGTCAAATCCTGGATTGTCACACGGAGCTGTGAGATCCGAAGCAGCAGTGTCGGGAAGACATTGGGCATGATTGGTGTGGGCTTGGTGATCAAAGCACCAGATCACGGAAGATACGTTTCTACCGGATCGTAGAAGACGGGGGGAAAGTAACGCGGAGTCGTGAAATCCTGGGAAAGTAACGCGGCGACGTGAAACCCGAAGCAGCAGTGTTGGAGGCACTGGGCGTGATTAGTGTGGGCTTGGTGATCAAAGCACTAGATCATGGAATTCATTGTATCTTGGAACCAAGAAGTGGTGGATATAGTGAATTAGCTCTTGGAGAAAAGAGCAAGTGGAGTAGGAGGATTACATCACCTCGCGAACCACTATAAATTGCCTTGTGTTCTTTACTGCTTTCTTTACTTACCGCTCTTGCTTGCTTCTCACGTCAATAATTTTGACACGATCTACACACACACCGTATCGTTTATTTAATTCCGCTGTGCACCGGACTCTAACAATCTAGTTAAGAGTCTTGGTTTATCTCTGGCTTACCTTTTGTTATATTGTGCGAAAAAGTTTGAAAGTCTATTCACCCCCCCCCCCCCCCCCCCTCTAGACTTTCACCTTACCTCTTTTGGGACCAACAGCCAACAACTGATTGCTGATGGCCCAGAAAAGAGAACTTCACCTTATCCCATTCACAAGTATACCAATGTTGATCCAATCTCAATTAAAGTATCTGCTGTCTCAACATCACATGAGCCTCAATCTTATTATGAGGCTGTTAAGAGTGATGAATGGAAAAAGGCTATGAAGTCAGAGATTGAAGCACTGGTTCAAAATAAAACCTGGATCCTAACAGATTTGCCTGATGGGAAAATACCAATTGGATGTAGATGGATTTATAAAATCAAACATAAGGCAGATGGATCTATTGAAAGATATAAGGCTAGGCTAGTGGCCAAAGGATATACTCAACAGATGGGAATAGATTACACTGAAACATTCTCTCCTGTGGCAAGAATGACAACTATAAGAACCTTCTTGGCAGTGGCTGTGGCCAAGAATTGGGAGATTCAACAACTTGACATCAATAATGCTTTTCTTCATGGGGACTTAGAGGAGGAGGTTTACATGGTCCTTCCACCAGGTTTTGTGGGTGATAGACCAAATCAGGTGTGCAGGTTGCTCAGGTCCCTGTATGGGCTCAAACAAGCAAGTAGACAGTGGAATGCCAAGCTAACTCAAGCCCTGCTAGCTAATGGTTTTTCTCAATCAGTTGCTGATCTCTCCTTGTTTACAAAAAGGACAGATATTTCTTTCACAGCACTCTTAGTGTATGTGGATGACATTCTAGTGGCTGGTACAGATGCTGTTCAGATCAATATGTTGAAGCAGTTTTTAGATAATGCCTTCAAAATAAAAGACCTTGGTCAGTTACACTATTTTCTGGGAATTGAAGTTACTAGAAGTCCCAATGGCATTAATCTTTGTCAAAGAAAATACACCCTGGATATTTTGAAGGAAAATGGATTTCTGGAAGCCAAGCCTGCCAGGACTCCCTTTACCACTGTACAAAAGTTAAACACCACTGATGGCAAGCCTCTTGCCAATGCTGAACAATATAGAAGACTTGTTGGGAAGCTTTTATATTTGACCAATACTAGGCCTGATATATCTTCTGCTGTGCAACAATTAAGCCAATTTGTGGATAAGCCTAGTGATGTTCATCTCATGGCTGCACACAGAGTGCTTAGATTCCTAAAAGGCTCACCTGGTAAAGGTCTGTTCTATGATGCAAAATCACCTGCTAGACTGCAAGGATTCTCAGACTCAGATTGGGAGACTTGCATTGAAACTAGAAAATCCATTACTGCCTATTGTATCTTCCTAGGGAACTCTCTCATATCCTGGAAAACTAAAAAACAGGCAACTGTGTCTAGGTCCTCATCTGAGGCAGAATACAGGGCCTTGGCTACCACCACTTGTGAGATCCAATGGCTCAGTTACCTTCTCAATGACTTGCAGATCCACACCAACCAGCCTATCAATTTGTATTGTGATAACAAGTCAGCTGTTGCTATTGGGGAAAATCATGTTTTCCATGAGCGCACCAAGCACATTGACATTGATTGTCATGTGGTGAGGCATAAGGTGCAAGAAGGCTTGATCAAACTCCTTGCCATTCCCTCCAACAAACAGCTTGCAGATAGCTTTACTAAGGGACTATCAAAGCCCTTATTTGATGATTGTCAAACTAAGCTGGGCATGCAGGATCTCCATGCTCCACCTTATGGGGGGGTGATGAAGCATAGCTAAGCTGATCGAAGCATGAAGCATGGCACAGTCGGTGAGGGCTTTTGTGTAATAAGCCTTGAGGGCATTATAGTCTTTTCCTCTGCAGTTAGTTATAACTGCTTTCTTTCCTCTTCGTTTACTTGGTGTATATAGCAATCTGTTTTCCCAGCTTGTAAGACTTGAGAGTAATATTTTGAGTAATGATTCATCATCCTGTCCACACAAAGTATGAAGCTTACAAACCCTAGGAGCTTTGTAGAGCTGGTTTGATCAGCCATAAAATTCCTTAGTTTGGTTGGAAGGAATTGCAATTCCATGGAATTGCAATTCCCCCATTTTCATGGAATTAAAATCCCATGTCCCCCCTGGTATTTTAATTCCTGGGATTTTAGGAAGAAAAAAGCTAGTGATGAGACAAAATTATCCCTCTTTTTTTTTAACCTAAAATTAATACCACAACAATAATTGACATTTTGGACTTTATACTACTTATTCCCTTTCAATTCCCATGTATACCAAACATTGGAATTAAAATTCCTAGTAATTCTATTCCCGTAAACCAAACACTGAAATTTAAATTCCCACTTTATTCCCAGTAATTCATCTCCCATAGAATTGCAATTCATTTCCCACGTAATTCCCCCCTTCCAACCAAACGCCCTGTAATTGGTAAAAAGATAGGTAGCACACACAATTAAGTGGGTTTCCTGGAAATTATTGAATGCTAAGCTATCACAAAATTCTGAAAGTTTGGTTAGTCAAAAACACGTACAGTACTTCTGCATGCACCCAATAACGCGTTGTTTGTATTGTCTGCATGCCTTTATTATATATAGAAAGGCAAAAGTTGTATGTAAGTTTAGTTGAATCAAAATGAATAATCCTCCTCCTATAAACATGTCGTCCACTCGTCCACGTACAGTAACCCAAACTGTACAGTGTATGTTAGAAGAATAGAACAAAAGAACATTTCGCCGATGCCAATTATTGGCTTTTATGTAGGACTCGCTTCTTTGATCTGCGCCTTTGCAATGGCCTATGTTAGAAAATAATATTTTTATGTCTCAAATCTATGAAGAATTGGTCTCTCGCAATTGCCCGCGTCGTTTGCAACCTTGCGTCATGCTCCTACACATTCTTCCAGGTTTTGCTCTCATTGTTTGCTTGCCCTTTTTGTCTCTTATTTCTGGTGTATAAATATGTTCAATATTTTCCTTGTAATTTGTACTCATCAATATCAATTCACTTTGAATTCATTTCCTTCATTATCTTAATTCTTCACGTAGCATATATATTATATTCATTCTTCTAATACTCCTTGATTTATAATATATATATATATATATATATATATATATATATATATATATATATACACACACACACACACATTCTCTTTATTCCTATTTAGTTTGTCATTTATATTTTTTCTATTATTTAACTTCTATAATTCTCAATTTTCGATTCTTCGCTTCCGTATTATTTCGCTATATTCCTAACAAGTGGTATCAGAGCGGTTTATTTGAGAATTATTTTCAAAGATGTCGACTGTCACTAAGTTCGACGGGAAAATTAGCTTCTCTATCTGGAAGGTTCTGATGGAAGCCGTTCTAACCCAGAACGGTTTGAAGAAAGCGTTAGCTGGGAGGAAGAAGAAACCGGCTGCAATGATAGATGAAGATGGGGAAGATTTGGATGACAAGGCACGTTCAACCATTCAATTGTGCCTGTCTAAAGAGGTTCTACGTGAGGTGGTAAGTGAGAAGACTACGTCAGATTTATGGTCCGAGCTGGAGTCGCTTTATATGGCCAAATCTCTGGCGAACAAGCTGCGCCTGAAGGAGCGCCTGTACACAATCCGTATGACGGAAGGTACTTTGATTAAATCTCACTTGGATGAATTTAATTCTATTTTATTGGACTTGGAGAATATTGATGTCGTAATTGAAGATGAGGATCGTGCTGTTTTATTGCTTGTCTCTCTCCCTAAATCGTACAAGCATTTCAAAGAAATTATGTTGTTTGGTAATAGTAGTGATACCCTTACTTTTGACAATGTTAAGTCAAACCTGTTGTCCAAAGAAAAGTTTGACTTTGAAATTAAATCTGAGGACAAAGGTGAAAGCTTGACTATAAGGGGTCGTTCACTTGAAACAGAGAGTAGCAATAAAAAATCTAGATCCAAGTCCAAAGGACGTAAGTCCAACAAATCCTGTAAGTACTGCAAGAAGCAGGGTCACGATGTGACTGAATGCTTCAAGTTGAAAAACAAGCAAGAGAGAGAAAAGAAGTCTGCTGAAGCTAGTGTTGTTGAAAGTGATTCAGAAGGCGATGTTATGTTATCTGTTAGCTCCAGTGACAAACGGAGCAAAACTGAGTGGATTTTGGACTCTGGTTGTACATTCCACATGTGTCCTCACAAATACTGGTTCGTCTCTCTGGAACCGGTTGATGGTGGAGTTGTCTTGATGGGTAATGATACCCAATGCAAGGTTAGTGGAATTGGAAGTGTTCAGATCAAAACTCATGATAATGTTGTCAGGACTCTTACCAATGTTCGGTGTATTCCTGATTTGAAACGCAATCTGATATCCTTGGGCACCTTGGAATCTCTGGGGTGCAAGTACATAGCTGAAGGTGGAGTTCTGAAAGTCATAAAAGGCTCTCTTGTTCTCATGAAAGCTTCTCGTTCTGGAAGCTTGTACGTGTTGCATGGCAGTACTGTGACAGGTTCAGTAGCAGTATCCTCATCGATGTTTGATGCAGATCTCACTCAACTATGACATATGCGTCTGGGGAATATGAGTGAGAAAGGCATGCATCTCATGAGCAAGAAAGGTCTCCTTGGTGATTCAGGTACGGGTAAATTACAATTTTGTGAACATTGTGTTTTTGGGAAACAAAAGAGAGTTAGTTTCTCTACTGCTACACACCGTACCAAAGATGTATTGGAATACATACACTCTGATTTATGGGGACCGACTAAATTCCAGTCTATGGGAGGCTGTAGATATTTTATGTCTATTATCGATGACTTCTCTCGTAAAGTCTGGGTGGCTGTAGATATTTTATGTCTATTATTGATGACTTCTCTCGTAAAGTCTGGGTCTATTTCCTGAAACATAAAAATCAGGCATTTTCTATTTTCAAGAAGAGGAAAATACTTGTTGAGACTCAGACAGGAAAAAAAGTCAAGAAACTCAGGACAAACAATGGCTTGGAGTTCTGTGATTTAGATTTCAATGACTTTTCTGTGGCAAATGGAATCGCCAGGCACAAGACCTTGCCTGGTAAACCCCAGCAGAATGGTGTTGCCGAACGTTTGAACAGGACTCTATTGGAAAGAGCTCGTTGCATACTCTCTAATGCTGGGTTATGGAAACGACATGATTTTTGGGCCGAGGCCATTTCTACTGCTTGCTATTTGGTAAATAGATCTCCACACTCATCCCTTGATTTCAAAATTCCAGAGAAAGTTTGGTCAGGTAATCCTGTTGACTACTCTATCTTAAGAGTTTTTGGATGTCCTGCTTATGCTCATTCCAGTACGGGTAAATTAAACCCGAGAGCTGTCAAATGCATTTTCCTTGGTTATGCCTCTGAGTCAAAAGGGTATCGTCTATGGTCTCATGGTTCTCAGAAAATCATTCTGAGTCGAGATATCACTTTTGACGAAAATGCACTACTTTCTTCTGGAAAAGATTCCAGTACAGGTGAGACGCAGAGTACTGGTGATAGGGTGGAGTTTGAGTTCAGGCCTAATGATAGTATTACTACCACTAATGGTAATACTAAAGATAATGCATCTACATGTACCGCACCTCTCGTCGAGCCACAGCGAGAGTACTCTATTGCCCAAGATCGACCTAGGAGGACAATAATAAAACCTGCTAGGTATGCTAGTGATGATGAAACCCACTTGGTTGCTTATGCTCTTTCAGTTGCACAGGAGGTTGATGGTGATCCATCCTGCTATTCTGAGGCTATTTCCTGTGCCAACTCGTCCAAGTGGTTGGTTGCTATGCAAGAAGAGATGGAAAGTCTCCATAAAATGAGACTTGGGAGCTGGTAGAGTTGCCAAAAGGTAAATGCCCATTGAGCTGTAAGTGGATTTACAAAAAGAAAGAAGGCATTCCTGGGGTTGAAAAAGCACGGTGGAAGGCACAGTTAGTTGTTCGAGGTTTTGATCAACGTGAAGGTATTGACTTTAATGAGAATTTTTCTCCAGTTGTTCGTCATACTCTATACGTGTTCTACTTGCTTTTGTTGCTCTTTTTGATTTGGAGTTGGAGCAACTTGATGTAAAAACTGCTTTCCTACATGGAGAGCTTGATGAAGAACTTTACATGTACCAACCTGAGGGATTTGAAGTTCCTGCGAAGGAACATTGTGTATACCGTTTGAAGAAGTCTCTTTATGGGCTAAAGCAAGCTCCAAGGCAATGGTATAAGCGGTTTGATGCGTGTATGTTGGGGCAAGGATTCTCAAGAAGCCAGTATGATAGCTGTGTCTATTTTAAAGAATTTTCTAATGGGTCTTTTGTCTATTTGCTTCTTTATGTTGATGATATGCTCATTGCTTCCCCTGATATGTCTTTGGTTGATGACTTGAAGTCTCAACTAAGCAATGAGTTTGAGATGAAAGACCTTGGTGCAGCAAAGAAGATTCTTGGCATGGAGATACACAGGGATCGTCAAGCGGGTAAACTTTATCTATCCCAGAAAAAGTATGTTGAGAAGGTGCTTGATTGATTCATATGTCCAACTGTAAACCTGTGTCTACTCCACTTGGTGCACATTTTAAGGTATCCTCTGGTTCATGCCCTAAGTCTGATGTTGATGTGGCTTATATGTCAAAAGTTCCTTACTCTAGTGCTGTTGGAAGTCTTATGTATGCTATGGTATGCACTAGACCTGATTTGGCTCATGCTGTAAGTGTTGTGAGTCGTTACATGCATAACCCTGGTAAGGAACATTGGAACGCCGTTAAATGGATTCTACGGTACCTAAAGGGTACTTCGTCTTTGGGCTTGGTTTTTGATTGAAATTCTTCTGCATCTACTGACATTGTGGGCTTTGTAGATTCTGATTATGGTGGTGATCTTGATAGACGTCGATCGCTTTCCAGTTATATTTTCACTCTTTGTAATTGTGCTATCAGTTGGAAAGCTACGCTTCAGTCTATTGCTGTGTTATCTACGACTGAGGCGGAATATATTGCAGCCACAGAGGGTGTCAAAGAAGCTACTTTGGCTACGAGGTCTGGTTATGGAACTTGGTCTTTCACAAGGTCAGACCGTTGTGTTCTCAGATAGTCAAAGTGCTATCCATCTCACCAAGAATGATACATATCATGCCAAAACCAAACACATTGATGCCAGATACCATTTTATTCGAGATGTTATAACTGCAGGGGATATAACCGTTCAGAAGATTCATACATGGAGAATCCAGCAGATATGCTCACCAAGCTTCTACCTATTACTAAGTTCAAACAATGCTTGAATTTGTGTTGGTTGTTCCAGTTGTTAATTTCCACATTGAATTTGATCCAAGGTGGAGATTGTTAGAAAATAATATTTTTATGTCTCAAATCTATGAAGAATTGGTCTCTCGCAATTGCCCGCGTCGTTTGCAACCTTGCGTCATGCTCTTACACATTCTTCCGGGTTTTGCTCTCATTGTTTGCTTGCCGTTTTTCTCTCTTATTTCTAGTGTATAAATATGTTCAATATTTGCCTTGTAATTTGTACTCATCAATATCAATTCACTTTGAATTCATTTGTGCCTAAAAGCCAAATATATCTGTTCAGCGAGAGATGCCGGTAACCCACTCCAACGCGTTGAAATACATTATAGATATATATATATATATATATATATATATATATATATATATATATATATATATATATATATATATATATATATAGATATACGAAAAGTCATTTTGAAGCAGGAAGATATATACTTAAGAGACACTAGTTTTAAAACCAAGAATAGACTCGACAGATAGGGATAAGCACATTCAACAGTTATAACCAGGCATATAAATACTAGCATATATCCTATGGTCACAAATTCACTTCATCCCATTCACATCATCATTCAATTCGTATCTCATCACACAAGCATACTTTGGTGGCGCCACAGGACCAATCGCATGCCCATACATTAGGGTCAGCGCATATAGCTTTGACACGGCCCCGCAGCACCCTGCCTCGTATCGCAATACGAAGGGGTCGATCGCAACCGACCGATGAACCGCAGCTCATCATAATGTTTGATCGCAACCAAACAGTGGACCGCAACCCAAGAGTTATCATCTGACCGCAGCCAGGAATATGAACCGCAGCTCATGTAAAACGTTTGATCGCAACCAAACGGTGGACCGCAGCCCAAGAGTGTAATTCTGACCGCAGCCAGCTTCTGAACCGCAGCTCAGGAATAACCAATTTGATCGCAACCAAATTGGGGTATCATGCACACATAACACATAGCAAGTACAAGCAACCCACATTAACACATTGGGAAAGGGGAGAAAACGTATAATGAAACCTATGCGTGGTCATCAACATACTAGGAATAATCCTAAGGGGTTCATACTTTCTTTTCCTAGGCCAACGGGATACCAATTCAACTAGCATGCGATATATAAGACTCATTTATCCTACGAATGGTACCCGAAACATCAAACTAGTCTTAGGCATGATAAATGGAGACCGTTGGACACCACGAGGGTCGGGGAAACATCAAACGGGGAAGCCGAAGACCCCAGGTGGGCAAATTCCAGCGGGTAGCCGGTGGGTGGAGGACCACCCGCCGGAGACAATCCTCCGGGCAGCGGGTGCCCGACGGGCAGTCGTCTGCCCGCTGCCGGCGGCGTTGCTTTCGGCAGCGGGTAGGTGGCGGGTCCCCCTACCCCCACCTACCCCCCATTGACTCTTTATCAAAATAAACGTCCCGGGATCCGTTGTGGAACCCGAAACCATGCTTAGACACTTTTAAACGCAATTGATGACACCACGTAGACAATTAACAGATCAAAAGCAAGAATCATATAGCACACATCCTATCATGACTTCTAAACATAATCAACACCCAAACATGCGAAATCCCACCCAATTATATCAAGAATAACACAATACGAAATCCCCAATTTTAACCTAGGGCTCTAATCATAATCAAATCATCAAAATCATGGTTCGTCTTTTAACATCAAGAAACATCAAGATTCATCAAGAACATGACATAATCATCAAGAACCTCTTATCATCATCAAGATCACACATAAAATCGTCTCACCAATTATCAAGATCATATCATTAATATCACAAACGATTCATCAAGACACAAGTGTAGAGAGGAGGCCAAAGAAGATAATTATAGCAAAGAAAATAGGTTTTGTTGAGACATGGGTTACCTCTTAGCCGTAATTAATTTCCTTGGTTATGAAGGGTCTTTCTTTAAGATTCCTTCTTTCTTGATTTCTCCTAGGGGGATTCTTGGAACTTCTTGTGTGGTGAGAGATTATTGTGGTGTGGATTCTAGGTGTAACACCCCGTGTTACGAATCCTAAAACCGACTGATTAATTAATTAATTAATAACCCAGGAGAAAGAATAAATTATAATAATTAATTAGGGAAAAAGGCCACCATAGCCAATGGGCCCAAATATATAAACCCAACCCCTAACCCCAATAGGATTAAACTCTAAATAAACCCTTGGATCTATAAATAGGGAACTTAGGGAGCACCTAGAACCCCCACACGCCTAGACGCCCCACCACCCCAGGAGAGCTCCAAGAATTCCTTTTGAAGAAATCAAGAAAGCAAGGAAGCTTAAAGAAAGATCCTTCATAGCCAAGGAATTAATTAAGGCTAAGAGGTAACCCATGTCTCAACAAAACCTATTTTCATAGCTATGATTTCCCCTTAGGGTTCCCCCCCCCCCCCCCCCCGTATGATTGTGAATGGCGAATTACTATGATTATTATTGATGTTGATTTAATGATTCTATGGGGAATCTTGGTAATCTTGATATTGGGAGTTTCTTGATAATTGTGATGTTCTTGATGATTAATTGGGATTCTTGATGATTATGCGTTGTTCTTGATGATTATGATGTTCTTGATGATTAATTGGTATCCTTGATGATTATGTGTTGTTCCTACCGAATCTTGCAATTAGAAGACGAATCGTATTCTTGTTGATATAAAAGTGATTAGAACCCTAGGTTGTACCGTATGCTTGATTCTGGGATTCTCGGGTGGGAAATCGCATGTTTTGGGTGTTGATTACGTTTAGAAAGGCATGATAGGCCATGTGCCGTTCGTTTCCCGTATTTGATCCGTTAATTGTCTACTTGTTGTTGTTAATTGCGTTGTAAAGTGTCTAAGCATGGTTTCGGGTTCCACAACGGTTCCCGGGGCGAAAAGTGATGAAAAGAGTCAGTGGGGGGTAGGTGGGGGTAGGGGACCCGCCACCTACCCGTGGCATTCTCGGGCAGCGGGCAGCCGGCGGGCGGGCAGCTGCCCGCCGGGCACCCGCTGCCCAGAACAGTGGCAGCCGGCGGGTGGACCCCCACCCACCGGCTACCCGCTGGAAATTACACTACCTCGGGCTCCCGGTTTCCCCGTTTGATGTTTCCCCGATCCCCGTGGTGTCCCAACGGACCCCGTTTGTCGTGCCTTTGTCTAGTTTGATGTTTCGGGTACCGTTCGTAGGTTTATGAGTCTGTTATATCGCATGCTAGTTGAATTGGTATCCCGTTGACCTAGGTGAAAGAAGTATGAACCCCTTAGGGCTATCCATATTATGTGATGGATCACGCATAGGTTTGTTATACGCTTTATCCCCCTTCCCAATGTGTAACGTGGGTTGCATGTGCTTGCTATGTGTTATGTGTGTGTGCTACCCCAATTCGGTTGCGATCGGATTGGTTATCCTGAGCTGCGGTTCAGAAGCTGGCTGCGGTCAGATTGGTATTTCCTGGCTGCGGTCAGATGACATTCTCTTGGGCTGCGGTCCACCGTTTGGTTGCGATCAAACGTTTCTATACGAGCTGCGGTTCGTCCTTTATCCTGGCTGCGGTCAGATGACACTCTCTTGGGCTGCGGTCCACTGTTTGGTTGCGATCAAACATTATGATGAGCTGCGGTTCATCGGTCGGTTGCGATCGACCTCCCCGTGTTGCGATACGGGCATGGTGCTGCGGGGCCGTGTCAGAGCTATATGCGCCGACCCTCATGTATGGGCATGCGATTGGTCCTGTGGCGCCAACAAAGTGTGTTATGTGTTGTGATATGGATGAGTGGTGATTATGAGTGTCTTGGGGGATGTGACTAAGGGATTTACATTGGGGATTGTTCATGTTGGGTTATGATTATTGTTTATGTTTTGCCTTATCTGCCTTATCTGTTGTGAACTGCATATGCTCGTTATAACTGTTACTTGTGTCTGGCCTTATCTATCGACTCATTCCCGGTTTTAAAAGCTAGAGTTCGTAGGATATATCTTCATGCTCATAATGGTTTTCGTATATCTATATATATCTCTATATGTATTGTATTTCAACGCGTTGGAGTGGGTTACCAGCTGTAACACCACAGATTTTCAAGACATTTAAAACTTATAAAATAAAGGTATTATCTCATTAAATCCCAAAACATAATACAAGTGTACGGGGTGCTATGCCACACCTGAGCTGGAGAACCCAGGTGCACAGGCTAACTAACTAATATCCTCAATAATGTAAATGCATAATATGGCACGCAGGCCGAAAGGGGACTAACTACTTCTACGTTCCGAGTACTAGCGCTCTCCAGTGCCTTATTCTTCTGTGCCTGAAAGCCAAATATATCTGTTCAGCGAGAGATGCTGGTAACCCACTCCAACGCGTTGAAATACAATACATATAGCAATATATATATAGATATACGAAAACCATTTTGAGCATGAGAATATATCCTACGAACTCTAGTTTTAAAACCGGGAATGACTCGACAGATAAGGCCAGACACAAGCAGCAGTTATAACGAGCATATGCAGTTCACAACAGATAAGGCAGATAAGGCAAAGCATAACAATAATCATAACCCAACATGAACAATCCCCAATATAAATCCCATAGTCACATCCCCCAAGACACTCATAATCACCACTCATCCATATCACAACACATAACACACTTTGTTGGCGCCACAGGACCAATCGCATGCCCATACATGAGGGTCAGCGCATATAGCTCTGACACGGCCCCACAGCACCCTGCCCCGTATCGCAACACGGAGGGGTCGATCGCAACCGACCGATGAACCGCAGCTCATCATAATGTTTGATCGCAACCAAACAGTGGACCGCAGCCCAAGAGGGTGTGTTATCTGACTGTAGCCAGGAATTCCCATCTGACTACAGCCAGCCTCTGAACCGCAGCTCAGGAAAGATGTTACCTGATTGCAGCCAGGAATTCCCATCTGACTACAACCAGCTTCTGGACCGCAGCCCAGGGTACCGTCATCCGACTACAGCCAGGAATTCCCATCTGACCATAGCCGGCTTCTGAACCGCATCTCAGGATAGCCAATCCGATCGCAACCGAATTGGGGTAACACGCACACATAACACATAGCAAGCACATGCAACCCACATTACACATTAGGAAGGGGGAGAAAACGTATAATAAAACCTATGCGTGATCCATCACTTACTAAGAATAGTCCTAAAGGGTTCATACTCCTTCCACCTAGGTCAACGGGATACCAATTCAACTAGCATGCAATATAATAGACTCATAAACCTACAAACGGTACCCGAACTATCAAACTAGACATAGGCACGACAAACGGGGTCCGTTGGGACACCACGGGGATCGGGGAAACATCAAACGGGGAAGCCGGGGTCCTGAGGGGGGGAAGATTCCAGCGGGTAGCCGGTGGGTGGGGGTCCACCCGCCGGCTGCCCGCCGGTAACAGTGTTCCGGGCAGCGGGTGCCCGGCGGGCAGCTGCCCGCCCGTCGGCTGCCCGCTGCCGGAGCTGCCCGAATTGCCGCGGGTAGGTGGCGGGTCCCCTACCCCCCACCTACCCCCCACTGACTCTTTTCACCACTTTTCGTCCCGGGAACCATTATGGAACCCGAAACCATGCTTAGACACTTTTCAACGTAATCAACGACGACACATAGACAATTAACGGATCAAATACGGTAAATGAATGGCACATAACCTATCATGCTTTTCTAATCATAATCAACACCCAAACATGCGAATTTCCCACCCGATAATCCAAGAATAATATCATACGATGCAACCTAGGGTTCTAATCACTTTTATATCAACAAGAATACAATTCGTCTTCTAATTGCAAGATTCGGTAGGAACAACACATAATCATCAAGGATACCAATTAATCATCAAAACATCATAATCATCAAGAACAACACATAATCATCAAAACCCCAACTAATCATCAAGAACATCATAATTATCAAGAAACTCCCAATATCAAGATTATCAAGATTCCCCATGGAATCATCAAATCAACATCAATAATAGTTACCATAATTTCGCCATTCACAATAATATGGGGGAAACCCTAAGGGGAAATCATAGCTATGAAAATAGGTTTTGTTGAGACATGGGTTACCTCTTAGCCTTAATTAATTCCTTGGCTATGAAGGATCTTTCTTTAAGCTTTCTTGCTTTCTTGATTTCTTCTAAGGGAATTCTTGGAGCTCTCCTGGGGCGATGGGGCGTTTAAGCGTGTGGGAGGGGGTTCTAGGTGCTCCCTAAGGTCCCTATTTATAGATCCAAGGGTTTATTTAGAGTTTATTCCTATTGGGTTTAGGGGTTGGGTTTATATAATTGGGCCTATGGGCTATAGTGGCCTTTTTCCCTAATTAACCATTATAGTTTATTCTTTCTCCTGGGTTATTAATTAATTAATTAATTAATCAGTTGGTTTTAGGATCCGTAACATGGGGTGTTACACTCTCCCCCCCTTAACAGGAAGCTTCGTCCCCGAAGCTTGGCCCTGGTGACAAAAAGAAAGGAAAGTTTTCCCTTAGTTACCTGGAGTAAACAGCTCGGGGTACCGCTCCTTCATTGTGTCCTTAAGTTCCCATGTGGCTTCCTCGGTCCCGTGGTTGGTCCAGAGAACCTTCACCATTTCCACGACTCGGTTCCGGGTATTTCTTGTTTTGGTATCCAGGATTCTTACGGGTTTCTCTTCGTATACTAGTGACTCGTCGAGGTCCACGGTCTCGTGTTGGAGTACGTGGCTTGGATCGTGTATGTATTTCTTTAGCTGAGATACTTGGAACACGTTGTGTACTCGTTCTAGCTTGACGGGTAAGGCGAGACGGTAAGCCAAGTCTCCGATTCTCTCCACGATTTCGTACGGGCCGATGAACCGGGGGCTGAGTTTTCCTTTTCTCCCGAATCTCATTACCCCTCGTGTGGGCGAGATCCTTAGCCAGATCTTATCCCCGAGGCTGAATTCGGCTTGCTTCCTTTTTAGGTCGGCGTACGACTTCTGGCGGTCTTGGGCGGCCTTCATCCTTTCCTGGATGTGTTTGACCTTAGCTATGGTGTCTTGTAGGTATTGGGGGCTCAGTGTTACCGGGTTGACCATATCTTCCCAGCATAATGGGGTTCTACATCTCTGACCATACAGTGCTTCATATGGTGCCATGGGAATGCTCGCGTGGTAGCTGTTGTTGTACGAGAATTCGATGAGGTCTAGGTGTTCTTCCCACGTCCCTCGGAAGTCGAGCGCGCAGGCTCTTAGCATGTCTTCGAGGGTTTGGATGGTTCTTTCGGTTTGGCCATCTGTGGTGGGGTGAAAGGCTGTGCTTAGCTTCAGTTGCGTCCCCAACGCCGCTTGTAGTGATTTCCAGAATTGCGAGAAGAATCTGGAATCTCGGTCGGACACAATGTTCCGGGGAACTCCGTGGTATTTCACTACCCGGTTTACGTAAGCTTGGGCTAGCTGCGTCATCGTCCATGTTTCTTTCATGGCAATGAACCGCGCTGTCTTGGTGAGTCGATCCACTATGACCCAGATTTTATCCTTACCGGTTTTCGTTGGGGGTAGTCCTTCGACGAAGTCCATGGATATGGAATCCCATTTTCCTTGTGGTATTTCAAGGGGTTGTACGAGTCCCTTGGGTTTGCATCGTTCGGCTTTTACCTTTTGGCAATTCAGGCACTTGGCCACAAAGTCTGCGACTTCCTTTTTCATATTCGGCCACCAAAATGATTTCTTTATGTCTTGGTATAATT
Organism: Ipomoea nil; assembly: GCF_001879475.1. Lineage (NCBI taxonomy): Eukaryota > Viridiplantae > Streptophyta > Magnoliopsida > Solanales > Convolvulaceae > Ipomoea > Ipomoea nil. The sequence continues at coordinate 2,708,072 of NW_017617990.1, read as the reverse complement.
TGTCACCGCCTGGGTGGACGGAGTAAGGGGAGTTGTGTCCTTCCCCCAAGATCTGCTGTTTCAAGTGGGGGTGCGTTGAGGGTACACACCACCTCCCTTTGTAGCGGAGGCTGCCGTCTGGGTGTGCTTCGAATGGGCCCTCTTTCCCTCGAGTCAGGTCGCGGCGGATTTTATCTAGTTCCGGGTCCTGTTGTTGTCCTGATTTGATTTCCTCGAAGAGGGTGGGCACGGCCTGTGTGTTGAGTAGGTAGGCATTGGGGCGAGTTTGTCCCTGCTCTATTATTTCCAAGTGTAGCCTTTGGAAGTCCCTGTACAGATGGTCCGGTAGGACCCACGTGGTGTTAAGGGAATGATTTGTCTTTCGGCTTAGGGCATCTGCCACCACGTTGGCTTTTCCCTCGTGGTATTGAATGTCTAGGTCGTAGTCCTTTATGAGTTCCAGCCATCTTCGTTGTCTCATGTTTAAGTCCTTTTGAGTGAAAATGTACTTCAGGCTCTTATGGTCGGTGTAGATCTTGCATTGTTCTCCATACAGGTAGTGCCTCCAAATTTTCAGTGCGAATACGATAGCGGCTAGCTCGAGGTCATGGGTGGGGTAATTTTCTTCGTGGGTTTTGAGTTGCCTGGATGCGTAAGCTATTACCTTGCCATTTTGCATTAGTACGCATCCTAACCCCTTCTTGGATGCGTCGCTGTAGACTTCAAACCCTTCCGATCCGGAGGGTATGGCTAGCACGGGTGCAGTGGTTAGTTTATCCTTTAATGCTTGGAAGGCCGAGTTGCAGCCGTTGTCCCAACGGAAGGGGGTTTCCTTCTTCATGAGCTTAATGAGGGGTTGGGCTATCTTGGTGAAGTCGGGTACGAATCTCCTGTAGTAGCCCGCTAGACCCAAGAAGCTTCGGACTTCCGAGAGTGAGTTCGGCGTGGTCCATTCTTTAACGGCGCGAACCTTAGCGGGGTCCACCCTAATCCCTTCCTTGGTTATCACGTGGCCCAAGAAGGCTACGCTGTCTTGCCAGAATTCGCACTTGGAGAATTTAGCGTAGAGGTGGTTCTCCCTAAGGGTTTGCAGAGATATGCGTAGGTCCTTCTCATGTTCTTCTTTATTTCGGGAGTAGACTAGGATGTCGTCAATGAACACGATGACGAAGTCATCCAGGTGGGGTCGGAATACTCGATTCATGAGGTCCATGAATATGGCAGGCGCGTTAGTGAGGCCGAAAGGCATTACGGTAAACTCGTAGTGGCCGTAGCGTGTCCGGAAGGCCGTTTTCTGGATGTCCGGTTTGGCCACTTGGATCTGGTGATACCCGGATCTTAGGTCGATCTTCGAGAATACCCCTGCCCCTTTGAGTTGGTCAAATAAGTCATCTATTCGGGGAAGGGGGTACCTGTTCTTTATAGTAACTTGGTTGAGTTCCCGGTAGTCGATGCACAGGCGCATGCTCCCATCCTTTTTCTTAACGAATAGTACCGGTGCTCCCCATGGGGAGGTGCTGGGCCGGATGTAACCCTTGTCTAGCAGTTCTTGGAGTTGTGTTTTCAGTTCCTTCATTTCCTTTGGTGCTAGCCGGTAGGGTGGTTTAGAGATCGGGGCGGTGCCCGGCATGAGGTCTATGGTGAACTCGACCTCTCTGGTCGGGGGTGCCCCGGGAATCTCGTCTGGAAAGACGTCGGTGAACTCGTTCACCACTGGGATGGCTTGTGGTTCGGGCGTTTTGGCGTTGAGGTCTGCGACTGAGCATAAGAAGGCCTCGTTTCCTTGGCCCAGATACTTCTTAATTTTCATCATGTTTAACAGCTTGATCCCTGGATCCTGGCGGGCACTGCGGTACGACACCCTCTTACCGTTTGGCCCTCGTAGGACCACTTTCTGCTCTCTGCACAGGATTTGCGCTTGGAACTTCCCTAGCCAATGCATGCCCAAGATTACTTGCGTCCCATCCAATTGAAACTGGATCAGGTCGCTGGAAATTCCACTCCCTGAATGGTGATCATTACATGCTCGTACATGCGATCACATTTTATGACCTCGCCTGAGGCTACCTTGACTTGGAGTCGTACCTTGGTGGTGGCGTTAAGACCGAGCTGGGCGGCGAACTCGGTTGCTATTAATGAGTTGGTAGCCCCTGAGTCGAATAATATGACAGCTGGGGTGGCGTGCACTAGGAAGGTTCCGGAGACTACGTTGCTATCTCCGATCCTGGCCTTGCTTAGGGTGAGGATTTTTCCCCGGGTAGTCGGCGTGATGGTTTGGTCAAGTGGGGCGGTTTTGGGGTTCTTAGCTTCCTTGGCGAGAATAGGACGACTTTCTTCGGGTTTCCTTTTATACATCAGTTGCATCCCTGGAGGCGGGTCCGCTACCTGTTGTAGCTGACATGCCTTGGCATAGGCCTCTCCTAGGGTCTTCGGTTCTTGGGCGGCCAAGGACCTCTGATGTTCGGGCTTAAGGCCCGTTAGGAACTTCCTGACTTTGATCCCTTCGGTGGGTACTATCCCGGGGGCGAGGCGAGCCAGTCGGCAGAATCGTCGGTAGTATTCTGAGACCGGGGTCGTCCCCTGTCTTAGATTGAGGAATTCCTCGCACATGGCAGCCTTCAGGTGGTTGGGGTAGAACTGTTCACGTAACCGCGTCTTTAAGTCCTCCCAGTTGAATTCGGGGTCTTGCTCGTACTTAGGCCCCTCGCGGGCCCACCAGTCGTCGGCCTCGTGCTTGAAATAGAAGGAGGCTATCCTGACCCGGTGGCGTTCGGGGCATTGGGTCGTCCTGAACACCTTGTCGAATGTCTCAATCCATTCCTCGAGGGTTGTGGGGTCTTCGTCTCCCGAGAGGGTGGGTGGTCGATGTGCCGAGACTTGGTGGTGGATTTCCAAGTTCTTGTCTGTCGGCAGAGGTTGGGGTACGATAGTACTTAGTGCCTGGGCAATTTGGGTCAGGCGTTGTAGGGCCTGAGTCAAGATTTCTTGAGAGGGGTGTCCCGGTGCTCCTGACTGTTTCTTCTTAGGTGTCATTCCTGGCGATTAAAGGTCGATGTTATTTTGTGTTTTAATCTTGATATAATAAGTGGGGAAGGGGTTCCTAATATTAGAGAGGGATAAAGTGAGGGGGGGGGGGGGTTATGTGTAGGTTTCACAATCTCACCGCGCGTCCTAAGATTCCTGAGTCCTATGTTCCTAAATACCTAGAGTTCAAGCTTAATATCCTAAAGTCCGGTCTTAAGAGTCTTTTCTTAGGGTCAAACTTAGGCTCTGATACCAACTGTAACACCCCAGATTTTCGAGACATTTAAAACTTATAAAATAAAGGTATTATCTCATTAAATCCCAAAACATAATACAAGTGTACGGGGTGCTATGCCACACCTGAGCTGGAGAACCCAGGTGCACAGGCTAACTAACTAATATCCTCAATAATGTAAATGCATAATATGGCACGCAGGCCGAAAGGGGACTAACTACTTCTACGTTCCGAGTACTAGCGCTCTCCAGTGCCTTATTCTTCTGTGCCTGAAAGCCAAATATATCTGTTCAGCGAGAGATGCTGGTAACCCACTCCAACGCGTTGAAATACAATACATATAGCAATATATATATAGATATACGAAAACCATTTTGAGCATGAGAATATATCCTACGAACTCTAGTTTTAAAACCGGGAATGACTCGACAGATAAGGCCAGACACAAGCAGCAGTTATAACGAGCATATGCAGTTCACAACAGATAAGGCAGATAAGGCAAAGCATAACAATAATCATAACCCAACATGAACAATCCCCAATATAAATCCCATAGTCACATCCCCCAAGACACTCATAATCACCACTCATCCATATCACAACACATAACACACTTTGTTGGCGCCACAGGACCAATCGCATGCCCATACATGAGGGTCAGCGCATATAGCTCTGACACGGCCCCACAGCACCCTGCCCCGTATCGCAACACGGAGGGGTCGATCGCAACCGATCGATGAACCGCAGCTCATCATAATGTTTGATCGCAACCAAACAGTGGACCGCAGCCCAAGAGGGTGTGTTATCTGACTGAAGCCAGGAATTCCCATCTGACTACAGCCAGCCTCTGAACCGCAGCTCAGGAAAGATGTTACCTGATTGTAGCCAGGAATTCCCATCTGACTACAACCAGCTTCTGGACCGCAGCCCAGGGTACCGTCATCCGACTACAGCCAGGAATTCCCATCTGACCATAGCCGGCTTCTGAACCGCATCTCAGGATAGCCAATCCGATCGCAACCGAATTGGGGTAACACGCACACATAACACATAGCAAGCACATGCAACCCACATTACACATTAGGAAGGGGGAGAAAACGTATAATAAAACCTATGCGTGATCCATCACTTACTAAGAATAGTCCTAAAGGGTTCATACTCCTTCCACCTAGGTCAACGGGATACCAATTCAACTAGCATGCAATATAATAGACTCATAAACCTACAAACGGTACCCGAACTATCAAACTAGACATAGGCACGACAAACGGGGTCCGTTGGGACACCACGGGGATCGGGGAAACATCAAACGGGGAAGCCGGGGTCCCGAGGGGGGGAAGATTCCAGCGGGTAGCCGGTGGGTGGGGGTCCACCCGCCGGCTGCCCGCCGGTAACACTGTTCCGGGCAGCGGGTGCCCGGCGGGCAGCTGCCCGCCCGCCGGAGCTGCCCGAATTGCCGCGGGTAGGTGGCGGGTCCCCTACCCCCCACCTACCCCCCACTGACTCTTTTCACCACTTTTCGTCCCGGGAACCATTGTGGAACCCGAAACCATGCTTAGACACTTTTCAACGTAATCAACGACGACACATAGACAATTAACGGATCAAATATGGTAAATGAATGGCACATAACCTATCATGCTTTTCTAATCATAATCAACACCCAAACATGCGAATTTCCCACCCGATAATCCAAGAATAATATCATACGATGCAACCTAGGGTTCTAATCACTTTTATATCAACAAGAATACAATTCGTCTTCTAATTGCAAGATTCGGTAGGAACAACACATAATCATCAAGGATACCAATTAATCATCAAAACATCATAATCATCAAGAACAACACATAATCATCAAAACCCCAACTAATCATCAAGAACATCATAATTATCAAGAAACTCCCAATATCAAGATTATCAAGATTCCCCATGGAATCATCAAATCAACATCAATAATAGTTACCATAATTTTGCCATTCACAATAATATGGGGGAAACCCTAAGGGGAAATCATAGCTATGAAAATAGGTTTTGTTGAGACATGGGTTACCTCTTAGCCTTAATTAATTCCTTGGCTATGAAGGATCTTTCTTTAAGCTTTCTTGCTTTCTTGATTTCTTCTAAGGGAATTCTTGGAGCTCTCCTGGGGCGATGGGGCGTTTCGGCGTGTGGGAGGGGGTTCTAGGTGCTCCCTAAGTTCCCTATTTATAGATCCAAGGGTTTATTTAGAGTTTATTCCTATTGGGTTTAGGGGTTGGGTTTATATAATTGGGCCTATGGGCTATAGTGGCCTTTTTCCCTAATTAACCATTATAGTTTATTCTTTCTCCTGGGTTATTAATTAATTAATTAATTAATCAGTTGGTTTTAGGATCCGTAACACGGGGTGTTACACCAGCATCTCTCGCTGAACAGATATATTTGGCTTTCAGGCACAAAAGAATAAGTCACTGGAGCGCGCTAGAACTCGCAACGTAGGAGTAGATAGTTCCCTTTTCGGCCTGCGTGCCATATTATGCATTTACATTATTGAGGATATTAGTTAGTTAGCCTGTGCACCTGGGTTCTCTAGCTAAGGTGTGGCATAGCACCCCGTACACTTGTGTTATGTTTTGGGATTTAATGAGATAATACCTTTATTTTATAAGTTTTAAATGTCTTGAAAATCTGGGGTGTTACAGTTGGTATCAGAGCCTAAGTTTGACCCTAGGAAAAGAATCTTAAGACCGGACTTTAGGACATTAGGCTTGAACTCCAGGTATCTAGGAACATAGGCTTCAGGAATCGTAGGATGCGCAGTGAGATTGTGAAACCTACACATCACCCCGCACTTCATCCCTCTCTAATATTAGAAATCTCTTCCCCACTTATTATATCAAGGTGAAACACAAAATAACATCAACCTTTAATCACCAGGATGGCACCCAAGAAGAAACAGTCAGGAACACCGAGACACCCCTCTCAAGAAATCTTGACTCAAACCCTACAACGCCTGACCCAAATTGCCCAGGCACTAAGTACTATCGTTCCCCAACCTCTGCCAACAGACGAGAACTTGGAAATCCACCACCAAGTCTCGGCACATCAACCACCCACCCTCTCGGGAGACGAAGACCCCACAACCCTCGAGGAATGGATTGAGACATTCGACAAGGTGTTCAGGACGACCCAATGCCTCGAACGCCACCGGGTCAGGATAGCCTCCTTCTACTTCAGGCACGAGGCCGACAGCTGGTGGGCCCGCGAGGGGCCTATGTACGAACAAGACCCCGGATTCAACTGGGAGGGCTTAAAGACGCAGTTACGAGAACAGTTCTACCCCAACCACCTGAGAGCCGCCATGTGCGAGGAATTTCTCGATCTAAGACAGGGGACGGCCCCGGTCTTAGAATACTACCAACGATTCTGCTGACTGGCTCGCCTCGCCCCCGAGCTAGTACCCACCGAAGGGATCAAAGTCAGGAAATTCCTAACAGGCCTTAAGCCCGAACACCAGAGGGCCTTGGCCGCCCAAGAACTGAAGACCCTCGGAGAGGCCTATGCCAAGGCATGTCAGCTACAACAGGTAGCGAACCCGCCTCCAGGGACGCAACTAGGGTATAAAAGGAAACCCGAAGGAAGTCGTCCAATTCTCGCCAAGGAACCTAAGAACCCCAAAACCGCCCCACTTGACCAAACCATCGCGCCGACTACCCGGGGAAGGATCCTCACCCTAAGCAAGGCCAGGATCGGAGATAGCAACATAGTCTCCGGAAACTTCCTAGTACACGCCACCCCAGCCATCATATTATTTGACTCAGGGGCTACCAACTCGTTTATAGCAACCGAGTTCACCGCCCAGCTCGGCCTTAACGCCACCACCAAGGTCCGACTCCAAGTCAAGGTGGCCTCAGGCGAGGTCATAAAATGTGATCGCATGTACGAGCATGTAATGATCACCATTCAGGGAGTGGAATTTCCCAATAACCTGATCCAGTTTCAATTAGATGGGATGCAAGTAATCTTGGGCATGGATTGGCTACGGAAGTTCCAAGCGCAAATCCTGTGCGGAGAGCAGAAAGTGGTCCTACGAGGGCCAAACGATAAGAGGGTGTCGTACCGCAGTGCCCGCCAGGATCCAGGGATCAAGCTGATAAACATGATGAAAATTAAGAAGTATCTGGGCCAAGGAAACGAGGCCTTCTTATGCTCAGTCGAAGACCTCAACGCCAAAACACTCGAACCCCAAGCCATCCCAGTGGTAAACGAGTTCACCGACGTCTTCCCAGACGAAATTCCCGGGGCACCCCCGGCCAGGGAAGTCGAGTTCACCATAGACCTCATACCGGGCGCCGCCCCGATCTCTAAACCACCCTACAGGCTAGCACCAAAGGAAATGAAGGAACTGAAAACGCAACTCCAAGAACTGCTAGATAAAGGTTACATCCGACCCAGCACCTCCCCATGGGGAGCACCGGTACTATTCGTTAAGAAGAAGGATGGGAGCATGCGCCTGTGCATCGACTACCGGGAACTCAACCAAGTTACTATAAAGAATAGGTACCCCCTTCCCCGAATAGATGACTTATTTGACCAACTCAAAGGGGCAGGGGTATTCTCAAAGATCGACCTAAGATCCGGGTATCACCAAATCCAAGTGGCCAAACCAGACATCCAGAAAACGGCATTCCGGACACGTTACGGCCACTACGAGTTTACCGTAATGCCTTTCGGCCTCACTAACGCGCCTGCCATATTCATGGACCTCATGAATCGAGTATTCCGACCTCACCTGGATGACTTCGTCATTGTGTTCATTGACGACATCCTAGTCTACTCCCGAAATAAAGAAGAACATGAGAAGCACCTTCGCATATCTCTGCAAACCCTCAGGGAGAACCAACTCTACGCTAAATTCTCCAAGTGCGAATTCTGGCAAGACAGCGTAGCCTTCTTGGGCCACGTGATAACCAAAGAAGGGATTAGGGTGGACCCCGCTAAGGTTCGCGCCGTTAAAGAATGGACCACGCCGAACTCACTCTCGGAAGTCCGAAGCTTCCTAGGTCTAGCGGGCTACTACAGAAGGTTCGTACCCGACTTCACCAAGATAGCCCAACCCCTCATTAAGCTCATGAAAAAGGAAACCCCCTTCCGTTGGGACAACGGCTGCATCTCGGCCTTCCAAGAATTAAAGGATAAACTAACCACTGCACCCGTGCTAGCCATACCCTCCGGATCGGAAGGGTTTGAAGTCTACAGCGACGCATCCAAGAAGGGGTTAGGATGCGTACTAATGCAAAATGGCAAGGTAATAGCTTACGCATCCAGGCAACTTAAAACCCACGAAGAGAATTACCCCACCCATGACCTCGAGCTAGCCGCTATCGTATTCGCACTGAAAATCTGGAGGCACTACCTGTATGGGGTACAATGCAAGATCTACACCGACCATAAGAGCTTGAAGTACATCTTTACTCAAAAAGACCTAAACATGAGACAACGAAGATGGCTGGAACTCATAAAGGACTACGACCTGGACATTCAATACCACGAGGGAAAAGCCAACGTGGTGGTGGATGCCCTAAGCCGAAAGACGAATCATTCCCTTAACACCACGTGGGTCCTACCGGGCCATCTGTACAGGGACTTCCAAAGGCTATACTTGGAAATAATAGAGCAGGGACAAACTCGCCCTAATGCCTATCTACTCAACACACAGGCCGTGCCCACCCTCTTCGAGGAAATCAAATCGGGACAACAACAGGACCCGGAACTAGATAAAATCCGCCACGACCTAACTCGAGGGAAAGAGGGCCCTTCGAAGCACACCCAGACGGCAGCCTCCGCTACAAAGGGAGGTGGTGTGTACCCTCAACGCACCCCCACTTGAAACAGCGGATCTTGGAGGAAGGACACAACTCCCCTTACTCCGTCCACCCAGGCGGTGACAAATTATACCAAGACGTAAAGAAATCGTTTTGGTGGCCGAATATGAAAAAGGAAATCGCAGACTTTGTGGCCAAGTGTCTGAATTGCCAAAGGGTAAAAGCCGAACGATGCAAACCCAAGGGACTCGTACAACCCCTTGAAATACCACAAGGAAAATGGGATTCCATATCCATGGACTTCGTCGGAGGACTACCCCCAACGAAAACCGGTAAGGATAAAATCTGGGTCATAGTGGATCGACTAACCAAGACAGCGCGATTCATTGCCATGAAAGAAACATGGACGATGACGCAACTAGCCCAAGCTTACGTAAACCGGGTAGTAAAATACCACGGAGTTCCCCGAAACATTGTGTCCGACCGAGATTCCAGGTTCCTCTCGCAATTCTGGAAATCACTACAAGCGGCGTTGGGGACGCAACTAAAGCTAAGCACAGCCTTTCACCCCACCACAGACGGCCAAACCGAAAGAACCATCCAAACCCTCGAAGACATGCTAAGAGCCTGCACGCTCGACTTCCGAGGGACGTGGGAAGAACACCTAGACCTCATCGAGTTCTCATACAACAATAGCTACCACGCGAGCATTCGCATGGCACCCTACGAAGCACTATACGGTCAGAAATGTAGAACCCCCTTGTGTTGGGAGGAAATGGTCAACCCGGTAACACTGGGCCCCCAATACCTACAAGACACCATAGCCAAGGTTAAACACATCCGGGAAAGGATGAAGGCCGCCCAAGACCGCCAGAAGTCTTACGTCGACCTAAAGAGGAAACAAGCCGAATTCAACCTCGGGGACAAGGTTTGGCTAAGGATCTCACCCACCCGAGGGGTAATGAGGTTCGGAAGAAAAGGAAAACTCAGCCCCCGATTCATCGGCCCTTACAAAATCGTGGAGAGAATCGGAGAATTGGCCTACCGCCTCGCCTTACCCGTCGAGCTAGAACGAGTGCACAACGTGTTCCACGTATCTCAGCTAAAGAAATACATACACGATCCAAGCCACGTACTCCAACACGGGACCGAGGAAGCAACATGGGAACTTGAAGACACGATGAAGGAGCAGTATCCCGAGCTGTTCACTCCAGGTAACTAAGAGAAAACTTTCTTTTTTTCACTCAGGGGCCAAGCTTCGGGAACGAAGCTTCCTGTTAAGGGGGGGGGGGGGGAGAGTGTAACACCCCATGTTACGAATCCTAAAACCGACTGATTAATTAATTAATTAATAACCCAGGAGAAAGAATAAATTATAATAATTAATTAGGGAAAAAGGCCACCATAGCCCATGGGCCCAAATATATAAACCCAAACCCTAACCCCAATAGGATTAAACTCTAAATAAACCCTTGGATCTATAAATAGGGAACTTAGGGAGCACCTAGAACCCCCACATGCCTAGACGCCCCACCACCCCAGGAGAGCTCCAAGAATTCCCTTAGAAGAAATCAAGAAAGCAAGGAAGCTTAAAGAAAGATCCTTCATAGCCAAGGAATTAATTAAGGCTAAGAGGTAACCCATGTCTCAACAAAACCTATTTTCATAGCTATGATTTCCCCTTAGGGTTTCCCCCCCCCCCCCCCCCGTATGATTGTGAATGGCGAATTACTATGATTATTATTGATGTTGATTTAATGATTCTATGGGGAATCTTGGTAATCTTGATATTGGGAGTTTCTTGATAATTGTGATGTTCTTGATGATTAATTGGGATTCTTGATGATTATGTGTTGTTCTTGATGATTATGATGTTCTTGATGATTAATTGGTATCCTTGATGATTATGTGTTGTTCCTACTGAATCTTGCAATTAGAAGACGAATCGTATTCTTGTTGATATAAAAGTGATTAGAACCCTAGGTTGTACCGTATGCTTGATTCTTGGATTGTCGGGTGGGAAATCGCATGTTTTGGGTGTTCATTACGTTTAGAAAAGCATGATAGGCCATGTGTCGTTCGTTTCCCGTATTTGATCCGTTAATTGTCTACTTGTTGTTGTTAATTGCGTTGTAAAGTGTCTAAGCATGGTTTCGGGTTCCACAACGGTTCCCGGGGCGAAAAGTGATGAAAAGAGTCAGTGGGGGGTAGGTGGGGGTAGGGGACCCGCCACCTACCCGTGGCATTCTCGGGCAGCTCCGGCAGCGGGCAGCCGGCGGGCGGGCAGCTGCCCGCCGGGCACCCGCTGCCCGGAACAGTGGCAGCCGGCGGGTGGACCCCCACCCACCGGCTACCCGCTGGAAATTACACTACCTCGGGCTCCCGGTTTCCCCGTTTGATGTTTCCCCGATCCCCGTGGTGTCCCAACGGACCCCGTTTGTCGTGCCTATGTCTAGTTTGATATTTCGGGTACCGTTCGTAGGTTTATGAGTCTGTTATATCGCATGCTAGTTGAATTGGTATCCCGTAGACCTAGGTGAAAGAAGTATGAACCCGTTAGGGCTATCCTTAGTATGTGATGGATCACGCATAGGTTTGTTATACGCTTTATCCCCCTTCCCGATGTGTAACGTGGGTTGCATGTGCTTGCTATGTGTTATGTGTGTGTGCTACCCCAATTCGGTTGCGATCGGATTGGTTATCCTGAGCTGCGGTTCAGAAGCTGGCTGCGGTCAGATTGGTATTTCATGGCTGCGGTCAGATGACATTCTCTTGGGCTGCGGTCCACCGTTTGGTTGCGATCAAACGTTTCTATACGAGCTGCGGTTCGTCCTTTATCCTGGCTGCGGTCAGATGACACTCTCTTGGGCTGCGGTCCACTGTTTGGTTGCGATCAAATATTATGATGAGCTGCGGTTCATCGGTCGGTTGCGATCGACCTCCCCGTGTTGCGATACGGGCATGGTGCTGCGGGGCCGTGTCAGAGCTATATGCGCTGACCCTCATGTATGGGCATGCGATTGGTCCTGTGGCGCCAACAAAGTGTTTTATGTGTTGTGATATGGATGAGTGGTGATTATGAGTGTCTTGGGGGATGTGACTAAGGCATTTACATTGTGGATTGTTCATGTTGGGTTATGATTATTGTTTATGCTTTGCCTTATCTGCCTTATCTGTTGTGAACTGCATATGCTCGTTATAACTGTTACTTGTGTCTGGCCTTATCTGTCGAGTCATTCCCGGTTTTAAAAGCTAGAGTTCGTAGGATATATCTTCATGCTCATAATGGTTTTCGTATATCTATATATATCTCTATATGTATTGTATTTCAACGCGTTGTAGTGGGTTACCAGCCTCTCTCGCTGAACAGATATATTTGGCTTTCAGGCACAGAAGAATAAGTCACTGGAGCGCGCTAGAACTCGGAACGTAGGAGTAGATAGTTCCTTTTTCGGCCTGCGTGCCATATTATGCATTTACATTATTGAGGATATTAGTTAGTTAGCCTGTGCACCTGGGTTCTCTAGCTCAGGTGTGGCATAGCACCCCGTACACTTGTGTTATGTTTTGGGATTTAATGAGATAATACCTTTATTTTATAAGTTTTAAATGTCTTGAAAATCTGGGGTGTTACACTAGGTGCCTCCTATGTCCCCTATTTATATACCTAAGAGTCCCAATTAGGGTCCAAATACTATGGGCTTGCCAATTCTATTCCTTCTAGGACTAGGGGATTGGTTTTAGGGATAAGGGCCCATGGACTATGGTGGGCCTTTGCCTAATTAATTACTGGAATTTAATCCTTTCTTTTGGGTAAATGATTAAATGATTAATTGGTTTTAGGGGTCGTAACACGGGGTGTTACACTCTCCCCCCTTACAAAAGGCTTCGTCCCCGAAGCCGGTGTGTTAATCCATTCTTTCACCCCTGGACATTCCGTATTTTGGCCTCCTGGTTAGGAACGTGGCCCCACGTGTTGTCCTTGCTGGGGTAGACTGGATTTCTGGTGACGTGGTGATTGTAAAGTTCGGGTCTACCTTGGTTTCCTGCTCCTGAACTGGATGCCCCGTGAGTGCCCAGGATGGTCTCGATTGCTGCCACCCTCTGATCTAAAGCGCGTGTCGCGTGGATTAAGGACGAGAACCCTTCGTCCATGATTTGGTTTTGCCGGGTGAGCTGTGCGAGGATGCGCTCATTGACAGATTCTTCATTTTGTCCCCTTGGGTTTCCTCCTGTTTGTGCTGGTGCCGGTGGGTTAGGCTCGCTATCCTCTTCCTGCTCCTTACTTCCCTCTAGTCCCCCACAATCTTGCATTGCCCGTTTAAGCTTTTTGTTAGAGATGTCCAATCGGTCAACCAATTCTCTTCGCTCCTCCTCGGGTTTAAGGAAAATCTCCTCGAGGGTGATATACTGTCCCCCTTCGGTGTAGTAGATATCGTTGCGACGGAGGTTCTGGGCATTGAAAACCATACCGCTTGCGGGCTTGACCTCTGTGTGGCTCAGGTCTACTCCTTTCTTCTCCATGATCCAACTCAGGATCATTCCGTAAGGTAGACTAAGCCGGTTGCTAGTCTTGCAAAACTCCATGTGTTTTAACATAAGGGCCGGTAGGTTGAACTTGATTTTGTGTTTTAGAAGGTAAGCAAAAGTACACTCAAAACTTCCCACGTCCTTGCTCTTGTTATTTGTAGGCAACAGGCTATCAGTTACAACAATGACTAGTATCTTTTGTTCTGCGGTTAGCCATTTCATGTTTGGCGAGTGGCCGAGGTGAAGCGTTCTTCCTTTCCAAGTAGGTACCCGAGGTAGTCCTTGTACCCCAGGTCTTGGGTACCAATCCACCCCTTCCGGTCGTAGTCTAACACACCTGTGGTGGTCAGTTCCAAGAGCTTGGCCTAGCGGCCTTCGGAAAGTATGATTTCCTTGCCTCGGACCTTAGCGGTGATTTCCAATTTATCACCTCGTTTGACAGCCACCAAGTGATGGTAGAATTCTTTCACCAATTCGGGGTATGTATCCCCTTTAATGGTGAGATACGTATCCAAGAGCCCTTGGAAGTTAAGCATGTCGACCAACTCCGGAGAGAATTGGTCGGGTTCGAGAGCTTTACCTCCGATCACGGTGTAGTCGGCGCTGCTCTATGCCGGGGTGCGGGTTCCGAGGGGCTTTTTCGGCATTTTGGGTTTTTATCTAGGTGGTGTTTTCCGGTGTACTTCCGGCGAGGGTTCCGGCGAGGCTCCGGCGAGCTTCCAGCGACGCGGTTTTCTCGACGGCAAAAAGGGGCGGCGGCGTGGCTTGGTTCTGGCGACAGCTCAGCGAGGTGGCGGTGGCCTTGGGTGGAGTCGGGCAGCGGCGGTGTGTGTGGCAGCGGGGTGCGTCCAGGCGAGCGACGAGTGGTGGCGGCGTCGCGGGTTGCTTCCGGGCGGCGACGGTGGCGTGCGGTGGGGCGTCGCCTGGGTGGCCGCCGGCGACTCGGTTGGTGACGGCGGCTGGCGGGATGGTTGTTGGGGTGTTGGGGTGTGTTGGGTCGGCGGAGAGGCGAGAGGGAGAGGGAGAGGGAGAGTGGGAGAGAGGGGGAGTGTGGAAGAAGAAGAAGGGTTTTTTTTTTTTTTTTTTTTTTTTTTGGGGATTTTGTGGGTTTTAGGGATTTGTAGGGGTTTAAGAAGGGAGTGTTCCCTTGAGGTTTTAAGAAACACTAGTCTTCTTTATTGTGTGATTCTTGTCGTTTTCCTTCTTTTGTCTTCTAGTCGTAGAAGACTTGGTTTGGTCCCCTTTTGTTGTTGTCGTGCATGATCTAATCTTTTTCCCTTATGCTAAAATTAATTTTGATTTAGCTCTTTATTTATAATAATTCTGAAGTAGCTAATTTAAGTAAGTAATTCTACTACGAGGGTGGTTACAAGGGATTTGCCAGTTCTCCTAAACAGAATTCATCTCGGTTTTCTTTTGGTGGGTTTGTGTGGTCCTCGTCCCCTGGAGCCATGTTTCCTTCCTCGAGGTTGCTTTCGTTCTCGAGTTCGGCCTGGGCGCGGCTTATGACGAACACCTTTCCGGGGGCACCGTAGTTTCATTGATGATTCGTGCCCCCGTGTTGGCCCATGGTTGTGGGGCGTGATTTCTGGGGTTGAGTGCATTGGAAGGCCTTGTGCCCTTCTTCCCCGCAATTGAAGCATCGCCAGGGTTTGCCCATGCAGTCTTTGCCTCTATAGTTTTTGTTGCATTTTGGGCAAGGGAAGTTCCTTGTATTAGTTTCGTTGTTTCCTAGGGGTGGCCTCTGGCCAACTGGATTGCTTGGTCTTGTGTTGGCGTCGTTTCTCGTTCTTTTTATAGGTGGTGCTCCACCTCTTGTGTTCCTTTTTCAAATCTATTCCTGAACCCCACGTTGCAGTAATTGGATCCGATAGAGATTTGCGGCACAGGAGTAAGCCTCGTTGAGGGTCCGGGGTCTGCTTACTACTAGTGCTTTTCGGGCTTCGAAGTTGAGACCCGATACAAACCTTTCTGTTTTGGTTGCCTCAGTGGGGACTAGTTCTGGTGCGAAGCGTGCTAGGTCGAGGAACCGTTTATGGTATTCCATGACGGTAGTCGTTCCTTGTTTTAAGTGGAGGAACTCTTCGTGCATGGATGCTTTTACGTGTGTTGGATAGAATCGTTCTCGTAGTCGTGTTTTGAGGTTTTCCCAGTCGAACCCTGGTTCCTGTCTGCAAGTGGGCCCCTCGTGGATCCACCAAAGGTCTGCCTCGTGTCCAAAATAGAATGAGGCTATCTCTACACGACGTTCCTCTGGGCATTCTACCAACCCTAGAATCTTTTCGAAGGTCCGGATCCATTCCTCAAGGATTACGGGATCTTCTTTCCCTGAGAACGTGGGTGGTCGATGATTTGAAACTTGTCGGGCGACTTCCGAGTTCGTGTTTGATGGAGGTGGTGGGGGTCGGTTGTTGCGGAGAGCTACGTCTCTTAGTGTCTAGGCGATTTGTGTTAGTTGCTATAGGGTTTGGGTCAGGGGATCGTGTGTGGTGGGTTCCGGAGTCCTTGATTGTCTCCTGTTTGGTACCGTGCTGCTGTTTTACTGGGCCAATGTTTATAGAAATTTAGAGTTTTGTACCTTTACCTTGGTGCGATAAGCGGAGGGGGAAGTTCTTTTAATTTAAACAAGGGTGAGGGGGGGATATGTGATGGTGGGTATACTCACAATCTCACCACGCGTCTTAAGGCTCTTGAGTCCTATGTACTTAAATACCTAGAGTTCAAGCCTAATGTCTTAAAGTCCGGTCTTAAAGGTCTTATCCTAGGGTCAAACTTAGGCTCTGATACCAACTGTAACACCCCGAAATTTTGAAACTTTTAAAGCTTATATAATAAAGGCAATTTCTCATAAAATCCCAAACAGAGTAACATTAATCATAAGTGTACGGGGTGCTATGCCACATCTGAGCTGGAGAACTCAGATGCACAGGCTAGACTAACTAATATCTTCAATACATCATTATGGCACGCAGGCCGAAAGGAAACACTATCTAGCTAATCCGAGATCTTCTAGCGCACTCTGGGATCTACTCATCTATGCCTGAAAGCCAAATATATCTGTTCAGCGAGAGATGCCGGTAACCCACTCCAACGCGTTGAAATACATTATAGATAGATATATATATATATAGATATACGAAAAATCATTTTGAAGCAGGAAGATATATACTTAAGAGAAACTAGTTTTAAAACCAAGAATAGACTCGACAGATAGGGATAAGCACATTCAACAGTTATAACTAGGCATATAAAATACTAGCATATATCCTATGGTCACAGATTCACTTCATCCCATTCACATCATCATTCAATTCGTATCTCATCACACAAGCATACTTTGGTGGCGCCACAGGACCAATCGCATGCCCATACATGAGGGTCAGCGCATATAGCTCTGACACGGCCCCGCAGCACCCTGCCTCGTATCACAATACGAAGGGGTCGATCGCAACCGACCAATGAACCGCAGCTCATCATAATAGCAAGCACATGCAACCCACATTAACACATTGGGAAAGGGGAGAAAACGTATAATGAAAGCTATGTGTGGTCATCCACATACTAGGAATAATCCTAAGGGGTTCATACTTCCTTTTCCTAGGCCAACGGGATACCAATTCAACTAGCATGCGATATATAAGACTCATTTATCCTACGAATGGTACCCGAGACATCAAACTAGTCTTAGGCACGATAATCGGAGTCCGTTGGGACACCACGAGGGTCGGGGAAACATCAAACGGGGAAGCCGAAGACCCCAGGTGGGCAAATTCCAGCGGGTAGCCGGTGGGTGGAGGACCACCCGCCGGCTGCCCGCTGGAGACAATCCTTCGGGCAGCGGGTCCCCCTACCCCCACCTACCCCCCACTGACTCTTTATAAAAATAAACGTCCCGGGATTCGTTGTGGAACCCGTAACGATGCTTAGACACTTTTAAACGCAATTGATGACACCACGTAGACAATTAACGGATCAGAAGCAAGAATCATATATCACACATCCTATCATGACTTCTAAACATAATCAACACCTGAACATGCGAAATCCCACCCAATTATATCAAGAATAACACAATACAAAATCCCCAATTTTAACCTAGGGCTCTAATCATAATCAAATCATCAAAATCATGGTTCATCTTTTAACATCAAGAAACATCAAGATTCATCAAGAACATCACATAATCATCAAGAACCTCTTATCATCATCAAGATCATCAAGATCACACATAAAATCTTCTCACCAATTATCAAGATCATATCATTAATATCACAAACGATTCATCAAGACACAAGTGTAGAGAGGAGGCCAAAGAAGATAATTATAGCAAAGAAAATAGGTTTTGTTGAGACATGGGTTACCTCTTAGCATTAATTAATTTCCTTGGCTATGAAGGGTCTTTCTTTAAGATTCATTCTTTCTTGATTTCTCCTAGGGGGATTCTTGGAACTTCTTGTGTGGTGAGAGATTATTGTGGTGTGGATTCTAGGTGCCTCCTATGTCCCCTATTTATATACCTAAGAGTCCCAATTAGGGTCCAAATACTATGGGCTTGCCAATTCTATTCCTTCTAGGACTAGGGGATTGGTTTTAGGGATAAGGGCCCATGGACTATGGTGGGCCTTTTCCTAATTAATTACTGGAATTTAATCCTTTCTTTTGGGTAAATGATTAAATGATTAATTGGTTTTAGGATTCGTAACACGGGGTGTTACAAGTCTACTTAATCTCACTGAGCCAGAAACGAGAGTCCAGCACGAAACAACGCTGGAAAGTTCTCTGACACCCCAGGCACAACCCAAACCAATGATCTATGAAGAGTTGCCCTACATTCCTGGCACAACCAACATCTTTCGAACTAGACTTAAGATGGTTGAGAGATCATCCTCCTGATCAAGTCATTGGAAACGTTCAAGAAGGTGTAAGAACTCGTGCATCTATACACGAAAACATGATGACATGTTTTCTATCACAGATGGAGTCCAAATCTATAGATGATGCCTTGAGTGATCCAGACTGGGTCACAACCATGCAAGAAAAATTGCATCAATTTGAGAGAAACAATGTCATAGGAACTAAATGGGTTTTTCGAAACAAGATGAGTGAAGATGGCATAATTGTTAGGAACAAAGCTCGGCTTGTAGCCAAAGGCTATTGTCAAGAGGAGGGAATTGATTTTGGTGAAACATTCGCTCCCGTCGCAAGACTGGAAGCTATACGAATCTTTCTGGCATATGCAGCCTACAAGGACTTTAAGGTGTTCCAAATGGATGTAAAAATTACTTTCCTAAATGGGCTTCTTGAAGAAGAAGTTTATATGGAACAACCTCCAGGATTCGTAATTAATCATGAAAGTGATCAAGTCTATCACTTAAAGAAAGCTCTATATGGCTTAAAGCAAGCACCACGAGCGTGGTATGATACACTCTCATACTTCCTGATCAATTGTGGCTTTATGAAAGGAGTTGTTGATAAAACTGTTTTTCGTATCAAGGATGGTGACCACATCTTATTTGTGAAAATATACATCGATGACATTATCTTTGGGTGCACAACCCCTGAAATGTGCGAAAAATTCTCAAAACTCATGCAAGGAAAATTTGAGAAGAGCATGATGGGAGAATTAAATTACTTTCTTGGGCTACAAGTGAAGCAATGTGCTGATGGAATATTCATTAATCAAGCCAAGTACACCAAAGATTTGATCCGAAAGTTTGGAATTGATGGAAAATCATCCGTTAAAATTCCAATGAACACATCCCTGAGAATGGAAATAGACAATGAAGGGAAAGATGTTGATCAAACAAAATATAAAGGGATTATTGGATCTCTTATACCTTACAGCGAGTAGACCTGACATTTCTTTCACTGTTGGGGTATGTGCACGTTTTCAAGCAAAACCGAAAGAAAGCCACTTAAGTGCTGCTAAAAAGATTCTAAGATACCTCAAGGGAACCCAAAGTGTTGGTCTTTGGTACCCGAAAGAAGGATCTTTCGACCTAATTGGTTACTCCGATGCAGATTTCGCTTGTTGTAGAATATACCGAAAGAGAACCTTTGGAACCATCCAGTTCCTAGGGGAAGACTCGTGTCTTGGTTTATCAAGAAACAAAACTCAATTGCAACTAGCATTGCTGAAGCTGAATACATAGCAACTGGAAGTTGAAGTGCACAAATACTATGGATGATGCAACAACTTAAGGATTATGGTGTAATAGCACGAGAAGTGCGCATAAATTGTGATAACACGAGCGGTATTGCTATAACACACAATCCCGTGTTACATTCTCGAACTAAGCACATTGATATCAAATATCATTTTATCCAAGATCATGTAGAGAAGAAAGATATACTGCTTGAATACATCAACACTGATGATCAATTGACTGATATTCTCACAAAGCCATTGAATGAGAATAGATTCTCATCCTTACGACATGAACTTGGTATGATTGAAATGGCCTAGTTGAAAGATCCAATCCGTAACATCTACTTTTCGCATGTGAACTGCAAGATTCTCAAAAGATTCCTAAATGATTCCAAGGAGAAAATTTTGAAAAAAGAGTGAAAATATCTTGGAAAGATCTGCACGCAAACAATGCGTTTTCCTCCCCTATATAAGGCCTCATCCATCATAAGTGAAGCTCACACTAACCCGCTTATTGAATTCTAGTTTGTCTTAGTGTTTTTACTGCAGGTATGAATCAAGACAAGGGAAAGGGTAAGATGGATGAACTATCCAAAAGACTTGCTGATAAGAAGACCTTCTATCTGGAAGAAGCAAGAAAGCTGACCAATGCGAAAGTTATCAAGATAAGAGAGCATTTCGACAGAGTGGAAATCACACACTCTCCATCTGAAATGATTGGTCAAAGGGAAGAAATTGACAAAATTGTGGCCGATTCACGAGCAAAACATGAGTACTATCTTGAGCATGCTCGAAAGTTTGCAAATGAAAGAGTCATGCTACTCAAGAGAGCAGGTAGCCAATCCTACAATGGACCCCCTACTACTTTTCGCTGGTACCCTATCCCTGAAGGTCCACAAAGTATGGTGGATCTTTCGCATATTCAAATTCGACAACCAGCAGAAGTAGAGTCTCATGTGTCCTCCCTCACTATCAACGAATTGGATGAATACGAGGACCAGAAGTGTGTACTCAAAAGGAGCGATAGTTTCGACTACTCACCATCTGGAACTCCACCTACTATAGAAATCTCTCTAAAATCCATTGCTAGCAGCAAGAAAAAGATAGATTAATATCTAAGTGGCACAATTTCTATTGCTTTTATGATCTATCTTTTCACTTCCCGCAAAATTAAATGAAATCCTCACTTCCATGGTTTTCTTGACTCAAGTAATGTCACAGATTACTATTCAAATTCAATCCAGCCATAATTTCATTTTTGACCAACAAAATGGTCTCAAAACTGATTTGCTAGAAATTTGGTCTAATGCAATAATGATAGATGGAATTGAAAGATGCATTGATGTGACTTAGCATTCAAAAAATTCAAAACGGAAATTGAATGCTGTGGAGAAATTTATGGTCTTAGAAGCTATTATAACCGACCCTTCATTATGGCCATCAAAAATTAGTGACATGTGATCACCCAGAGACGGCTATTTAAAGGGAACCAATCTCTCATATCTTTCACCACAAAGAAAATAGATAGCAAAGAAGGAAACAAATCGGTATATCTCAAGCAACAAAATGATGAAAGCAACAAAAGAAGGAAGAACCTCACCAAAAGAAAACCAAGTCCCGGAAAAACACTGCTAGGCTTACAAAGGAGGACTTGGCAAATCCAAACTTTGATAGGGACTTAGATTTCGTTGATAGTCATCCCCCCAAAGATGATTCAGATAGTGATCCAGGATCAAAGATATCATATAATACTTGGAAAAGAGAAGCATGGGAATGGATGAATGAAGAAACTTCTGAGAGGGAAGTGAAATCTGAGGGGGAAGAATCTTCGGTGGATGGACCAAGTTTCAAAGAGGAGGAAAAGAAATGATTCTCTCCCTATCGAGAAGTTTCAATGAACACATGTTTTCTATATTTAGTTTCAGTGTAATAAGTGTTCATTCTATTGGAGTATGGTAATATATATGGGTTGATTAAGTGTGTTAATCTCTCTATCATTACGAAACTTTATTTGTCTCGTAATGATCATTTATGGATGTCTCCCAATGAATGAGTCTTTATCTTATTCAAAATAGTCTTTTTATTCTCTGGAAATTCACGAGACTGTTAAAAGGATGTCTCAGGGAGAATCTTGCATCAAAGATTTAACTAGTTCCTAAGGAAATTGCCCTTGGACAAAAGAATCTCTGTTATAAGGCTAATAAAGTGACATTGGGAATGCCAATTTGAGTCAACAAAGACAATTAATGTGACATGGAAATGTTTGAGTAACTGAAAAGGTATTGAATGGCCATTCAATCTCCTGTATCACCCGTGATCTTCATTTTTGGCTATAAAAGGAGAAGTTATCTCAAATGAAAATCATCCCATCTTACTCTAAGAAGATCAATCACCATGCCTCCATGAAAGCCTTTCACTAGAGATGCTGCCAAACTACAAAAAGAAACTGCACGTAAGATACGTGAAGAACAGGGTGACCTTTATCTAGGTAACAACATAAGAGCACCATTAGAGGTTTCATCTGATGGTGAACCGTTCCCACACAACAAAGGGTTCCTAGCTGATGATTCAAATAACTTATCTCCAATTGTGGATCAAAATGACGGACTTCCTCCAGTCATCAAGAAGAAAAGAAAGTCCAAAATGTTTCCATCAGAGGATAATTGGAACAACCCGTATTTTGACAGAGACTATCTCACGTTTCTCAGTACGTATGATGGAGAAAATCAATTAGGGATTCTTTCCATAACTGGCGGTTATTCGAAAGGTCTACAACCCAACCATCCGATGAGAAAGTGGAGGAGGATCGTGTGACCGAGAAAATAGGTAAACTACCCCATGATAACGCATGCCGTGTTAGTTGAAAGGACATGCATTAAATATCCATACCCCCATACTCGAGTATCTTCTCTCTCCACATTAAATCCGGAATGATTCTCTTTGATCTGCTATTTGCCTTATCAGACGAATTTCTACAGGGCTTTACCTCTTTTATGAATAGTAGTAAAAAATACGAGGGTCATATACGGTTTTCTACCCACACCTCCTTCATTTAAATTCCGGGTAACCCATATTGCTCACCCGACCCTGAACCAACCCACTCACTATTTAACCTAAAACCCCACTCACCAACCCTTTCCTTCTCAGATACATTTTCTAATCTTCGTCATCTTCCCAAAGCAAACAAAACTCTCTAAACTCCATTCTTTTGAAATTCTCTCTACATTCCATTATCATTAAAATGGCAAAGAAACCACGATCAAAATCTTCCAACAAGGAGGCCAAGGCTACTACCACTGAAGGCTCACTTCCTTACCCCGTTATAGATGAGCAGTTTATTCAAGCAAGGATGCAATTTATTGCTTGTGGATTCATGTGGGATGCCAAACTTCACCACCCACACCTACGCTCGTGATGTGGCTTAATTCTACCTCAATGCTAAGATTTCCTCCGATGCTACCACCATCAACTCTGTGGTAAATGACAAGGAAATATCTATGACCATTGTAGATACTCAAAGGGCATTTGATTTTCCACAAAGAGATGATTCCTATCACCCAGATTTCTCTCAGCATACATTCGATCAACAAACATTCTATGATAGCATTCGAAATGCCCAAACTTCTGCAGAAATCGAATGACCATTGAAGAAGAAATATTTCAAACTTAACTATGAATTCACTGTGGACATCTTTAATAAAATTGTGGAGCACAAGACATCCGGGACGGATGATGTCTCAAGGGACAAACTGAAAATGCTCCATGCATTTCTGAATGGGTTCAAGATTGACTAGTCGAAAGTGGTCTCTAACTTTCTGAGGATAAATGTGGCTACTGGCAAAACAAAACACGGAGAGTTATGGCGAAAGATCGGTTTCGGCTTTATGATCGGACACCTTCTCAACTACAAGAATCTTATAGAAAGAACCCCACCTGGTCCGAAAGTGTGTCATATGAAGTCCAAGCCGCTTGGCTATGACAAACAAAGAGCAGTGGAGATGGAAACGAGCAACAAGAAAGATGATGATGAAGATGAAAGAAGAGAAGAAGGAGGTATTTGAAGCAAACATGACGAGAGAAACGTTGAAAAAGAAGACAAAAGGAATGAGACACCTCCTCCTGCCCCCAAGTCTCGTCAACCAACTCCATCCAAGTCTCGTCATCACTCCAGATCTATCTACTCATTTGTAGGACGAACTTTGAGAGAGAAAAAGAACCTTCGTCAAAGGTTGATGAGGGACAGAAATGTGACAATGGATGGCTCAGGAAATTTTCTTCAGTACAAGGAATATGAGAAAGGAAGCGGAAAAAGGTTTGAAGGATGCAACTTGCCTATATGGTTGAAGAAGAAAGATAACGCAACAAGACAAGAATATCAAAGAAAGGAGAATGAGAAGATAAAGAAAGCAAATTAAAGACTTTGGCTTGAACAAGAAGAAGCCAGAAAGCAGAGATAACAAGACTTCATCAATTTCCAAGAAATACAAGAGAAAATAAAGGATGTCTCGAAAGTTGAGAAAGATACTGATCCAGGTACAAAGTATAGTGCGGTGTTCAAAATACATGAAGGATCATGCAAGAGCTATGTGGAAGGAATGAACTCAATCGAGCT
Source organism: Ipomoea nil (assembly GCF_001879475.1). Taxonomy (NCBI): domain Eukaryota; kingdom Viridiplantae; phylum Streptophyta; class Magnoliopsida; order Solanales; family Convolvulaceae; genus Ipomoea; species Ipomoea nil. The sequence goes on along the minus strand of NW_017617990.1, from coordinate 2,683,737 downwards.
CGTATCATGGTGGAACATCGGCATCATCCCTGGAAGTAACATCCTAGAAGCCTACAAAAATTACATGAGTTATAATGTGACAAAAGAATATGCAGAATTGGCTCAATCCAATCCCGTTCGAACTTTCAGAGATTTGATCAACAATGACCTAGCTATCAAGAAGATGCTCAAGCAACGAAAGGAGCGAGATGACAAAGAACGAGAGGACGCACGACAGATGAAACAGAAACTCTTGAACATGTAATGTGTTTTTAATTTCATTATCTCGTTTGTAATTTGGTTGATCTAAATGAAATTTCGTTTCTTCTTGCTATCTATGTTGAATTATTAAAATTTCTTAAAACTTCATGTAAACTCTACTATCTTGCTATTTTGTAATAAAAACTCCTTTAAAGGACATCCTTCAGCCTCATAACAAGAGTATAGGTTTTAGCATCATCAAAAAGGGGGAAATTGTTAGGAACAAGTGTAATTAGATTTTGATGATACCAAACTTGCTAGGATTGTAGACCCCCTATTTTTATTTCATTGTACAACTTTCGTTGCAAACGAAAGTCATTGTAACTCAACGTATGATTTGCACGAATCTTAGTTGAGGCTAGCATAATAGGTCTACTTGAAGGCTTGAAGATAAAGAGAAGAACGAGAGATCAACTCTGACCGAAAGATGGAAGGGTCTAACTCTCGGACAATCATTGAATGATAAGGAAGGACAAAAGATAAGGACTATCTTTCGAAGTAACCTCTCCGAGACAACAAGTCAAAGTCAGATTTGTAAAGACAACCTTCATTAAGTGAAACAATAAGAATGTTGTCTATGTCTCCCAGTTGGGCAATCATCCTAGACAAAAGGTGTCCTAGGAATGATATTCACAAAAACCAAGGAGCATTAAAGGATTGGTACTTTCTTGTCAGTGAAAAGGACAAAAAGCTATGCTGCTTTCTATCACCAACAGCTACACTGTAACACCCCGTGTTACGGCCTTCAAACCCGAATTAATTATTAAATTAATTTCGTTAATTAAAATAATTAAAAAAGATTTAATTCAATTATAATTCTCTTAATTAATTTATGCGGTCCTCAATGGATCATGAACCTTTGCCTGAACTAGAACCTTATGCCCGTAAGGAATAAGGAAAGTGTACTTTATCATCCAGACTCTGAATAGGTTTTCCCTTAAACATATAAATAGAAGATTAGGAAGCAGTTAGAACCATCCTCACCACTCTCTTACTCGAAAATACATCTCAAGAGATCCAGCCAAGGAATTCCCCCACCATCAAGCTTAGGAAGATCGATTGGGAGAAGAATCTTAGGGAAGAACCTTAGTAGCCGAGGAAATTGATTAGGGCTAAGAGGCAACCCATGTCTTACAAAACCGATTTTCCTTGCTTTTGTTTATTGATTTGGCTACGTTGGTTGATTGAATGTGTGATTTTGTATGTATATCTTGTTAGAGCTTGTCTTTAGGTTTATATGGTGAATTATTGCTATTCTTGATATCCTTGATGGGCCTGTGTGGTTATTAGTTTGATCTTGTATTTAATTATGTCAAGAGCTTGTTCCTAGGGTTAATATCATGAATCTCGTGTTGTGATGTTCTTGGTATTCTTGGGTGGGTTTATGCATGCTCGAGTGTTGATTCATGTGACAACCCAAAATTTAATTTTATAAATTCGATTTTAGGAAATTCTGAAATAGCCATTTTTCACTCCGTAAAAATTTTTGCGATGAAATCGGTGTTGAATAAATTATTTTGAGCCAATTTTAAGTAAATTCAACATCGGCAGTTATTTTAAATCTAAAATCCTAGATTTTCGGGTACATTGCGTTCCAAGTTTTTGATCCAAAAGTCAATCTGAGTGAAACCGGAAAGGAACCTGTGAAACCTGAACCAAGTGTTTTAATTAGAACTATCTTTTAGAAAATCTATTTTGACCCCAAGTTAATCAAAAATCATCTTTCTAGCCTTGGTTCATGATATAAGGTGAACCTTGACTATTTCTACAAGACAAAGCATTTGATGAGATATTTTAAAGCAAGCAATTACATTTTTACCCCTCAACCCTAGCAACAAAAGAACACTATCCTACCCAAACTCTTGTTCATTTTCTTCATCTCCCTTGGCAGCCCTTTTCCCCTCTCTCGTGAATCTCTCACTCTCATATATCCTCCTTCATCTTTGAAGCTTCATCTTCCAAAAACCTAGGCCCAAGACTTGGTAAGATTTCATCTCTTCTTCTCCATATTCCCTTGTTGGCTTGTTTTCTAAGATGAGGTTTTCTAAGCTTAGTTGTGTTTTTGGGTTATTGTGGTTGCTTGAGAGTTGGAGATGGTGGAAGAAGATGAAGCTAAGGAGATGAGCTTAGAATTGGTATTGGCTAGAGCAAGTATTCTCAAGGTATAACCCATGGATTCCCAAATCTAATATTTTGCCTTAAGATATGTGTTTTAGTTGTTCAAGTGTGTGTGTGTGTGTGTGTGTGTGTGTGTGTGTGTGTGTGTGTGTGTATATATATATATATATATATATATATATATATATATATATATATATATATATATATATATATATGTATGTATGTATTTTGGGTGTTTAGGATGATGAAATGTAAGTTATTTGTTGTTGATATGCTGTGTGATTTTGGAGAATTTGAGTATCGGATCTGTGTTATTAAGAGAAGGGAAACAGAGAATAGCAGAAGCCCATTTTTGGGAGTTCACGGACCATAGGGACGGATCTAGGCAAGATCCGTCACCATGGTCCGCTGGAAGTTCACAGACCATAAGGACGGATCTTGACAAAATCTGTCACCATAGTTTGTGGTTGGTTATTGGTTTGAGCACTAGAGTGTGAAGGTTATGCTTGGGATCGATTCTCATGGTTGATATTTTTATGGCCCGTTTGGTTCATAGAGTAGGCCGGGAATGACATACCATTCCCAGTAATAGGCCTATTCCTTTGTTTGGTAACCATTTCTATTACCAGGAATAATATTCCTGGTAATAGCCTATTACCTCAAATAAGGTAATAGCTATTACTAGGCCCCCCCCTGGTATTAGCCTATTACTGAACGCTAAGGAATAGATTTTAGAATCTATTTTCTTTTTTACCCCTTTCTTTAACCTAATTTTTTTTTGTCCCATATATAAATTTATCATATTTCACCACCGTCGTCGCCATCACCACCATCACCGCCGCCGCCACCACCACCACCATCGCCGTCGTCGCCACCACAACCGTCGCCGCCCCCACCACCACTGCCACAACCATCGCCGTCAACCGTCACCGTCACCACTACCACTGCCACCACCACCATCACATATTTTTATAAGGGTATTTATGTCTTTTAAAACATATTTCATTTCTATTCCTTAAATCAACCAAACACTGTAATATAATTCCTAAAGTCTATTCCTTACGCGAACCAAACAACAAAATACAATTCCTATTCTATTCCTAATATAATTCCTAAAGTCTATTCCCTCCGCGAACCAAACAACAGAACACAATTCCTTTTATATTCCTTGTCTATTCCATTCCTTATGGAATAGCATTCCTATTGCCTCAAAATTCAATCCGTGAACCAAACGTGCTGTTAGTGTTAGCTTCAATTTGATGTGTTAAGCTTTGAGAAAAGTGTTTAAGGTAGGATTGAACCCCTAACCTTTTGTTTAACAATCCAAGCCTCTTCCACTTGAGCAACTTCACCCTTTGAGAAGTTATCATGGTTTATTTAATATATTACTTAGGCCTGAAGGTTTATTTATATTTAAAAGTATTTTTATAGAAAATCATAAATATGTTTGAAAAGGGTTTAAACTACCAAAAGCTATGATTTGCCAAGAAAGCTCTATTTCAAGAATTATACATATGAGCATATATGTTTTGGGGAAATATTACACTTGATTTTGAGAATATATACTTATATAATTATGTATGTGGTGTATATTTGATTATAAAGATATTTGAAGCTTATTCTATTATTTCTCTAAAATTTCTTAGCTTTTAACATCGTATATTTTGGGAAATAATATTTATCCCTAGAAAGGTTTAACCTAAGAGCTTTTGATCTATAAAGTGTATAACCCCATGGTCCGTGTGTTGTTCCCTGTGCAGTAGCCGGGCCCTTGCAGCTCATCTACGTGTCGTTTCGGACCTGGTGTCACGGGCCCTTGTGGCTCGGACGCTCGGTACCTTGGGGCCGTCTTGACGCATGTTTGGGCTTTGATTTCGTTGAATTTGGATTAGAAATGAGCATGTTATGGTAGAATTTGCGATGAAATGCTTCACAGTAATGTTTATTTGAGTTCAATGCTTTTTGGAATTGCTTGGTATTACCTTGCTGATGCTATTTGAGTACTTGAATAGAGAAGCATGAACACTTTGTGAATAAGAATTGTTAGAAAAGCATGACCAGAATATGTTGTATATTCAATGGAATTTGAAGTCTATTTTGATGGTAGAAATATACAGAGTTTGATATGTTGCAAACCAAGCATGTTATTGTGTTCTTGAGAGATCACTGTGATATTTAATTTGAAGCATGTTGTACAGTAAATTGCATTCCAAGTAAATCATGTTTTAAAAGTGCATAAGTGGACAACGTGAGCCTAAGTATTATTTTCCAAAAATCTCATTCCACGTAGAGTATCTTTATCTCGTCTCTGAGAATGAATTGAGGAGTATGTGCATGTCTTTTGCATAAGTTAAGTGTTGCATATATGAGATGCATGAGCGATATATCTATATATATCTATGGTGAGGAAAACCTTATTTTGGAGGACCCGTTTGGACTACGTCCTCTCGGAAGAAAGATATGGACGTTGTGGTCCTAGTATATGTAACGCAGCGTATTCCCACGTTACGAGGTTAGAAACTGCCCGCCAGGCTTGGAATCCTAGTCAGGGGGTGTGCACGCTAAAAGTTCGATACCCGATTCCATAGAGTTTGAGCATAGAACCAAGAGAGTGGTTCAGTGGACGAGATGAGTATTAGGCCGGCTAGACGCCGTGCCCGGATAGGTTCGTTCACGATACGGTGAAGTTCCTTCCTCGTCCATTTATAAAGAAAGCGAGTCATTGCGACTCTAAGAAAAGAAAGAAAGAAAGCGAGTCATTGCGACTCTTAAGAAAAGAAAGAAAGCAAGCGAGTCCTTGTGGCTCTAAGAAACCTCCACAGAAAAGTATTCTATTTTACAACCGAGTGTTGAGTATACTTATAGTATTGCACGAGACTGAATAATGAGAATGTTTGCACTAGATTGCATAATGAGTATGATTAGTCGGGATTGTATATTGAGCATGATTTCATTAGTTGCATTTTGATGTCTTATATATCTAGTTTGCAAGATGTGATCTTGAAAGCATGAAGATAATCTCGTATTGGTTGTTAGTATGAAATTGATTGATAGCATGAGTTCGTTATGATGAGTTTTGTAATGAGAAATATGTGTTGGAATATTCATGTTGATGAGTTATTTATATTTGAAGCATGCCTGTTGATATTATAGGTTGCAAGCATATTGAAAGTCTGTGATGTATCTTAAAGTTGTCTAAGTGTTGAGATTGCTTGATTAGAGTTTGTGAACAAATGTTTTTTTTTCCAAAGTATATACTGTAGTACTTTACAGGGTTGAGTGTGGTTATACTTAGCTTCGTGTTAACGAGTGTCTTCCTACTTGTCTACTTGTTGTTTTGTAAAACCCCTTTCAGGTGGGCCCAACGTTTGAGAGTTGATCGAGTTAGACTAGTTTAGAAGATCTAATAGTCTAGACTCTTTTTATTATTATGATGTTTGTTGATGGATTGTAGACTTAGGCTACCTATATTTGATGATAGACATTGGGGTGTTTTTCCCCCAAATGACTTTAATTAAGTAATTGCTATGTTAGTTTGATTTAATGAGTTAATTCCATCCTTAGCCTGTGCAATCACCATGGAGAGGTGGTTGTGGTGGTGACATTCCCACTAGTTTAATTATTTAAGATTGTTTATCCGCTGCTTAGTTTATATTAAATTTGGTTTTAGAACTGTAAATAAGATTATGAAAAGTGGGGTGTTACAATTCTAGTCTTTAGGGCTTTGTATATAGATTTCATGATTTTCTTGAGGTTCCAGATACTCTTGAACCGTTATGTGATTGATGTCGAGTCTTGGCATGTTTAGCAATCGTGTTAGAATGTAATTGGAATGATTCTTGGTTCAATCTTTGTTAATCGAATCCTTGTTGTTGTTGATACGTGTTGGAATGTGTTTGGAAATGGTTTTGGGTTCCACGAATGAACACCGAACTGAATATTTACCTTCGTACCAGTGGGGGGGAGCGAACCCCCGCCACCTACCTGCGGCCCTGATTGTCCGATTCCAGCGGGCAGTTGACTGCCCACCGGGCACCCGCTGGAATCTTGGCTGCCCACCGGTGGGTGGTCCTCCACCCACCACCCACCCGCTGGAATGTGGTGCTGTGGTGGGCTATTTTTCCCCGTTTGTCATTTCCTAGTGTTCCGTTGTACCCCGTTTGATGTTTATGTGTATCGTACAATGTTTTGAGTACCATTCTAGTAATTTGTATGTAGCATGTGTCGTTTGTTATTGTTGATTATATGATTGATTGATTGAATGATGATGGGTATTGTGATCATTGAACAATGATGGTTGAGATCGATGACAGTGAGATTGTGATTGGTGGAAATGAATTGTTGGCGGATAGCACAACGAGTGCTCAGTTATCGTGCTAAAGGCACGGACCACCCCTTAGACTTGCCAGGTTTGGGTCAGGTTATAAGCGTCGTGGTGCCATGTCAGAGCTATATGCGCTCACCCCTTTATTATAGTGCTATAGGCACGGATCATGCGAATGGCACTTCGGTGCTACCATGTTGGTGGACTTGTTGGTGATTTCGGTGTGGGGCATGCGTGCTCCGGAGGAATAAGGGAGGCGATATAAGGCTGGCCTGGAGGTACAGGTTGGAACTGATATAAGGATGGAGTTGAATAAATGTTAGAACTTGGTATAAGGTTGGAAAATGGATTGTGTGCTTTGATGATTACTTGCTAATTGATTGTCATTGGATCCCATTGTTGCCTTTAATTCCTATTTATGAGCTTACATGTCTATCATGCCTTGCAAACGTAGGATGCATGCTAGTATCTCTATAGTATTCGAAATATTGCCCTATTGATGGTCTCTCGAGTCTTGATCCTGGTTTTAAAGCTAGAGTTGCTCAGGATTATATATGTATTCCAGTTTTAAAATGATTTCCTATATTTATATTTATTGTATTTAACGTGTGGGAGTGGGTTACTCAGCATTATTCGTCGACGGTTGCTACAATATGTAATTCAGGTGATGAGCATTAGCTAAGGAACGCGCTAGATGGACTCGTAGTCTTAGCTTAATTAGTACTAGTAATAGCAATGGCCTGCGTGCCTTGGATTGTATTTAATTTATGGATTCCACATGATTCGTAGTTTAACCTGTGCATCTAGGTTCACAAACCTAGGTGTGGCATAGCACCCCGACTCTTACGGGTAGATTATGGTCTGTTTGGATGTTCAATGATAGATTGCGTTATTTATATAAGCTTTTAAATATTTTAAAAATTAGGGGTATTACAGTTGGTATCAGAGCCTAAGTTCGACCCTAGGATAAAGCCCTAAGACGAGACTTTAGGACAATAAGTTCGAATTCTAAGTACTTCGTCACGTGAGATCTAGGAATATTAGGACGCGCGGTGAGGCTGTGAGTTTATTTACCATCTTATGCTTAATTTTCCTTAATATATATTATGTGCTTTGCATTGGAAATTCTTATAGTTAAAGGCGCGAACCCCTGATTTACACCCACGCCCGGTGTTGAACCTATAGACAACCGGAATGGCACCATCAGGAGAACAATTAGGGACCTCTGAGCCTTATTTTCGCGACCTACTGACCCAGATCATTCAGACTCTAAAACACGCCTTAGTTACTAGCAGTGATCAAGCCACATTAGACGAAGGCCACGACCTAGCACGCCGAAGAAGGGAATACAATCCCCCTTCTTTCGCTGGGGAAGAGGATCCTGCAACACTCGAAGAATGGATTCGGACATTTGGATGAAAGTCTCATTTCCTAAACTAGATCCTTGAATTTAACTGAAGGCATGCATTAGGCAAGGGATCTGCTGACACCAACTCAGTATGAATGTGTTCAAAGAATACAACTTTATTTTTGACACGCTCCCTAATTGCTAAGAACTTGATGTCGATGTGCTTAATTCGACTCCCATTTTTGTGGTCTTAGCTAGGAAGACTGCAGCTGAGTTGTCACAGTAGACTTTCAATGGCTTAGATATAGAATCCATAATTCTAAGCCCAGAGATAAAATTCTTTAGCCAAACACCCTGTGAAGTTGCCTCGAAACTGGAAACGAACTCGGCTTCCATGGTAGAAGTAGCTATTAAGGACTGCTTAACACTTCTCCATGAGATAGCCCCACTGGCCATAATAAAGACACACCCTGAAGTTGATTTTCGAGAATCAACACAGCCAGCAAAGTCCGCGTCTGAATAACCGACAACATCTAAATTGTCCGTCTGCCTAAACCCAAGCTTGTAACCTTTGGTTCATCTTAGATACCTTAGAACCCTCTTTACAGCTCTCCAATAGTCTAACCCCAAATTGTGTTGGTAACGCCCAAGCATTCCAACCGCAAAAGCAATGTCCGCCTTGCACACACTCGAATATATCCAAGACATCCAACAAGGGATGTTCTCCATGGATTCTTTCTCCAAGTCATTTTCCGGAAATTGGTCCAAACTGAATTTATCCCCCTTAGCTATGGGAGCAACGTTAGATGAACAATTTTACACATGAAATCTCTCTACAACTTTGTTTATATAGGTTTCTTGAGATAAACCCAGTATAGCCCGGGACTTATCTCTCTGAATTTTAATGCCAATAACATAAGAGGCATCACCCATATCCTTCATATCAAAGTTCTTTAGAAACAAACTGTTTCACATCACGAAGCATCCCATTATCATTGGTGGCAAGTAAGATGTCATCCACATATAAAACAAGAAAGAAAGTTTTACTTTCACTCACCTTCTGGTATATACAGTTATCTGAGGGATTTTCAACAAAACCAAATGAAGAAATTACCCCATCGAACTTGATGTACCATTGACGGGAAGCTTGTTTTAAACCGTATATGGATTTCTTAAGCTTACATACTAAATGCTCACCACCCCTAGAATTGAAACCTCTAGGTTGTTTCATAGAAACCTCCTCTTCTAGATCACCATTAAGGAAAACGGTTTTCACATCCATCTGTTGCAACTTTAGATTAAAATGTGCAACTAATGCCTAAGTGAATCTTTCTTTGATACAGGAGAAAAGGTCTCCTTGTAATCGATCCTTCTTTTTTGAGTAAATCCCTTGACAACAAGCCGGACCTTGTATCTCTTAATGTTGCCTAATGAGTTTCTTTTAGTCTTAAAACCCATTTACAGCCAATGGCCTTGGCCCCATTAGGCAATTCAACAAGATCCCAAACTCCATTGTCCTTCATGGAATACATTTCACCCTTCATGGCTTCCAACCATAAGTCATACTGTGCATAATTTGTGGCTTGAGAGAATGTTTCAAGATCATTTTCGACCCCTATGTCAGATTCTTGTAGATACAAAGCATAATAACTAGGAACTGTTGAGCGCCTTATCCGAGTAGACCGTCTTAAGGTCGGACCTCCACCGCCTTGCATAGGCTGCGGGTCAACTACCTCTTCAGGAACTGGTGGCAGTTCTTGAATTGGTTCAGTCTGCATTGGCTCAGAATTTTGCTGTATATCCTGAGTTGGTTCAACTATTGGTCAAAATCTAGTCCAGGCGATTGCTGTAAGTCCTGAACTGGTTCTTCCAAAGGCTGAGTCTCAACAGTTTGTGGAATTTGAACGGTAGGTGGTATATCTGCAGGCAGAACTAAAGGAGCTAAGTACAACCCCACCAGATGACGTAGAAGGTTGAGAGTCAATATGATCAAAGGAAGGAACTAAGTCCTTAAACCGATCACTCCCACTAATCAAGTCATCTTCAAGAAATTTAGCGTTCCTTGATTCCACTATCCTAGTAGTATGAGATGGACAATAGAATCTATAACCCTTAGAAGATTGTGCATATCCAATAAAGAAAACACTAATCGTCCTTGGGCCAAGTTTCTTCTCGTGTGGGTTATATATCCTCACCTCAGACGGACATCCCCAAACACGCATATGTTGCAAACTCGGTTTCCAACCTTTGAATAACTCAAATGGTGTCTTAGGGAAAGCCTTGGTTGGAAGACGGCTTAATATATACGTTGTCATCTTAAGTGCTTCATCCCACAACGACTTCGGAAACTTAGAGTTGCTAAGCATACTCCGCACCATATCCAGAAGGGTCCAGTTTCTTCTTTCAGCTTACACCATTTTGGTCCGGAGAACCAGGCATGGTGTATTGGGCAACAATCCCATGCTCTTGAAGAAACTTAGCAAAGGGACCAGGTGCCTGTCCATTCTCAGTATATCTACCATAGTATTCGCCACCCTATCAGACCTAATTATGTGTATTTTCCTATTACATTGGTTTTCAACTTCAGCTTTAAATGATTTAAAGGCATCCAATGCTTCATGTTTATGTTGAAGTAAATACACATAGGAAAATCTTGAGAAGTCATCAATAAAGGTGACAAAATATTTCTGACCAGGTATTGTCATGTCAGGACAACATATGTCAATATGAATAATTTCCAACAACGTTGTACTTCTATTGGCACCTTTCTTTGACTTGTTTGTCTGCTTACCCTTAATGCAGTCAATGCAAATCTCAATGTAACATCCCCTAAAAATAGGCTAATTAAAAACCTTAAACATGCAGATAACACAACTAAACAACAAACACAACGGAAGACTAAAAGGTAACTGGATAAACATGAATCCAAGTCATGGGGTGTTATGCCACATTCACCAACAAGGAAGAACGCTACGGCAAAATCAGCATTGTTTACAACTATCCAAAGGTCTCAACAGTCTACAACTAGAGCGGCACACAGGCCATAAAACCAACGGGAGAAGCTATGCTAACAGGCACTGGACTGCGCACTCACCTAGACATCACCTGAAAGAGCACAATAAAACATGGGACGACGCCCGGTCAGCGCATAAAGCTGGTAACCCACCAATACATGTGAAATAACATACATAGATAAGATATAAGTTGTAAAGCCATTTTCGAAACGGAATACATAAGTATATAAGTCAAAAACCAAGATCAATAGTCAACACAAGACTCAACACTCTCAACAAGGATACGAGAACACATCCCAAACCACAAAGGACAACAACAACTCAAAAGGATAAAGACAAGACCAATGGCGACACATGCCTAGGCAACACATGCCTTTGTGACTACACACGTCACAAGAAGAGAACTCACAACAACGGCTACACAAGCCCTCGTGACATCACCCATCACGAGTTGATATGCCATCCTTATGTCCTGTTCCAACCTTATGGCTACCCCCAACCTTATATCTAGTTCCAACCTTTACCTCCAGGACCCCTGTACACCAAGTCCAACCTTATTCCCCCGGGAACCGTCGTTCCCCCTCCAACAGTCTCACCAACAAAACCACCGATTTCATAGTACACGAGGTACCGATCACACATGGCAACACATAGCCTGGATAACACATGTTATCCCCCATAAACACGTGAACCTTACACGAAGGCCACAAACTCCATAATCACGTCACGGCCACCACGAGGACCGCTGTAATACCTTGGTGACTAGTGTCCCATTCCACTAATCGTGCAATCCAGGTAAAGCCACACACACATCACACCTCAACAGGAATCAATCAACGGATCACAACGAAGATATGAAACCATACTCAATCAAGGAATGGATCACAGTCCAACAACAACAACGATGAATAACACAAGTTATCATCAACCAATCGGAAGGTACAAACAACACACATGCTAGTATTTAAACACCGAACTAGCATGCTTATCAAACGGGTAAACCAAACGTAATTCCGAAGAACACACAAGACTCATCACGGTTCAACGAAACACAATGTTGAATACTTAGCACGATTCAAAACACCAAAACCTACATGGAATCCTACCATATAGTTCTAGACATACAAAACATCAAGAAGACACTCAAATAGTTCCACAAAAGAACAACGGGAAGTCCAAAGACCAAATACTGAGTAAAAAGGATCACGAGGAACAAATCCCCCGACATTCAACATTGTGTGCCCGCGGGTGGACCCACGGGTGGTGCCCCGCCCGTGGTTCCGCCCGCGGGAACACATTTCCATAAGCCTTGTACCCGCGGGTGGGGCGACGGGTGGTGCCCCGCCCGCCGTTCCGCCCGCGGGTACGTGTCCTGTACCACAAATCCAACTTCGCGGATTTTTCATCTTCAACTCAAATTCAAGTCCAAAACATGCCAAATCTCACCAAATACAACAAAATGACTTGAATCAAAGGAAATGCCAAGCAATGGCATACAAGAACCCTAAACACAAGCTCTAGATATGCATTTTCACAAGATCATGCATCAACACTCACATTTCATAGCAAAACACATGTAGAATCCAAGAAATCACATATAGGTAAGCAAAATAGATTTTGTAGAGCATGGGTTACCTCTTGTAGACTAAAGACTTCACTTTACACCTCAACAAGCTCCTCACAAGGCTCACCTTCCAAACCCACTTCAAAAACATACCAAAAGATCATAAAGATCCTATCTTTAAGAAAAGACACCTTAGGTAAAACCAAAAACACAAGATGAACTTAGATCTTACCCTCCTAGATGCCCAAATATAAGAAAGGTTGAATCTTGGAAGCAACTCTTGAAGTTTTGGCAAGGTTCCAACTTAGCTTGGAAGAAAAGCTACTCACCTTTTAGAGAGAGGGTGGAGCTAGATTTTTAGAAAAGTGTAAGGAGTGATTGAAAGTGGTCTTACTAGGTTAGGTTATATTACCAACAACAAGTGAAAGGTCAAGAATACCCTTACTAACATAAGGAAGTGTAAGGAACAAGGGAACTTCTTACAAAGCTCAAGGTACAACTTTGACTTTGGGGTTGACTAGTCAATTATTAGTCCCCAACTATTAAATTTCAGGAATTTAAGGAATTAAATTACAAATATAAATAGGATTAATTACTCAATTAATCCCTTAATTGGATTTGGATTTCGGGGTGTCACATCCTCCCCCCCTTCAAAGAAGCTTCGTCCCCGAAGCTTGGGTACGACGAATTAAGGGCAAACGGTGAAAAGAAACAACATTGTGACCAGAGGTTCAAGAACAAACTCTTTTGGTCAAAAGACTCCAAAAGATTTCACAAGATTCCAAGGCAAAGAAGTATTTGAAGACAAGAAAGAAGGTATTTCAATTCAAGGATTGGCAAGAGCTTAACAAACGAATAGATTGAGCATCAAGAACTCTAGCCTCAACACAACCACCGACTTCTAGACAACAACCAAGAACTTGACAACTAACTCCAAACACCAACTACTAAGCTAGCTAAACAACAGAGCAACAAGCAAAACAAGCACACAAGGCAAGCAACAACAACGAAGACGAGGTACCTGCCGAGAATAACTCTGGATACCGCTCTCGCATGGTGGACTCCAGCTCCCAAGTAGCTTCCTCAACCCCATGATGCGTCCACCAAACCTTTACCATCTTTACAGACTTCCTACGCGTGTCCCGAGTCTTGAAATCCAGAATTCTGAGCGGTCTCTCCTCATAAGACAAGTCCTCATCTAGCGATATAACTTCCGATGGTAAGACATGAGCGGGGTCGTGTACATATCTCTTGAGCTGTGATACGTGGAACACATCGTGCACTCTCTCCAATTCCAAGGGCAACGCCAAACAATAGGCTAAACTTCCAACCCTCTCAAAGATTTCATACGGACCTATAAACCTGAGGCTCAACTTTCCTTTCTTTCCAAACTGCATCACTCCCCGGGTGGGAGATACTTTCAACCAAACTTTATCCCCAACCGAGAAATCCACTTGCTTTCTAATCAAATTGGCGTAGGACTTTTGGCGATCTTGAGCCGCTTTCATCCTTCCTTGAATTTGTTAAATCTTCTCGGTTGTGTCAAGCAAATATTGCGGCCCCAACACTATCGGGTTGACTAAATCCTCCCAACACAGCCGACTGCAACACTTCTGACCGTAGAGGGCTTCATAAGACGCCATGCGTATGCTCGAATGATAACTGTTGTTGTAGGAAAACTCGATTAAATCCAAATGATCCTCCCAAGACCTTTGGAAATCTAGCATACAAGCTGTAACACCCCAGATTTTCAAGACATTTAAAACTTATAAATAAAGGTATTATCTCATTAAATCCCAAAACATAGTACAAGTGTACGGGGTGCTATGCCACACCTGAGCTGGAGAACCCAGGTGCACAGGCTAACTAGCTAATGTCCTCAATAATGTAAATGCATAATATGGCACACAGGCCGAAAAGGGAACTATCTACTTCTACGTTCCGAGTTCTAGCGCGCTCCAATGACTTATTCTTCTGTGCCTGAAAGCCAAATATATCTGTTCAGCGAGAGATGCTGGTAACCCACTCCAACGCGTTGAAATACAATACATATAGAGATATATATAGATATACGAAAACCATTATGAGCATGAAGATATATCCTACGAACTCTAGCTTTTAAAACCGGGAATGACTCAACAGTTAAGGCTAGACACCAGCAGTGGACATAGCAAGCATAAGCATTTCACAAAAGATAAAGCAGTTACGACAAGGCATAAACGGTAATCATAATCCCATTATGAACAATCCCCAATATGAAACCCATAGTCACATCCCAAGGCACTCATAGTCACAACTCGTCCATATCACACACATAACGCACATTGTTGGCGCCACGGGACCGATCGCATGCCCATACATGAGGGTCAGCGCATATAGCTCTGACACAGCCCCGCAGCACCATGCCCCGTATCGCAACACGGGGAGGTCGATCGCAACCGACCGATGAACCGCAGCTCATCATAATGTTTGATCGCAACCAAACAGTGGACCGCAGCCCAAGAGAGTGTCATCTGACCGCAGCCAGGATAAAGGACGAACCGCAGCTCGTATAGAAACGTTTGATCGCAACCAAACGGTGGACCGCAGCCCAAGAGAATGTCATCTGACCGCAGCCAGGAATACCAATCTGACCGCAACCAGCTTCTGAACCGCAGCTCAGGATAACCAATCCGATCGCAACCGAATTGGGGTAGCACACACACATAACACATAGCAAGCACATGCAACCCACGTTACACATCGGGAAGGGGGATAAAGCGTATAACAAACCTATGCGTGATCCATCACATACTAAGGATAGCCCTAAGGGGTTCATACTTCTTTCACCTAGGTCAACGGGATACCAATTCATACTATAGGCTTGCTAATTCTATTTCTTTCGGAACTAAGGATTGGGTTTAGGGGTTGGGTATATATATGAGGGCCCATGGACTATGGTGGGCCTTTTTCCCTAATTGATCATTATGATTTATTCCTTCTCTTGGGCTTATTGATTGATTAATTAAATGGTTTTAGGGGCCGTAACACGGGGTGTTACACAAGCTCTCAACATATCTTCGATAGTCTGTATAGTCCTCTCTTTTTGCCCATCAGTCGCCAGGTGGAAAGCAGTACTAAGATTTAATTTGGTTCCAAGAGCCGCCTGCAGAGACTTCCAGAACTGAGACAGGAACCTTGGATCACGATCGGAGACGATGTCCCGCGGAACTCCATGATATTTCACCACTTGATTAACATAAGCTTGAGTCAATTGCGTCATTGTCCAGGTCTCCTTCATCGCTATAAGGCGAGCAGTCTTAGTCAATCGATTAACTATCACCTAAATTTTGTCCTTACCTGAACGGGTTGTCGGTAGACCTCCCACAAAATCTATAGATATGGAGTCCCACTTCCCTTGTGGAACCTCTAGTGGTTGTACCAATCATTTGACCTTACAACGTTCCGCCTTAACCTTTTGGCAATTAAGGCACTTTCCAACAAACTCTGCGACCTCCTTCTTCAAATTAGGCCACCAAAAGTGACTCTTCACATCCTTGTACAGTTTGTCGCCCCCGGGATGGACCGAATAGGGCGTGTTATGACCTTCTTCCAAAATATGCCGTTTCCACCGATCACAAGATGCGGGTATGCACAAACGGCCTTTATATCTCAACTCTCCATCCTTAGACAGCTCAAATGGTCCCCCTTTTCCTTTTATCAGGTCATCTCTTTCCTTCATCAAGCTTGCATCTTTCTGTTGCTCTTTCCTAGTTTCTTCTAGAAACGTAGTTACCACCCTTAAGCTGTAAAAACGGACTTCCGATTCGACCTCACCTTGCTCTACCACCTCCAAGTCCATCTGTTAGAACCCTTTGCAAAGTTCATCAGCTACTATCCAAATAGAATTGACGGTATGCTTCGATTTCCGGCTTAAGGCGTCCGCTACTACATTGGCCTTTCCCTCGTGATACTGGATATCCAATTCATAGTCTTTGATGAGTTCTAACCACCTTCTTTGCCGCATGTTAAGATCCTTTTGGGTGAAGATATACTTGAGACTCTTGTGGTCCGTGAAGACCTTGCAACGCACCCCGTACAAATAGTGCCTCCAAATCATCAAAGCAAACACTACGGCGGCCAATTCCAAATCATGGGTAGGGTAATTCTCTTCGTGAACTTTAAGCTGACGCGAGGCGTACGCAATTACTCTCCCATTTTGCATCAACACATAACCTTGTCCCTTCTTGGATGCATCGCTGTTTACCTCAAACCCTTCTGTTCCTGATGGCAAAATTAAAGCTGGTGCAGACGTGAGCCTCTCCTTCAATTCCCGAAATGCTAACTCACACGCTTGATTCCAAACGAAAGGCACTTCTTTCTTTAATAACTTAGTCAATGGTTGAACCACCTTAGCGAAATCCAAAACAAACCTTCCATAATAACCCGCTAAGCCAAGAAAGCTTCTTACTTCCGCCACCGATGTAGGCACAGTCTAATCCTTCAGTGCCCGTATCTTGTCCGGATCCACAGAAATAGACCTACTATCAATCACATGACCCAGAAATGCTACACTCACTACAAAAAATGCTTATATAGCAACGGATTTAGCGATGGACATATTTCGTTGCTAAATTAGCGACGGAATAGCGACAACCTACCAACGAATTTCAATTTTTTTGCTAAATGGACATTTAGCGACGGAGTTGTGACGGATTTGCGATGGATATTGCGACGATATTCCGTCGCTAAATACGTTACTGATTTTACCGGCAAATTTTGGCGCAACAATTAGCAATAGATTTGTGACGGATTAGCGACGAATTTTTCGCGAACGGATTCCATAATTGTATTTGTTACAAATTAGCGACGGATTTTAAAATCCGTCGCTAAATATAGCAATTTTTTAGAATTTAGCGATGGATTTTGATTTCCGTCATTAAATTTTCAAGCCAATTTTTTTTAAAAACATTTTAGTGACGGATTAAAAATCCATCGGTAAATATACATGAGAGTTTAAAAATATTCTCACAATTAGCGATGGAATCAATAATCCATCGCTAATATGTAAAAAATAACATCCGTATATATTTAGCGACCAATTAAAATCAGTCGCTAAAATATTATAAAAGCTTCAGCTTGTGGGAAAAGGAACGGAAATTAAAATCAGGCTCTATATAGCGACGGATTCTGAAATCCATCGCTAAATTCTTAAAAAAAAAAAAATTGCCTAAATAATCTAAACTCACGCCTCTCAAGCTCTCAGCCCTAATTCCCTCTCAAGCCTCACCCTCATTCGTCTCTGCCTCAGGCCTCAGTCGTCGCTCTCGCCAGTCGCCGGTTCGCCGCTCCTCTTCTCAGGCATCGCCGACTTACCGCTCTCTCGCCGAAGCGTCTCCACTCTCGGTGTCGCTGGCTTGCCATCCAAGACTGGGTGAACTGAACGCTTGCAATTGCCTTGGTCTTCCTTACTCCGGCACGCCTTCCGCTCCGCCTCAGCTCTCACTCACTACTCGCTCAATCCAATCCTTCACTGCTCTTCAGTTCTTCATCACTCGTCGGTGACGGGTAGAGAGATAAGAGGCTTCAGAGACGACCGCATGCCTTGTCGCCCTTGCTTGCCCTTGATTTTCATGTAAGTTTTTCTATTCTATTGTAAAATTTTTGTTATTTCAAATGAGGATGGCTTCACGGTCATGTTTGGAGAAAATTATTAACATTTTTTGTTAGTAAATTGTACTTCATAATAGTTATCTACATTTTTCAGTAGTTAGACAATGCCAATATGAATATGAGATTCAGGTTGTGATTGTGGAGTGGCAATTGGAATCCGGAGTGGTAGAACAGTACAATTACGTTGCTTTTCTTCTAGTTTTTCATTGTTATAATTTAGGAGTATAATCCTTCTATGTCACTTAGCAGTTGTGTAAGTTGGGGGAAATTTTGGAAATGGTTTCAGTAGATTGGATTTACGAAAACTATAGTTAATGACTTAATGTGCTGTTAAACATTAATTGTACAGTGTAATTTCATTATTGCCCTTCATAATGGAATATTTTCTTTCATTTAGTATAGTTTTGATTTGAACATAAGAAAATGGGCATTAACAGGGTTAAGGGTAAAGGCTAGTTGCATATGATCTTACCTAGATTTTATACTACTGTGCGGCTGCCAGTCACAGGTTGCCTGAGCTTTGTTATTTATTGTTATGGTTGAGCTTCCATAATAGGGATAACTGATAAGGGTAAAGCTAGGTTGATTGATATTCTATATGTCCTGCAGGTCATGTTGGCATTGTTAGATGAATGCTTTATATTACTATCTGATCAGTAGTTTATAGCCTGTTATGTTAGAACTTGGAAGTATATAGTAATTTAGTGTTTTTATTTGTAACATAGAATGGCCAAAAGAAAAGAATTTCAAGTGGGTTTTAATTTAATTGGTTTTAGGTCAATATCTGCTTGATTTGACTAGTTTGTGATGTTATCACATCTGTGCTTGTTTTTATGGTTATTTTGAATCATCATAGTAATTAAGTTCTTTAATTTTGCTTATTTAATACAGGTTTTCCTTGCTATTATCATTTAATTATGGTTCGTACTTGTTTTGAATGTTTTACGGTGTTTGTTAGTGTTTTTGAACCATTGTAGGTCAATTCTATGAGCAAGGGAAGTTCAAGGATGAGTTTGGAGCAATTTTGGATGAGTTCGGGGCCCAGTGGACTCGACGCGTCAAAATTTTCCAGTAGCTAACTAATTTGCGCACAGGAAGTCTCGACGCGTGGAGAAAATTCTCGACGCGTCGAGAGAATAGGCGTCTATTTCTGGGATAAAAACAGACGCCTAAAGTGGCGCAGCTGGGCAAAATTCAATACAAGCGCGAGATTTCTTTTCCTAATATCAATTGCACGGATTTCAAGGCTCATATCTCCATATTAAAAGTTAGCAATTCAAGGAATCTTCCAAATTCTAAATATCATTAAAGACGGCAATTTCTTTATTTAAATATAGGAATTAGAATTTGAGTCCAATTTGGTACAAGATTCCTATTTCATCTCAACTTTGTACCCACTATAAAATCCCTCCTTCCTCAACCCTAAGAAGACACCAAGAGATTTTCAGAGTTCTTTGTAGACAAGAAAGAGAGAAATCAAGAGGCTCAAGTTATCTTTGGAAGCAAGGAGGAAGCCACGGAGATTCGGGAAAATCGCTTGGTCAATTCTTGTACTCTTTTGATGGTTTGTGATTCTTTATTTATATTTGCTATGTATAATTTAGCCATGCTTGGCTAAATTCCTTAGGGATTTTTGGGTGAATTTGTTTATGAACCTATGTGCCTAGTTCGTTAATTTCTTAATATATTTATGTTTGGTTTTATGATTTGTGTTGCAATCCTGTTTTTAACCTGTTGTTGTTGGTAATTAAAGGCCTAAATTACTAGCTTCATAGTCATATTTGTGTCACCAATGGGAGTTGGGGCATAAATTAGGGCACACACGATTGCACCTAATGGTTGGTCCTTGGGAAAGGGGAACTTATTAGGGGAAATTTATTCTAGATTATTGCTCATCGGGAGATGGTAGTAATTAGGAATAATTGAATGCTGATGTTTGATCTTATTGGGTGTTTAAGCCATGGGAGTGGAAATTCACTAGGAATAGAGATTACGGGTGTAATTCAATTCCACTTTGCATTCCCATACAAATCTTAATTCCAAACCAAATATTACAAACGTTAATTGGCACTAGGTGATTAAACATTGTGATCCCAAGAATCCTATTTTTCTCTATTGTCTACAAAACCTTGCTACTTATTTTATTCTGCTTATTATTTTATGCAATCAATCGACCTTCAAGTTTTGTTCGGATTAGTTTCATATGAGTAACCTAGTAGCTAGTGATTAGTACACCACCTCTCTGTGGTTCGACAACCCGAATACTCCGGGTATTATTTGTTTGCCCCAAATTACAGCAATCAAATTGGCGCCGTTGCCGGGGAGGTGGCGTTACGTACTGACATTAGTGAAAGTCTTACTTTAGGAGTCTAGTTCATTTATTTATTTATTTATTTATTTTATTTATTTGCTAATCCATAACAAGTTTCTTGTTCTTGAGTGTGATTTTGCTTTGAATCTAAGAACTTGGCTTTTTATGCATACACGATCTCGTGGGAAAGAAGGATTATTACCTTTGAATCTTGAGATTGAGAAAAGAGACAAATTTCTTAGGAAACAAACTAGGATGGCACAGGTACAAGAAAATCAAGCTGGAGGGAGATCAATGTCTGACTACCTTGCTCCGGATGTTGAGGAGCATGGTAGCATCAATATTCCAAATGTGGAGGCCAATAACTTTGCGATCAATCCGGCCATACTCAGCATGGCTGCGGCGGATCGATTTGGAGGGATGCCCACGGAAGATCCCAATGCTCACGCCACCAAGTTCCTTCGACTTTGTGGCACTTTCAAGATAAATGGAGTAACTCAAGATGCTGTCAGACTTAGGCTTTTTCCCTTTAAACTGAAGGACAGGGCTGAAGATTGGTTATCCTCACATCCAGATAACCATTTTGACACTTGGGACAAATTACATGGAGAATTTTTGAAGAAGTTCTATCCTATCTCCAAAACTCAAAGGATGAGAAGGGCAATTCAAAACTTTAAGCAACCGGCAACTGAGTCCCTCACTGAGTCTTGGGAGAGATTTAAGGAATTGAAGAGGCAATGTCCACACCATGGATTTCAGAGTTGGGATTTGATGATGTCTTTCTATGAAGGATTGCTGGATAATTCTAGGATTTTGGTGGATGCTTCTTCAGGTGGTTCGTTCACGATTCTAGAGCCAACACAAGCCGAGGAACTATTGGAGAAAATTGCTATGAATGGATCTACTTGGTACACGGAGAGGTCTCCACAAAAGCTGGTAGGAGGAATTCATGATGCGGGGCAGTTAGCCGATTTGTCAACAAAGTTGGATAACGTGGTCTCCTTGGTTCAAAAACTTGCCCAAATCACCAGCCAAAATCACAATTCAGGGGATTGTATCGACGAGTTCAACTCCCAAACCTCTATGGAGCAAGTTAATATGTTGGGATATAATAGGCCTCATCAACAGTCTTACCAACCTCAAGGGACCTACCATCCTAATAACTCAAGGAACCATCCCGGTTTTTCATGGAGCAACCCAGTGGGAGCTGCCAACCCTCAACACTTTGTTAATAGAGGTCCTCTGGGTTATCAAGGTACTCAAGTTCAATCTAAATTTCCCGTTTCAGAGGCCCCACCACAATCGAATACGGACGCTTTGTTGGAAAAATTGATTAAATGTCAGTTAGAGATTACAGAAAGGATGGATAAAATGGAAGCTCGCCAAAATCTGGTTGAAAGGCAATTAGCAAATCAACCTTCTATATCAAGTACTAAAGTCACAGGGTAGTTGCCAGCTATGCCTGAAAATCCAAGGGAGCATGTAAATGCAATTGTTACAAGGAGTGGCAAAATACTTGAAGAGCCACCTCTTCCAATCAAAGCATCAATTCCTAAAAAGACAGTTGAGGAGAAGATTGAAGAGATACTTGATGGTATAGAAGATGAGCCAATTGCTGTGCGAAATAATCCACAAGTTCAAAAGGAAGTAGAGAAACCTGTGAGAAGGTATGTACCCCCATTGCCTTTTCCTCAAAAACTTGAAACAACAAAAGAAAGTAGGTGGAAAAAGTTTTTGGAGATTGTTGAGAGTTTGAAAGTTTCAGTTCCCTTACTTGATTTGCTTTCACAAGTTCCCTCTTATGGAAAATTTTTGAAAGAGATTCTAGCTAAGAAAAAGAAGTATGGGGAACGAGAGATGGTAGCTGGGGCACAAGAGTATCAAGCGTTGACCCCGGGAATTGGGAGGAATATACCTAAGCATAGAGATCCGGGGAAGTTCACAATTCCTTGTGTGATTGGAGGCCGACCTTTAAAGGGATCCCTTTGTGATTTAGGAGCTAGTGTGAGTGTTATGCCTCTTACTCTTTGTCAAGGGTTAGGGTTGGGAAAACCAAAAACAATCCAATTCACCTTAGAAATGGCGGACAGATCCATCGTTAAGCCTATTGGAATCCTTGAAGATGTCCCAGTTCGTGTGGACAAGTATTTTGTGCCTTGTGATTTTATTGTGATAGATGTCCAAAGGAACTTAGACGTTCCACTCATTTTGGGGAGACCCTTCCTAGCCACTATTGGAGCAATGATTGATGCAAGGAAAGGGTCCATGATTTTTGACTTTGGGGAGGAAAAGGTGGAATTTAATGTTCTTGATGAGCCAAAAATCATTGAGTGCAAGACAATCTTGCACATCGATCCTACTCTCAAGGTGTCACATGATGAGTATTTGCATTTGAAGAGTCTATGGGGTGATGAGATCAAACTCGCGGATCAACCAGGATGAGCACTCCATAACCAGGTTAGGTCGAGCTAGCGACGTTAAACTTAGCGCTTCATGGGAGGCACCTCATGTTATCTTTTATTTCTTTCATATTTATTGCTTTCTAGATTCGTTTTATTTAGTTTTATTGCTTTCTAGTTCGTGACTATTAGTTTTCTCTTCTCTCTTGTTCTACTTTTCTTTTATTTTGCATCAGGGACGATGCAAAGTTTAAGTGTGAGGGGGAGGAATCATTAATTTAGGGATATTTCTAAATTTTAAAAATTTTTGCTTTTGCTTGGATGACTCATATGTTATTTTTGGTGAATAAGTTACTTGTCTTAGCATGCAGTTACAATTACTCTCTCTTGTTGGTTTGTGGTTTGTTTTAGTGGTGCTTGCTGCATCTCAATTTGTGATGGATGATTTGAGGTGTAACACATATTTGATCTATTCCCTTGCCAATAGCTTTGTTAACCACTTAATAATTGGATTAATCCTTGATCTTGTGTTTTGCATTGCTAGTGAAGGCTTATGTGAGATTCCGGTCATGGGTGTTTTTTCTAGAACTTGCCTCATTACTCCCTAAGTGATGTCTAAGTTTTGCATGTTTTGAAGTGATTTAGGCCATTATTGTTTAGCCATAGCCTTTAAACCTGTCCCTATATATATATATATTTTTATCCTTCGTTTCCCCATTGTGCCTTTTGTTTGTTCAAATAAGTGCTAAGCACTTATCCCCCCTTTGTGATTGTTTTTCTTTGATTTACCCCATTATTATAACCATTAGCCCTTGGCCAAATATTTCCCATCCACCCTTGAGAGAATGAAACTTTTATCTTTATCTTTTCTATAAGAAGAGTTCTTACGGAGTTGTGCTACAAAAAAAGAAGCAGCTAGTGTTACAAATGTTCAAGTGTGGAGGTCATGAAAGTTTGGATTAAAATTATCTTGCTATATCCAAAAGAAGTCCAAAGGCAAAGAAAAGAATGAAAAAAAAAAAAAAAGATTGAAAGTTTTTGAGTTTGGATCCCCACTTTACCAAAGAGTTGCTAAGTTCTTAAAAGAAATTTGCTCCTTGGAATTATGATTATCTCATCTCTTCCAAATTTTGAAAAGTTTAGATAAATTGTGACATTCTCTCTTTTTGATTAATTTTCCATACCACTTCTTTGTTAGCCATCACCCGTAGCCCCATTACAAGATAAATAAAGTCCTATTTGATCTTAGCATGCATTCTTAGATTTGATCTAGGGGAGTATGAAAGGCAAGCCTAAGGGATCTCATTCATGAACCGTATCTTGCATAATCTCAACTGAGTATTTGTGCACATTTGATCCTCACATGCTTCAAATTCTTGGTGCTTGGTTATTGGCTGGGAAATGGGTCTCTTATGTGCCAAACTAATTTGATTCTTGAAGCTTGTTGTTTTGTAGCAAGTGGGTTGGTGGTTTGAAAGGTTGTGCAAGAGAGAGCATGAGTAATTTGTATGTTTTGACTTGTGATTTTATTCCTTAGTTTTGCTTGAGGACAAGCAAAAGCTTAAGTGTGAGGGGGTGATGTTATCACATCTGTGCTTGTTTTTATGGTTATTTTGAATCATCATAGTAATTAAGTTCTTTAATTTTGCTTATTTAATACAGGTTTTCCTTGCTATTATCATTTAATTATGGTTCGTACTTGTTTTGAATGTTTTACGGTGTTTGTTAGTGTTTTTGAACCATTGTAGGTCAATTCTATGAGCAAGGGAAGTTCAAGGACGAGTTTGGAGCAATTTTGGATAAGTTCGGGGCCCAGTGGACTCAACGCGTCGAAATTTTCCAGTAGCTAACTAATTTGCGCACAGGAAGTCTCGACGCGTGGAGAAAATTCTCGACGCGTCGAGAGAATAGGCGTCTATTTTTGGGATAAAAACAGACGCCTAAAGTGGCGCAGCTGGGCAAAATTCAATACAAGCGCGAGATTTCTTTTCCTAATATCAATTGCACGGATTTCAAGGCTCATATCTCCATATTAAAAGTTAGCAATTCAAGGAATCTTCCAAATTCTAAATATCATTAAAGACGGCAATTTCTTTATTTAAATATAGGAATTAGAATTTGAGTCCAATTTGGTACAAGATTCCTATTTCATCTCAACTTTGTACCCACTATAAAATCCCTCCTTCCTCAACCCTAAGAAGACACCAAGAGATTTTCAGAGTTCTTTGTAGACAAGAAAGAGAGAAATCAAGAGGCTCAAGTTATCTTTGGAAGCAAGGAGGAAGCCACGGAGATTCGGGAAAATCGCTTGGTCAATTCTTGTACTCTTTTGATGGTTTGTGATTCTTTATTTATATTTGCTATGTATAATTTAGCCATGCTTGGCTAAATTCCTTAGGGATTTTTGGGTGAATTTGTTTATGAACCTATGTGCCTAGTTCGTTAATTTCTTAATATATTTATGTTTGGTTTTATGATTTGTGTTGCAATCCTGTTTTTAACCTGTTGTTGTTGGTAATTAAAGGCCTAAATTACTAGCTTCATAGTCATATTTGTGTCACCAATGGGAGTTGGGGCATAAATTAGGGCACACACGATTGCACCTAATGGTTGGTCCTTGGGAAAGGGGAACTTATTAGGGGAAATTTATTCTAGATTATTGCTCATCGGGAGATGGTAGTAATTAGGAATAATTGAATGCTGATGTTTGATCTTATTGGGTGTTTAAGCCATGGGAGTGGAAATTCACTAGGAATAGAGATTACGGGAGTAATTCAATTCCACTTTGCATTCCCATACAAATCTTAATTCCAAACCAAATATTACAAACGTTAATTGGCACTAGGTGATTAAACATTGTGATCCCAAGAATCCTATTTTTCTCTATTGTCTACAAAACCTTGCTACTTATTTTATTCTGCTTATTATTTTATGCAATCAATCGACCTTCAAGTTTTGTTCGGATTAGTTTCATATGAGTAACCTAGTAGCTAGTGATTAGTACACCACCTCTCTGTGGTTCGACAACCCGAATACTCCGGGTATTATTTGTTTGCCCCAAATTACAGCAATCAGTTTGTCAGCAAATTAAAGTGCAAGTAATTGTCAAACAATAGCACTAGTAGGCAAATTGCACTAAATAAACAATCTTTCACTATACATCTCCTTGTTGTTATCTATACGTACTGTGCTTCAACTTGTGTTGAGAATTTGAGTCTTCTGAGATGATAAGGAGACATGGTGAGATATGATAGAATGGGAACCCATAGGAACATAATCAAACATAGTCAGATCGAACATAGTATAGAATTAGGCATCGGGTTTGTTAGAATGAATTCGTGTTTGCCAGCTTTATGCATCCAACATTCCAACCCAATCTCAGCATCTAGACTTTATTAGAAAGCTAATCATATGCTGACAACTGCACTACAAGGATTTTGCTTGGTTGAAGATGTTTGTTAGTGAGAATATATTAAGCAGCATAATGTCTTATTTCAATTTATTTATTATTTTGATCATGGATAACTAAGAATGTCAATTTTTCGCATGTTGTTAGTAGGATTATGTCTTCTTTTCTAATTATTTGCATCTTAAAATTTATGGTGACAAGTGCTAACATGTTGAATACTAAGTATTGGGAACTGACCTACTTGCAATGGCGCACCAAGTGATTACAATTCTTCAATTCTACCTATGCTGATTATGCAGTCTCTGCATCAAGAAGCATAACATGTTGCCGGTCAGCTGCCATTATAGTAATTCTCTCTTTCATGCAAAAACCAAAACAAATTTTATTGATTCGATTTGTACCTAACTGCAGCAAGTACATTTACCATTTCATTGTTTGCAGTTTATGATTCTTCTGGTTTTACGGCACACTCTTCCAATCATAGTAAGTCGAGCAGGGGACTATGTTCTGATTGAGATTTTATGTTCTGATTGAGATTTTATATTGAGATTTTATGTTCTGGTGGTAGACTGGTAGATTATGTTCTGATTGAGATTTTATATTGCAGTTGCTGCTTCTAAATTGATTTCCCCGTTTACATTATATGGATGGTCGTAACTTCTTGGCTCTACTGCCAACAAGAACAGGTTATGTTGATACCAAAGCCTCCTTACTACAAATGTATTAGTTATTTTGTATGTTATTGCACTGAATTTTCATCTTCTTTCAATTGTTAAAAGTGTTAACCATCTCTCATCATGCAGTACAAATCTCGGGAGACAACAAATTAAAAAAAAAAAAAGAATTTGTTTATTTAAGTTGGAACAAGAAAATTGCAGATTTATATGTGAGTGGCAGAAAAAGGATGGGAAAAAAATATTTGTTGATGCTATGGTTATCAAAAAAAGGGATAGGCCAAATGCAAGCTCAAATTACAAGTTTGATTGACAAGTTGCGGCATTCTACCTACTTCTATGGCACGGCATCCAATTATAGTTTGCTGCTAATTCGAATGCTGAAAACCAAGAAGACGATTAGGTTATGTGTATTAATATATTTGATACTGTTTCTAACAATGTAACACTTTTTGTTATTAAGTTTGAATTTTTTTTAATATACTATATTTGCAATTATATTATTGAAATATTATATTATAATTTTAATACAGGTATGCGATATTAATTAGTCGGCGGAGTACCTTTTAATAATAAAGAATGACAACAAAATAATAGTGACAGAAATATTTTTCTCTAAGCTGTAGCTAAATGGCATCAAATTCAGATAATAAAAATAAATTAGCGACGCCAATTTTCGTCGCTACATGAAGTGACGGAAATTTCCGACACTAGAAGAAGCGACGGAATAATCCGTCGCTATTCTATTGTAAAGTTCGTCACCAGATCGTCGTGGTAGGAATCTAGCGACGGATATTTTGTTGGTTTAGCGACGGATATTCCGTCACTAGATTTAGCGACGGAAATGTCCGTCGTTATTCCCTCGCAAATTTCGACGTCAAAATCATCACCGAGAGGAATATAGCGACGGATTATTTTTGTGTCGCGACGGAAATGTCTGTCGCTAACGTTAGCGACGGAAATAAACTGCGTCGCTAAATTCTAGCGACGCTCATTTTAGCGGCGGACGAAATCCGTCGCAAAACACTTTAGCGACGGATTTCACCTGTTTAGCAACGGAAATGGTCCGTCGCTATTTTCGTATTTTTTTGTAGTGGTACTGTCCTTCCAAAATTCGCACTTTGAAAGCTTGGCGTATAACTATTTTTCCCTAAGAATCTGGAGTACCGTCCGAAGGTGTCCAACATGTTCCCTTTTATCCCTTGAATACACCAAGATGTCGTCGATGAACACGATCACGAAGTCGTCGAGATGAGGTTTGAATACTCTATTCATCAGGTCCATAAACACTGCAGGGGCGTTTGTCAAACCAAACGGCATCACCGTAAACTCGTAATGACCGTACCGAGTCCGAAATGCGGTCTTAGGAATATCCTTGTCTGCCACCTTTATCTGGTGATATCCTGACCTCAAATCAATCTTGGAAAACACTCCTGCACCACGGAGTTGGTCAAACAAGTCGTCAATTCGCAGAAGGGGGTACTTGTTCTTGATGGTGACTTGGTTCAGCTCACGGTAGTCGATACACAACCTCATACTACCATCCTTCTTCTTTACAAACAACACCGGAGCTCCCCACGGCGATGTACTTGGTCGGATGTAGCCCTTGTCTAGAAGCTCTTGTAGTTGGGTTTTCAGCTCTTGCATTTCCTTCGTTGCTAACCGGTATGGGGCCTTGGAAATGGGTGCAGTGCCCGGTATAAGATCCACTGAGAATTCCACTTCTCTCGGAGGGGGCTTACCCGGTATTTCCTCGGGAAAAACGTCAAGGAATTCACGGACAACGGGTATGGTCTGAGCTACATTCTCTTTTGCTTTCAGATTTTCAACAGAGCACAAGAACAACTCATTGCCTTTCTCCACGTACTTTTTCATCTTTATCATTGATACTAACTTGATCCCGGGTTTCTCCGTCGTTCCCCAATACGACACCCTCTTCCCGCTGGGCCCCCGTAACACTACTTTCTGCTCCTTGCACAGGATTTGAGCTCTAAACCGTCCCAACCAGTCCATACCTGAGACCACGTCTATCCCGTCCAAGTCGTACTGGATTAGATCACTAGGAAACTCCTCTCCCTTGATATTAATCTTGATGCCCTCAAAGAGACGGTCACACATCCTAACTTCCCCGGATGCTACCTTAACGTTAAGCTCCACACCAACGCCACCGGTTAAATCCAACTTCTTCACGAGCCCGGGTGATACGAACGAGTTTCATGCTCTCGAATCGAACAGGATTGTTGCCAGGACGGACTGCACGAGAAAGGTTCCAATTACTACAGCACTGTCACTTGTTCGAGCTTCACTTAGGATAAGCGTTTTCCTTTCAGGTGACCCTTTTGTCGGATGGTGAACTTCTATTCTCCCATTCCTTCTTAAATCTCGAGATGCCGGCAAGGTAGCTGCACTAGGACTCACTTTTGTTGACGTGCCGCCCCGGATCCACTGCTCAATCATCCCAGAAGCGTTGCTAGATTCGGCCAACCTAGATTTCTTAACCACTTCACCCGCGTCTTCAAACGTTGCGGTACGCTGACGGGGAGGCATCACAAACTTCTACAACAACAACATGGTTACCAAAAGATAACAAACAAGCAAAGAACAGAAAGCAACACTCAGCTTACCGCGCAACCTAGAGTCCTAAGCCTAACACTTAGATACTTAAGGTCGCTTAAAGGTCTCAAACCACACTTAGCCACTTAGAAAGTCTAGACTTAACTCCTTCCTAGGCTCAAACCTAGGCTCTGATACCAACTGTAACACCCCCTAAAAACAGGCTAATTAAAAACCTTAAACATGCAGATAACACAACTAAACAACAAACACAGCGGAAGACTAAAAGGTAACTGGATAGACATGAATCCAAGTCATGGGGTGTTATGCCACGTTCACCAACAAGGAAGAACGCTACGGCAAAATCAGCATTGTTTACAACTATCCAAAGGTCTCAACAGTCTACAACTAGAGCGGCACACAGGCATAAAACCAACGGGAGAAGCTATGCTAACAGGCACTGGACTGCGCACTCGCCTAGACATCACCTGAAAGAACACAATAAAACATGTGACGACGCCCGGTCAGCGAATAAAGCTGGTTACGCACCAATACATCTGAAATAACATACATAGATAAGATATAAGTTGTAAAACCATTTTCGAAACGGAATACATAAGTATATAAGTCAAAAACCAAGATCAATAGTCAACACAAGACTCAACACTCTCAACAAGGATACGGGAACACATCCCAAACCACAAAGGACAACAACAACTCAAAAGGATAAATACAAGACCAATGGCAACACATGCCTAGGCAACACATGCGTTTGTAACTACACACGTCACAAGAAGAGAACTCACAACAACGGCTACACAAGCCCTCGTGACATCACCCATCACGAGTTGATATGCCTTCCTTATGCCCTGTTCCAACCTTATGGCTACCCCCAACCTTATATCTAGTTCCAACCTTTACCTCCAGGACCCCTGTACACCAAGTCCAACCTTATTCCCCCGGGAACCTTCGTTCCCCCTCCAACAGTCCCTCCAACAAAACCACCGATTTCATAGTACACGAGGTACCGATCACACATGGCAACACATGCCCTGGATAACACATGTTCACTGCAAGAAAATTCACGAATCGCGACGGAAATTCACGACGGACAATATTCCGTCGCGATTTAGCTACGGAAAAGGCGACCAAATACATTCCGTTGCGAAATGGCTACGAAAATGGCGACGGAATTAAATTCCATCGCGAAACTTGGCGCTAAGATAAAATAAAGCCTGCGAAATATTGGCGGCAAAAAATTACGACCGCATTTACGACGAAACTATTTTACGTCGTCCATTTCGCGACGAAAAATGCGACTGATATTCATTCCGTCGCGAAATGACGACGAAATTTGCGACCTATTGGATTCCGTTGTTACACTAATAAAGTTTTCATTTCTAGGCTAAATATGTCGACAGAATTGCGACGGAATTTTATTCCATCGCAATATTCACTACTACAGAATTAAAAAGAAAAATTATTAATCTACGAAACATAACCCCAGCGTCGAGTGGAGCCTTCATCTTCTTCTCTTCTCTCCGCCGCAACCAACGACTGCCATCCACCTTCTTTCTTCTTCTTCTTCTCTCCACTGCACAGCCTCACCGCCGCACTCCCGATCCGCCGAACAGTAGCACGCCCCACACCCGCGCCACCGGACAGCCGCAACGTCACACCGTCGCACCATCGCACCGCCTCCACTGTAGCAAATGTTTAGGGTTTATGAGATGAATGGTTTGTTTGAAGGATCCCAAACAGCCACTGGGAGCTAGAATCAAGGATTTAGGGAGGGGGGGGGGGGGGGGGAGTTGAAATCGAGCGCTGTTTAGTTGAGGATTTTAAGAAGAACAATTGAAAAATATGAAATTATTGGTTCATTTTCGCTGTATTTGATTTGTATGAACTTTTTCTTTTTGCCCATTCCACTTGACATAAAAGTGTGGATTTAGATTTCCTGATTACCAGTAGTAAATTGTAGTGTGGTTACATCATAGGGATTTCAGGTGAGGAAGAATGACAGGCAGACAGCTGGTGGTGATTCAGCCTCCTAAACTCAAGTTCACTTGTAAG
This sequence comes from Ipomoea nil, assembly GCF_001879475.1. Taxonomy (NCBI): domain Eukaryota; kingdom Viridiplantae; phylum Streptophyta; class Magnoliopsida; order Solanales; family Convolvulaceae; genus Ipomoea; species Ipomoea nil. Next base: position 2,652,055 of record NW_017617990.1, on the reverse strand, counting down.
TTTATTAAAATATTATGAGAGGAAAACCTTGGCATTCATTCAATTTTGTACTTTGCTATCTGGATCATGTAGTATTTCATGGCTATTGAGTGAAGAAAATCTTTATCTCCAAAGGAAAAATGCAATGTACTTGTGACTTAAAATGATTAATTTCATTTGGATGATAGATCATCTGTGAAGTGTAATGAGGATTTCCGTTTTGTGTTTGACAGATTGCAGCTATGATTCAGCTATATCACTGCAGATTACACTGCTTAACTCTCTATGCTTTCTGCTTGTATTCCAGAGGAACTGGCCCTGCTAATAGAACATATATATTGCAAATTTTATAGCTTGTTTGGACTTATCTTCTTTTATTCTTGGTGGTACATTATTTATGTTTTAGTAATTTGCAGAATGAGTGATTTGAGACTTGTAGGCTTTCTAGCTGCTAGTAACCGAGTATGTTTTGTATCAGTATGAAATATGAATATCGTGGTTCTTTTCTCTGTCTGTTTTGCCTTGTTTGATCAACCTTTTTAACATCTTAAAGTTCTTATGTCTTTCTTTGTTATGTTTTTCATATATTATAAGCTTACTATTAGATGTATTTGTGCCTTTCATTTGAATGCTCTTATGCTCTGACACTCTTTTTCCTGTTTCAGTTGAGGTGATGAAACAAAGCTCATTTGTTGTTCACTTGACCAACATTACAGATCAATATGTAGCTTTTAAGGTGAAGTGAATTTCATTTTTTAACAATGATTCCTTTTTATTTCCCTTTATTGAAGATGTTATGTGAGAATGATTGCATTCCACTCTTTTCTATATAGACCAATGGCAATCTGGTTATTTTGCAGGTGAAGACAACATCACCTAAGAAAATACTGTGTGCGACACAATATAGGCATCATCAAGCCAAAAGCAACACTTGATTTCAGAGGTATAAGCATTCCCCTATTAAGCTTCAGCAATTATGCTTATATTTGGGTATACTGCTTTTATGTGAGTTCTGGATCTATAGTTAGGAACAAAAGTACAAATATCTACTGGAAATTTAACTTTGTTAAGTGTTGTGGCATTGTATTCCAACAAACAGTTGTGTTGTATTTCAATGTACTGCTATTATTATTATTATTATTATTATTATTATTATTATTATTATTATTATTATTATTATTACTATTATTATTATTATTATTATTGTTATTATTATGAGAGTACTGGCTTTATAATAGAATGAATGCTGTAAAATTTATTTCAAATAGAGTAGAGAGTTACAACAGGTTTTCCCACTAAAAGTAGATTATTTTCTATGAAAAGAGTGTGCAAAGGGATAGTTAGGCACCACGCCATAATTAACTGTGCAATGATAATTTGGACATGTCAATCAGGAGAAATGATTGTTGGAGGAATTTTGTTCATCTAATGGAGGGAACAGTCTTAATGGCTCTTCTTCAGCCAGCCACAGAGACTTTTGGTCTCTTTGACGATCTGATTTTTCATTCAGAGGGTTATGTAGTGTATCACAGTCCAGGAGTTAATGTTGTTGAGTTCTTTGAGTCATTAGGTCTTGATCTTTTTTGCAGGTGACTTCAAGGAAGGAGCAGCCCCAATACTAGGGTGATCATTCAAAGCCCTATGCATTTATTCCAGTTTCAGAAATTGCTGAAGCATTTAGAACTTCCAGATATGGTCAGGCCTTGGAGTCCTCTCTTTCTGCTCCTTATGAAAGAACCAACACCCATCCTTTCTGTGTAATAAATTTGTTTTTTGAATAGATAGGTTTAATTAGTTGTTATTAGTTTTGTAAAATTTTGTGTGATTTGTAAAATTTTGTGTGAATTTGGAAGATTCTGTACATGTTTTATTTTGAAGATGATACTTTTGCAAATGTACAAGATTTTGTGTGAATTAGTTCATTAATTTTATTTTAGAATTATGTCATATTTTATTTTAGAATTAATAGTATTTTTTATATTAATATTTTTAAAACATTTATTTCTATTTAAAAATCATAATTTTATTTTAAAATAATTTAAAAAGCGCAACGGAATCGCGATGGAATATTTGTTGCAAATGATGCAACAGAATCACGATGGAAAACATTTCCTTCGTGTTTTTTGCGACGGAAAAAAAAATATGGCGACGGAATATTCGGTTAAGAAATAGCGACGGAATTGCGCCGCGTAAAGTTCTGTTGCGAAATGTGCGACAGAATCGCGACGAAAATCTTCCGTCGCAAAATGGCGACGGACGTATTCCGTCGCGAAGTCCGTCGCAAATTTTAGCGACGGAACTATTCCGTCGTCTATCGAAAAACGACGAGGCGATAGACGACGGAATAAATTCCGACGCCATTCCGTCGCAAAACGCATTTCGCGATGGAAAATTGCCTATTCGCGACGGAAAAATTCCGTCACGATTCGCTACTTTTCTTGGAGTGGTTATCCCCCATAAACACGTGAACCTTACACGAAGGCCACAAACTCCATAATCACGTCACGACCACCACGAGGACCGCTACAATACCTTGGTGACTAGTGTCCCATTCCACTAATCGTGCAATCCAGGTAAAGCCACACACACATCACACCTCAACAGGAATCAATCAACGGATCACAACGAAGATATGAAACCATACTCAATCAAGGAATGGATCACAGTCCAACAACAACAACGATGAATAACACAAGTTATCATCAACCAATCAGAAGGTACAAACAACACACACGCTAGCATTTAAACACGAACTATCATCCTTATCAAACGGGTAAACCAAATGTAGTTCCGAAGAACACACAAGACTCATCATGGTTCAACGAAACACAATGTTGAATACTTAGCACGATTCAAGACACCAAAAACTACATGGAATCCTACCATATAGTTCTAGACATACGAAACATCAAGAAGACACACAAATAGTTCCACAAAAGAACAACGGGAAGTCCAAAGACCAAATACCGAGTAAAAGGGATCACGGGGAACAAATCCCCCAACATTCAACATTGTGTGCCCGCGGGTGGACCCACGGGTGGTGCCTCGCCCATGGTTCCGCCCGCGGGAACACATTCCCACAAGCCTTGTACCCGCAGGTGGGGCGACGGGTGGTGCCCCGCCCGCCGTTCCGCCCGCGGGTACGTGTCCTGTACCACAAATCCAACTTCGCGGATTTTTCATCTCCAACTGAAATTCAAGTCCAAAACATGCCAAATCTCATCAAATACAACAAAATGACTTGAATCAAAGGAAATGCCAAGCAATGGCATACAAGAACCCTAAACACAAGCTCTAGATATGCATTTTCACAAGATCATGCATCAACACTCACATTTCATAGCAAAACACATGTAGAATCCAAGAAATCACATATAGGTAAGCAAAATAGATTTTGTAGAGCATGGGTTACCTCTTCTAGACTAAAGACTTCACTTTACACCTCAACAAGCTCCTCACAAGGCTCACCTTCCAAACCCACTTCAAGAACATACCAAAAGATCATAAAGATCCTATCTTTAAGAAAAGACACCTTAGATAAAACCAAAAACACAAGATGAACTTAGATCTTACCCTCCTAGATGCCCAAATATAAGAAAGGTTGAATCTTGGAAGCAACTCTTGAAGTTTTGGCAAGGTTCCAACTTGGCTTGGAAGAAAAGCTACTCACTTTTTAGTGAGGGGGTGGAGCTAGATTTTTAGAAAAGTGTATGGAGTGAATGAAAGTGGTGTTACTAGGTTAGGTTACATTACCAACAACAAGTGAAAGGTCAAGAATACCCTTACTAACATAAGGAAGTGTAAGGAACAAGGGAACTCCTTACAAAGCTCAAGGTACAACTTTGACTTTGGGGTTGACTAGTCAATTATTAGTCCCCAACTATTAAAATTCAGGAATTTAAGGAATTAAATTACAAATTGAAATAGGATTAATTATTCAATTAATCACTTAATTGGATTTGGATTTCGGGGTGTCACACTCAAAGTCAGTATAGTCTAGAGTAGAAAGTACTCCATCATTTACTAACCTTTTAATACGCTCAAGGGAGATATGACCTAATCTCCGATGCCACAACATTGAGGAATTGTCGTTAATACTGCACCGTTCGGTGCCGTTTTGAACATGTAACGAATTGTAAACTGAATCATTCTTTAATTTAAGACGGAAAAGGCCATTAGACAATGTACCAGTACCAACACAAGTAGAATTATGAAATAACTTGAAATCATTGGTATTAAATTCAAAAGAATATCTGAAGGGTACAAGTCTCGATACTGAAACTAAGTTCCTAGAAAAACTAGGAACATAAAATGTCTTTTCTAATGTCAATACAAAACCATTGTCCAAAACTAAATTGCAAACTCCCACAGCTTCTACTGGTGATGCAATCTTGTTCCTAGAGAAGATGCTACACTCAGTTCCCGTCGGCTGTCTCAATTTTGTCAAATCCTGCAAAGAGTTTGCAATGTGGATTGTTGAACCAGAGTCAACCCACCATGAATTAGTATTAACTTCTGACATATTAGATTCGAAACAAACAAAAGAATATAGAACATACCCAAGCTTAGCCACAAACCTTCGTTCCTCCATTGCACACTTGGTTATCAACTCATTGATAGAGCAGTCCACTTTATGTGTGATGTAGGAAATCTTAAAAGGATTGTACTCCTGGGGGAGGGTATCAAGTGCAAAACGCACCAAATAATCATCTGGTACAATGATTTCAAACTTCTTTAATTGAGCCGCAATGTCCTTGAGTTGCATAATGTGTTTCCGCGTTCCCTTGATAGTGGAAAGACGCAAATTTCTAAACTTCATTATTAGAGTTATTGCCAAAACTTTCTTTGATACAATGAAGTTATCATCGATAGCTTTGAGCAAGGGCTTAGCTTTCCTAATGTCCTCAAAGCAAAAATGAATTTTTCTGGAAATTCTTGACTTAATGAAGAGCACACATAATCCATTGGATTTCTCCCATCGTGCGCGAAGCTGCTTGGCTTCGCCAGTGCTTTCTTCAGTAACCTCAGGGGGTTCCTCATTGAGAACAGTGTAATCCAACGCAAATTTTTCTAGAGAATTGCATCTTTCCACTCCTTGTGATTATCTTCATTAAGGATTGGAACATTAATGGTTCGTGTTTGAGTGACAGGATGACTTACTGTAAAGAATAATAATTAATGCTTGGTTAGAATTTTTGAGGCACAAAAATTAGAGAGAGATACTGAAGTACATAATATTACCAATGTAAAATTATGCGAAAGATAAATTCGGATGCCATAAAAATTGCTTGTGGGCTAAATTTTTACGCATAATGAATTTACCAAAACCAAATGGTGGAAACGGAATGGGTGCAATTTTAATTTTTCCACCCTTAATGACAAAACTACCAAAACTATATGCCGATACAATATCCGCGCAACGCCACAGCCGCCGCCGTAGCCATGTTGCGAAACCAGTCCATACGTGACCTTTGCGTCGCCGTCGCTCCATCACCGGCAAAAAAACGTCAACGTCGACATGAACTGAAGGAAGAATGACCTGCCGGCATTCTCCTGCGTCAACGATGAGGCGCCGGCGATGATGAAGGCCGGAGTCCAAAAAAAAACCGGCGAGGCAGTAGGCTAGAAATTATCCAAATAGATTTTTATTTTTATTTTTATTTTTTTTGTTTTTAATACTTAATGCGGAAAAAAAAACACCAAATTTCCAGCAACCCAGATAATTTAATTGCGAACTCAAGAATATTCACATAATCTCAATTATATAACAAAATATATAAAATATGCAAATATTTAAGCAATTAAAAAAAAAACTAGGCAGAGATTATTTATGGCGACTGATACCAACTGTTAGACTAAAATATCACATGCATAATATAATATGTGATAACAAGACTGACTAACCTCCAGCCATAGTTCTTGATACGGTTGAGCGACCCGGACTGCTGCAGAGATAACGAGTATTTTGTCTCTCACTTTACTCAGCTCTCTCTAGATGGTGTATGAGGTATGTAGTGTGAGCAGTGAGAGGACTAGTGACCTTATATAACCACTGGCCATCATTGTGGTTGATTGTCGTTAGGTCTCCTAAACCCTAACTAGACTCCTAATCATAATGGTAGTCTAGCTATTAGGTTATTAGTGTTGCACCACATATCAAATACTGAATATTATCATAACTTATCCTAATGTTATAATAATAGTAACGGATAAACGTTACAGAACCTCCTAACTATTGGACACTTCCAGTGATAACACTCACAACCATTGCGGTTGCACTTTTCTCATTTTTTTACTTTTGCATAAATTTCATATTTAAAGGTTAAAGTTTGTGTTATTCCACCTTAATAATTAAGTATCCATTTGATAATATGTTACTGCGTCTTCCGTTATCTTTTCTTTTCCTTTATTCAAAACAAGGCGTTTGGTTGGGAGAAAGAATTAGGGGGGGAGAGAGAGAGAGAGGAATATAATTGTAATTCGGTGGAAAAGGAATAAAATGTGAATATAGTATGAATTCAAATTACATTGTTTCGTATGGAGGAATAAAATTATTATGATGGGAAAGGGAAGAAGTGATATAAAAACTAAAATGTCCCTATGTAATAATAAAAATAATAAGTACTTAGGATAAAAAAGTCTTTTTTCTTATCTTTTTCCTTTCCATGCTTCATTGAATTGCAAATAATTGCATTGTAAAAGAATTGCAATTACGGTGTACCAAACACCCCCTAAGTTAATTTATCAATTTGAAAGTAACATTGATTTATTATTTGTTTATGCTATCTTATTTCATTATTTTTTAATTTTCTATTCTTAACTTTTCATGTAATAGTGTTCGTATTTCTAACAAGTGAGACAGAGATGAAAGAGAGATGAAAGAGATCAAACAAGAAAAACACATAAAACACAGTTGGGACATGCTGAATCATCTTCATCATCACGAAAGGCTCCATTTTCATACTAGAAGAAAGCTTTAGCATGAGAGGAAAATTCATTCTTATAAGGCTTGTACAAATCTCCTACAAATTAATAAATTTTTAACTTGGCACCGCTAAAAAGGGCCCGTAATTTTTTCTTTTGGGTTCCACGTAAAAATCATTATGTCAAGTTCCTATTTCTATTTATTTTTTATACCATATTATTCGATAATTCATCAACTTTCCCAGTTGTATGCAACAGCAGTATTGTATGCAACATCAAAAGTCAATTGCTTTGATCTAGCAATTTCTTGAGTAAAAAAATAGTGACTATTACTTACAATTTGGAATAGTTTCTTCCCATATTGTTAATCGTTCTCACGTACAACATACCGTTGATTTTGATCGAGAGAAAATTATTAAGATTTCTATAGCAAATTGGGGAAGCATATCAAATTATTAGCGATGATTTTTGTTTTGGGAGGAAGCTAATAAACATTCATAATTTTTATTCCTCTGTATTAATTTTAACAGATATCCTAATTAGTTAAAGGACTAATTTTTATTTTTTTTTGAAATCCAAAAACTTCGGATTGCATTAATTCATGGTAGTAACAATAAAAGAGGGTAGAGTATCCCTCCAGACCGTTCGTGCTTCGACTGCACTTACATGTTTAGTTAAGGCATGAGCTACCGAGTTGGTGTCTCTGTGTACAAACTTAATAGAACAAGAAGCGAAAGAATGAATTAAACGTAAACACGAATCTAAGATAACACCAAGATACGAACGAAGAGAATTGGCATCCCGAAAACTAGAAACAAGGACCGCACAATCCGAAAAAATCTCAACATTGTGATAGTTGTGTTCTTGTAGCCACGATAGGGCCTCTAGTATCGCCATGGCTTCAGCTAGGAGAGGGTCATACGGACATAAAAGAGGACCATTGGCCGCTGCAACAAAAGCGCCTTCCATGCTGCGCACGTAGAAGCCGTAAGTTGGCGAGTGATCCGAACCATAGAAGCAGGCATCAGTGTTGCAGACTACCGCATCCACAGGCACTACATGTGAGCGGTCGGCGAAGGCAGGCGGCAAGGGAGCAGCCAGCGGAGGGGAGGCAGTGCGACATCTTGCGTTGCTCGAGTTCCAGGCAGCCCAAGTACTTTGGAAGGCGTGGCATATATGCAATGGAGTCGGCAACGCAAATTCCCAAACAGCCATGTTCTGAGCCCTCCAAATTTCGTAGAGTATTCCACAAATATGCTCTTTTAGAAATCCAGCAGATCTTGTTGAGCTTCCAAACCAAACTTCCACCCACTGCATAAAATCATAATCATCAACGTTAGGGATATGGAGGTGTGAAACATTCCACACACGTCTAGCATAAGCACAAGTACATAAAATGTGCATAACATCCTCTTCACAAGAACCAAAAGCCGGGCAAATAGTTGGGATCTCTACCCTTCTTCTTGTCAAATTAGTAATAGTTGGCAAATTATTAGAGAGGGCTTTCCATAGGAAAGTCCTCCATTTAGGAGGGACCCAAAGTTTCCAAATGTTATTCCAAAATGTACCATGGGGGTGTGAATTTCCCCTAGGCATCTATAGCCATCTTTTACCGTATATAGTCCCCTGATATCCCCCTTCCAATACCAATCATCCTTAAAATTAATGCTCACTGGGGTCTGTAGAATTAAATCAACATCCCTGGGAGAAAACAATTGTGTAACTAGTTCATGGTTCCACCTCCCCTGCTCATGATCTATCAGATCAGCCACCATGTAGTTTGGGTGCTAGGCAACTTGGTTTGAAAGCACAAAGGGATCCTGAGGGTCAGGCAACCACAGGTGCAACCAAACTTTTGTCGTTCTACCATTTCCAATTCTGTGCCTGCAGCCACTACGAATCAGATCCTGACTGGCCATTATGCTCCTCCAAACATAGCTCGGATTTCCACCCAAGGTAGCCTCATAAAAGGAAGCATTAGGGTAGTATCTCGCCTTAAAAATTCAGGCCATTAGGGACTCCGAGTTGGTTAGAAGACGCCACCCTTGCTTCCCTAACAGAGAAAATTAAACTCATGCAGTCGCTTAAAACCCAATCCACCATGCTTCTTTGGCACACACATCTTATCCCAGGTCATCCAATGAATCCCATCTACCGTATTACTCTTACCCCACCAATACCTGTTCATCAACCTTTCTAAAGAAGCACATAAAGTCACAGGCAAAAGGAAAATGCTCATAGTGTAAGTAGGCATTGCCTGTACAACACTTTTGAGAAGTACCTCTTTGCCAGCCATAGAAAGCAGCCTCTTATTCCAAGAACCAAACCTCTGCCTTAACTTCTGCTCAACATAGGAAAAAACAATTTTCCTGTTCCTGCCAATAACCGAGGGGAGATCCAAATAGATACCAAAATCCTCAGCCTGCTCCACACCCAGTCCCGTGGTAATAGCGTTCCTATCTACAATATTAGTGTTACGGTTGAAGGAAATACTTGATTTATGAAAGTTGACAGATTGCCCCGAAAAATGCTCATAAACATCCAAACAATGTTTCACCTCCATGGTTTCCTGCATGTTTGCCTTAAAGAATAAAAGGCTATCATCCGCAAAGAAGAGGTGAGAGACGAGGGAAGCCCCACGAGCCACCCTGCAACCATGGATCCGTCCTCTAGCTTGGGCATCCTGTAACAACAAAGACAAGCCTTCCGCACAAATAATGAAGAGATAGGGAGATAGTGGGTCCCCCTTCCTTAAACCCCTTGTGGGGATTATCTCATTACTCGGTTTCCCATTTACCAGCACCCTATACCTGACTGTCTGCACACAGAGCATGATTAACTTGACCCATTTTTCATCAAAGCCCAAACCCAATAGCATTCGTTCCACAAGCGGCCACTCCATCCGGTCATAAGCTTTGGCCATATCCAGCTTCAGGGCTGCCCACCCCACCTGACCCAACTGCTTCCTCCTTAGATAGTGACCCACCTCAGATGCAATAAGGATATTGTCCGGGATGAGCCTACCCGGGAGAAAAACACTTTGCGACTCTGAAACAATACTATCCAAGAGTGGTTTCATACGGTTAGCAATCATCTTAGCCATTACTTTATACACCACGTTGCACAAAGCAATAGGTCTCAAATCAGCAACTACCTCAGGGGCAACCTTCTTTGGTATTAACACAATATTCGCATCATTCAATTCTAGGGGGAAGGATGATTGAGATAAAAAAGTAAGAACAAAATCAGTAACATCCTTACCAATGAGATCCCAGAAGGACTGGTAGAAACCTGGATTCATGCCATCGGGCCCAGGCGATTTGTCCTTTCCCATGGAGAACAAAGCTTGTCTCACCTCCGCAGGCTCGAAAGGGCGGAGAAGATCATCATTCTGCGCACGAGTGACACGTGGTGTTAGCGAATCCACATGAAACACGCCCGCCTCACCACTAGTCTGAAAAATATGCTTTTAGTAATCCGTGACCAGAGAGACAAGGCCATCACCCTCCTTCCATACCCCATTCCCATCCTTTAGCTTCATGACAAAATTTTTCCTCTTCCGATGTGTGGCATACTAATGAAAGAACTTAGTATTCCGATCAGCCCCCTGTAGCCAATGCTGCTTGGCTCTTTGCTTCCAACAAGTCTCTTCCTGCAAAAAAATAGTACTCAACTGACCATCAAGTTACTTGAAGCGACCCAAGGAATTCGGGTCCAATCGGCCTCACAAACCATTCATGTCTCGTCTTATAGCCTCAATTCGAGAACCAAATTTGTGAAAATGATCCCCTCCCCACTTTTTTAGACCCCGGCCACACTTCCACAGCCTCTCCTGAAACCCCAGCCCTTGCGTGTCAGACCACTCTTTCGCCACCACCTCCCTACAACCATCATCCTCTAGCCATGCATTCTCAAAACGGAAACTGCGTGCCTACCGTGTTGAACAAGAACCATAAATATCAAGAAAAAACATCGTATGATCCGACATCACGGTCTGGATGTTATACAACCTAGCTTTGTTATGAATACCTCTCCAGGCTGCATCTGCCACCACCCTATCCAACCGTTCCTCGACCCAGTTCGGGGTCCCTTTCCCACTCTCCCAAGTGTAGGGATACCCAATCATGGGAATAGTTGTCAAGCCACAGTCATCAAGGGCTTCCCCAAATCATTCCAACAAACCAACTGGTGCGGTCGTCTTCCCCTTTTCTTATATTGCAACAAAAGGTCATTGAAATCCCCTAAAACCACCCAAGGAAGGCCTGATGCGTCCTTAAGCGACCTTAAGAAATCCCACGCCTCCATCCTCCTCGTACTCTGCGGGAAACCGTAATAGCAAGTCAGTCTCCAGTGATGCCGGTTAGGTAAAGACACCACTATATCAATATGGTTATGGGAATACTTGATCAAACGGGCACTATTATTCTTTGCCCACAGAAACCCCATGCCGCCCCTCTGTCCCACACTATCCACTCCAAAACCTCCCTCAAAACCAAGCTTCACACGGAGCCTCTCTACATGACCCCTATCCACCATCGTTTCCATTAAGAACACAAACTCGGGCTTCTTCTTGGACACAAGGTCCACAATCTCTCGAACTGTCCGTGGATTGCCAAAGCCACGGCAGTTCCAACTGAGGGTACTCATTGGGAAGGGCGGGCCTGGCCTTCAAGTCCCGCCAAACAAGAAGAATCAACATGCATTACCCCCTCCCCTACCAACACACCACCTGCAACCTCGTCATTCTCCCCCCGTCTTCGCTTTGGATCCACTCGCACACCCTCCTACTCCTTAGCCCGGTAGGCATCCCTTTAACACCCCGAAATTTTGAAACTTTTAAAGCTTATATAATAAAGGTGAATTCTCATTAAATCCCAAAATCAACATAAGAGTGCGGGGTGCTATGCCACATCTGAGCTGGAAAACTCAGATGCACAGGCTAAACTAACTAAACAACCTCATGAGCGACCTCTCCCCTTATCCTATGCTTTCGCCTTGGTTACCTTGTGTGAAGAGTTCGGGGTAGTGTTCCTTCATTGTTTCTTTGAGTTCCCATGTTGCCTCTTCGATCCCGTGGTTGGTCTAGAGGATTTTTACCATTTCTATTGTTCGCTAGCGGGTGGTTCTTGTTTTGGTGTCCAGGATCCTCACTGGTTTCTCTTCGTAAGTTAGTGCGTCGTCAAGGTCCACGGCCTCGGGTTGTAGTATGTGGCTTGGATCGTGTATATATTTCTTTAGTTGGGATATGTGGAATACGTTGTGTACTCGCTCTAGTTCGATGGGTAGGGCAAGGCGGTAGGCTAGGTTCCCGACTTTTCCTATGATTTCGTAGGGGCCGATAAACCGGGGGCTGAGTTTCCCCATTCTTCCGAACCTCATCACCCCTCGTGTGGGTGAGATTCTTAGCCAGACCTTTTCTCCGGTGGCGAACTCGGCTTGCTTTCTTCCCAGGTCGGCGTAAGATTTTTGGCGGTCCTGGGCGGCCTTCATTCTTTCTTGTATGTGTTTGACGTTAGTTATGGTGTCTTGTAGGTATTGGGGCCCTAGTGCCACTAGACTGACCATGTCTTCCCAACATAAGGGTGTTCTGCATTTTGTACCGTGCAGTGCTTCGTAGGGAGCCATGCGGATACTTGCGTGATAGCTGTTGTTGTAAGAGAATTCGATGAGGTTTAGGTGTTCTTCCCATGTCCCCTGGAAGTCTAACATGCATGCTCTTATCATATCTTCGAGAGTTTGAATGGTTCTCTCGGTTTGACCGTCGGTGGTGGGGTGGAAGGCAATGCTTAGGTTTAGCCGTGTCCCCATGGCCGTTTGTAGAGACTTCCAGAATTGTGAGAGGAACCTGGGATCCCTATCGGACACAATGTTGCGGGGGACTCCGTGGTACGTCACTACTCGGTTTAGGTAGGCCTTGGCTAGTTGTGTCATTGTCCATGTTTCTTTCATGGCAATGAACCGCGCATTCTTGGTTAGCCGGTCCACAATTACCCAGATTTTATCTTTGCCTGTTGGTGTTGTGGGTAATCCCCCGACGAAATCCATGGATATGGAGTCCCATTTTCCTTGCGGTATCTCAAGGGGTTGTACGAGTCCTTTGGGCTTGCATCGTTCGGCTTTTACCCTTTGGCAATTTAGACATTTGCCCACGAAGTTTGCGATTTCCTTTTTCATGTTGGGCCACCAAAACATCTTTTTCACATCTTGGTATAGTTTGTCGCCTCCGGGGTGCACCGAGTATGGTAAGTTGTGCCCTTCTTCCAGGATTTGTTGTTTTAGGTGGGGGTGTGTCGTGGGTACGCACCATATTCCTTAATAGCGAAGGCTACCATCTTCGCATATTTCGAATGGTCCGTCCCTTCCCTGAGTTAGGTTGAGCCGTATTTTTCTAGTTCTAGGTCCTGTTGCTGACCGGCTTTGATTTCTTTGAGTAGTGTGGGTATGATTAAGATATTGAATAGGTGATTCTAAGAATTTGTTTGTCCTTGCTCTACTACCTCCAACTTCAACCTTTGGAAGTCCTTGCATAGCTCGTCTGACAGGATCCAGGTGGTGTTGAGAGAGTGGTTAGTTTTTTGACTTAGGGCGTCTGCCACGATGTTAGCTTTCCCCTTGTTGTAACACCCCAGATTTTCAGGATATTTAAAACTTATAAAATAAAGGTGAAATCTCATTAAATCCCAAAACATAATACAAGAGTATGGGGTGCTATGCCACACCTGAGCTAGAGAACTCAGGTGCACAGGCTAACTAACTAATATCCTCAAATAGTAGCAATACTAAATCACGGCACGCAGGCCGAAAGGGAAAAACTATCTAAGCTACGTCCAAGCCTCTAGCGCGCTCCAGTGATCTACTCGTCTGTGCCTGAAAGCCAAATATATCTGTTCAGCGAGATATGCTGGTAACCCACTCAAACGCGTTGAAATACAGTACATATAGATATATATATAGATATATATGAAAAGTCATTTTGAACATGAGGATATCTCCAACGAACTCTAGCTTTTAAAACAGGGATAGACTCAACAGATAGGGCTAAGCACAGACAGCAGTTATACCGCGCATATACAGTTTACAACAGGCAACACAGATAAGATAAGCACAATTAATAATCATAACCCAACATATACAATCCCCGGTATAAATCTCATAGTCTCATCCCCAAGATACTCATAACAACAACTCATCCATACTTCATCACATAGCACACTTTGTTGGCGCCACAGGACCAATCGCATGCCCATACATGAGGGTCAGCGCATATAGCTCAGACACGGCCCCGCAGCACCCTGCCCCGTCTCACAGCACGGAGGGGTCGATCGCAACCGACCAATGAGCCGCAGCTCTATATAATATTTATATACCTGACCGGTCTCTACCAGCCTGGTTAACAGTTGGGATGGTTCTCAACCCATTCAACTGCCCGTATAGTGGACCTCTATCCTATATAATATTTATATACCTGACCGGTCTCTACCAGCCTGGTTAACAGTTGGGATAGTTCTCAACCCATTCAACTGCCCGTATAGTGGATCTTAGTCCTATATAATATTTATATACCTGACCGGTCTCTACCATCCTGGTTAACAGCCGGTATGGTTCTAAGCCCACCCGACTGCCCGTATAGCCCGATTGATCTCAACCAAGTCGGGGTAACATGCACACAAAACACATAGCAAGCACATGCAACCCACATTAACACATTGGGAAGGGGGACAAAACGTATAACAAAACCTATGCGTGATCCTTCACATACTAAGAATAGTCCTAAGGGGTTCATACTTCTTTCACCTAAGTCAATGGGATACCAATTCAACTAGCATGCAATATATAAGACCCATACGACCTACGAACGGTACCCGAAAATCAAACTAGACATAGGCACGATAGACGGAGTCCGTTGGGACACCACGGGGGTCGGGGGAACATCAAACGGGGAAGCCAAAATCCCCAATTGGGGTGCAAACCAGCGGGTAGCCGGTGGGTGAGGGTTCACCCGCCGGCTGCCCGCTGCCGGCGTTGCCCAAGAAGGCCACGGGTAGGTGGCGGGTCCCCTACCCCCACCTACCCTTCACTAATTCTTTTCATCAAAAGCGCCCCGGGAACCTTTGTGGAACCCGAAACCATGCTTAAACACTTTCAAACGCAATTGATAACGCACGTAGACAATTAACGGATCAAAATCAGGAAACAAACGGCACGTAACCTATCATGCTTTTCTAAACGTAATAAACACCCAATCATGCGAATTCCCACCCAATATACCAAGAATAATTCCATACGATACAACCTAGGGTTCTAATCAATTTTAAATCAACAAGGTCACGATTCATCTTCTAATATCAAGATTCGGTAAGAATATTATATAAACATCAGGGACATCCTACCCTCATCAAGAACATCATATAATCATCAAGAACGTCATATAATCATCAAGAACACCATAATTATCAGGAACCTTTCATCATCAAGATCACCCATGGAATTATCCCATCAATCATCAATAATAACACAAATCAGCAATACACAATAATATGGGGAAATCCTAAGAGGGGAATCATAGCTATGAAAATAGGTTTTGTTGAGACATGGGTTACCTCTTAGCCTTAATTAATTCCTTGGCTATGAAGGGTCTTTCTTTAAGATTTCTTGCTTTCTTGATTTCTTCTAAGGGGATTCTTGGAGCTCTTTGGGGTGGTGGAACGTTTATTGTGGTGGGGGGGGGGGGGGGGGGGGGGGGGGGGGTTCTAGGTGCCTCTTAAGCCCCCTATTTATATATTTAGTAGTCCTAGTTAGGAATTAATATTATAGGCTTGCTAATTCTATTTCTTTTGGAACTAAGGATTGGGTTTAGGGATAAGGGCCCATGGACTATGGTGGGCCTTTCCTAATTAATTATTGTGATTTAATTCTTTCTTTTGGGTAATTTGTTAAATGATTAATTGGTTTTAGGGATCGTAACACGGGGTGTTACACTCTCCCCCCCCCCCCCTTACGAGGGGCTTCGTCCCCGAAGCCCGGTGTGTTAATCCATTCTTTCACTCCTAGGCATCCCGTATCTTGGCCTCCCGGTTAGGAATGTGGCCCCATGTTTTGCCTTAGCTGGGGTAGATTGGATTTCTGGTGGTGTTGTGATAGAAAGGTTTTGGGTCTACCTCGTTCTCCTGCTCCTGAGCTGGACGCCCCGCGAGTGCCCAGGGTGGCCTCGATTGCTGCCACCCTCTGATCTAGTGCTCGTGTCATACGGATCAAGGATGAGAACCCTTCTTCCATGATTTGGTTTTGTCGGTTGAGCTGTGTGAGTATTAGTTCATTGATTGAGCCCTCGCTTTGCTCCCTTGGGCTCCCTCCTAATTGTGGTTGCACCGACGGGTTGGGTTCGTCGTCCTCCTCCTGGTCCTCATTTCCTTCTAGGATTCCGCAGTCTTGCATTGCCCGTTTGAGCTTATTGTTGGAGATGTCTAGTTGGTCGACCAATTCTCTTCGTTCATCCTCGGGTTTTTGGCAAATTTCTTCGAGGGTGAGGTAATGTCCTCCCTCGGTGTAGTAGATATCATTGCGACGTAGGTTCTGGGCATTAAAGACCATGCCATTTGCAGTCTTGACCTCGGTGTGGCTTAGGTCCACCCCCTTTTTCTCCATGATCCAACTTAGGATCATCCCGTAGGGTAGGCTAAGTCGGTTGCTTGATTTGCAAAACTCCATGTGTTTTAGCATGAGGGCCGGCAGGTTTGAACTTGATTTTGTGTTTCAAGAGGTAGGCAAAGGTGCACTCTAAACTCCCCACGTCCTTGCTTTTATTGTTCGTAGGCAAGAGGCTATCGGTTACAATCATAACCAATATCTTTTGTTTCGCCGATAGCCACTTTCTATTCGGTCGTGTGGCCGAGGTGAATCCTTCCTCTCTCCCGAGTAGGTACCCGAGGTAGTCTTTGTACCCCGTGTTTTGGGTATCAATCCACCCCTTTCGGTCATAGCTTGACACACCTGTGGTGGTCAATTTCAAAAGCTTGGCCAAACGGCCTTCGGAGAGTATGATTTCCTTGCCGCGGACCTTGGTGGTGATTTCTAGCTTATCACCCCGTTTGGTGGCTACAAGATGTTGATAGAATTCTTTCACCAATTCGGGGTACGTATCCCCCTTGATGGCGAGATACGTATCCAAAAGCCCTTGGTGATTAAGCATATTAACCAATTCCGGAGAAAATTGGTCGGGTTCAAGGGCTTTACCTCCGATTATGGTATAATCAGCGTTGCTCCATTCCGGGGTACGGGTTCCAAGGGGCTTCTTTGGCATCTTGGTTTTCGGTGAGGCGGCGTTTTCCTGCGAGTCTCCGGCGAGTTCTCCGGCGAAGAGGTGGCGCGGGTTTCTGGCGACGCGGCGGCGGCGGACTTGGCTTCGGCGGTGGTTCGACGCGGTGGTGGTGGTTTTGGGTGGAACCGGCAATGGCGAGGCGTGTGGCAGCGGGGTTCGTCCGGGTGGGTGGCGGATGGTGACGGCGTCGCGGGTTGCCTCCGGGTAGCGACGGTGGTGTGCGGTGGTGCGTTGCTTGGACGGCCGGCGGTGGTTCGGCTGGTGACGGCGACGGGTGGGTGGTGGTTGATGGGTGTTGTTGGGTCGGCGGGGGTGAGAGGGAGAAGAGGGGAGAGAGAGAGGGTGTGGAAGAAGAAGAAGAAGATGAGGAAGAAGAAGGGTTTTTTGATTTGGGGATTTTGTGGGTTTTAGGGATTTTGTAGGGCTTTAACAAGGGAGTGTTCCCTTGGGGTGTCAAGAAACACCTTTAGCTTAGTGGTCAAGACCTTGATCTTGTAAGTGGGAGGTCAAGGGTTCAATTTTTATTGGCAACACTAGGCCTTATGATGATGGGGCCTTTGTCTTTTTCCTTCTTTTGTCTTCTAGTGGTGAGACTTGGCTAGTTTGTATAGTTCTAGTTCTACCCCCGTAAATAGAACCGATCTTTTATTTATAATATCTCCGAAGTAATTATGCTAAATAAGTAATTCTACCACGAAGGTGATTACAAGAAATTGCCAACCTAACCTAGACAGAATTCGTCTTCTTGGTTTTCTCCCACGGGGTTTGCGTGGTCCTCGTCTTCCAGGCTTAGGTTTCCTTCCTCGAGATTGCTCTCGTTCCCGAGGTCGGCTTGAGTGCGGCTCATGACGAATATTTTTCCAGGAGCGCCGTAGTTTCCTAGATGGGAGGTGCCCCCATGTTGTCCCATGGTGGTAGTGCGTGGTTTCTGGGGTTGGGCGCAATGGAAGGCCTTGTGTCCTTCTTCTCCGCAGTTGAAGCACCGCAAGGGATTGCCCATGCAATCTTCGCCTCTATGGTTCTTGTTGCACTTTGGACAAGGAAAGCTCCTGGTGTTAGCGTCGTTGTTCCCCAGGGGTGGCCTTTGGTTGGTCAGGTTACTCGGTCTTGTATTGGTGTCGTTTCTTGCTCTCTTTACTGGTGGTGCCCCTCCTCCGGGGTTCCTCTTTCGTATCTGTTCTTGGACCCCGCGTTGGAGTTGTTGGATTCGGTAGAGGTTAGCGGCACTGGAGTAGGCCTCGTTGAGAGTCCGAGGTCTGCTTACCACTAGTGCTTTTCGGGCTTCAAAGTTGAGGCCCGATACGAATCTTTCTATTTTGGTCACCTCGGTGGGGACTAGTTCTGGTGCGAAGCGTGCTAGTTCAAGGAATCGTTTGTGGTATTCCATGACGGTAGCTGCTGTAACACCCCTGATTTTCAAGACATTTAAAACTTAATAATAAAGGTAACATCTCATTAAATCCCAAAGCGTAACATAAGAGTACGGGGTGCTATGCCACACCTGGACTAGAGAACCCAGGTGCACAGGCTGTCTAACTACTATCCTCTGAAATATAAAGGCATAACATGGCACGCAGGCCGAAAGGGAACTATACTACTTCTACGCTCCAGTTCTAGCGCGCTCCAGTGCTCTAATCCTCTGTGCCTGAAAGCCAAATATATCTGTTCAGCGAGAGATGCTGGTAACCCACTCCAACGCGTTGAAATACAATACATATAGAGATATATATATAGATATACGAAAACCACTGTGAGCATGAAGATATATCCTACGAACTCTAGCTTTTAAAACCGGGAATGACTCGACAGATAAGGTCAGATGCAAGAATTGGTTATAACAGTCATATGCAGTTCACAATAGATAAGGCAGATAAGGCAAGGCATAAACAATAATCACCACCCATCATAAACAATTCCCAATATAAATCCCATAGTCACATCCCAAGACACACATAATCACAATCTCGCCCATATCACACACATAACGCACATTGCTGGCGCCACAGGACCGATCGCATGCCCATACATGAGGGTCAGCGCATATAGCTCTGACACTGCCCCGCAGCACCATGCCCCGTATCGCAACACGGGGAGGTCGATCGCAACCGACCGATGAACCGCAGCTCATCATAATGTTTGATCGCAACCAAACAGTGGACCGCAGCCCAAGAGAGTATGTCATCTGACTGTAGCCAGGAATTCCCATCTGACTACAGCCAGCCTCTGAACCGCAGCTCAGGAAAGATGTCACCTGATTGCAGCCAGGAATTCCCATCTGACTACAACCAGCTTCTGGACCGCAGCCCAGGATACCGTCATCCGACTGCAGCCAGGAATTCCCATCTGACTGTAGCCGGCTTCTGAACCGCAGCTCAGGATAAACAATCCGATCGCAACCGAATTGGGGCAACACGCACACATAACACATAGCAAGCACATGCAACCCACATTACACGTTGGGAAGGGGGATAAAGCGTATAACAACCTTATGCGTGATTCATCACGTACTAAGAATAGTCCTAAGGGGATCATACTTCTTCCTCCTAGGTCAACGGGATACCAATTCAACTAGCATGCAATATAATAGACTCATAAACCTACGAACGGTACCCGAAATATCAAACTAGACATAGGCACGACACACGGGGTCCGTTGGGACACCACGGGGATCGGGGAAACATCGAACGGGGAAGCCGGGGTCCCGAGGGGGACAAATTCCAGCGGGTAGCCGGTGGGTGGGGGTCCACCCGCTGGCTGCCCGCCAGCCATCACTGTTCCGGGCAGCGGGTGCCCGGCGGGCAGCTGCCCGCCCGCCGGCTGCCCGCTGCCGGAGCTGCCCGAATTGCCGCGGGTAGGTGGTGGGTCCCCTACCCCCCACCTACCCCCCACTGACTCTTTTCACCACTTTTCGTCCCGGGAACCATTGTGGAACCCGAAACCATGCTTAGACACTTTTCAACGTAATCAACGACAACACATAGACAATTAACGGATCAAATACGATAAACGAACGGCACATAACCTATCATGCTTTTCTAATCATAATCAACGCCCAAACATGCGATTTCCCCACCCGATAATCCAAGAATAATATCATGCGGTACAACCTAGGGTTCTAATCACTTTTATATCAACAAGAATACAATTTGTCTTCTAATTGCAAGATTCGGTAGGAACAACACATAATCATCAAGGATACCCATTAATCATCAAAAACATCATAATCATCAAGAACAACACATAATCATCAAAACCCCAATTAATCATCAAGAACATCATAATTATCAAGAACAACACATAATCATCAAAACCCCAATTAATCATCAAGAACATCATAATTATCAAGAAACTCCCAATATCAAGATTATCAAGATTCCCCATGGAATCATCAAATCAACATCAATAATAATCATCATAATTTCGCCATTCACAATAATATGGGGGAAACCCTAAGGGGAAATCATAACTATGAAAATAGGTTTTGTTGAGACATGGGTTACCTCTTAGCCTTAATTAATTCCTTGGCTATGAAGGATCTTTCTTTAAGCTTTCTTGCTTTCTGGATTTCTTCTAAGGGAATTCTTGGAGCTCTCCTGGGGTGATGGGGCGTCTAGGCGTGTGGGGGATTCCGGGTGTCTCCTAAGCTCCCTATTTATATATTTAAGATTCCTAATTAGGGCCTGAAAGGTATGGGTTTACTAATTCTATTCCTTATAGGACTCAGGGACTTGCTTTAGGGATAAGGGTCCATATTAATTAAAGCGGATCCTAATCACAATCTGAATAGTACAAGGCCTACTTCCTTTATTCCTAATAGATAACTAGGTCTAGGATTCCTAATTAGGATCTGAATAGTAAAAGGTTTACTATCTTTATTCCTAATAGGCTTAAGCCTCTAATTTAGGCAAGGGTCCACGGTTCACGGTGGATCCTATTAATTAATTAAAGGGGAACTTAACATAATTAATCATATTTAATTATTATTAGCGGGATTAATTAAATAATTAATCCAGGATTAAAGGCCGTAACACGGGGTGTTACAGCTGCCCCTTGTTTCAGATGGAGAAACTCCTCGTACATGGATGCCCTCACGTGCGTTGGATAGAATCGCTCTCGTAGTCGCGTTTTGAGCTGCTCCCAGTTGAACCCCGGTTCTTGTTGGTAAGTGGGACCCTCGTGGATCCACCAGAGATCGGCCTCGTGTCCGAAGTAGAACGAGGCTATCTCCACGCGGCGTTCTTCTGGGCATTCCACTAACCTGAGAATTTTGTCAAGGGTTCGGATCCATTCCTCCAGGATCACCGGATCCTCTTCTCCTGAGAACGTGGGTGGTCGCTGGTTAGAGACTTGTCGGGCGAAGTCTGCGTTTGCGCTTGACGGAGGTGGTGGGGGCCTGTCGTTGCGGAGAGCCACGTCGCTCAGTGCCTGGGCGACTTGCGTTAGTTGTTGTAGTGTTTGGGTCAGGGGGTCGTGTGTGGTGGGTTCTGGAGTCCTTGATTGTCTTCTGTTGGGTGCCATGCTGTCGTCTTTCTAAGTCAATGTTTATAAGAACATCAAATTAGAGCTTGGTGTCCTTCCTTGACGTGATAAGCGGAGGAAGGTTTTCTTTAGACAAGGAAGGAATGAAGTGAGGGGGTTTATGTGTAGGTTTCACAATCTCGCCGCGCGTCCTAAAATTCCCGAGTCCTATGATCCTAAATACCTAGAGTTCAAGCCTAATGTCCTAAAGTTTGGTCTTAAGAGTCTTATCCTAGGGTCAAACTTAGGCTCTGATACCAACTGTAACACCCCAGATTTTCAGGATATTTAAAACTTATAAAATAAAGGTGAAATCTCATTAAATCCCAAAACATAATACAAGAGTATGGGGTGCTATGCCACACCTGAGCTAGAGAACTCAGGTGCACAGGCTAACTAACTAATATCCTCAAATAGTAGCAATACTAAATCATGGCACGCAGGCCGGAAGGGAAAAACTATCTAAGCTACGTCCAAGCCTCTAGCGCGCTCCAGTGATCTACTCGTCTGTGCCTGAAAGCCAAATATATCTGTTCAGCGAGAGATGCTGGTAACCCACTCCAACGCGTTGAAATACAGTACATATAGATATATATATATATATATATATATATATATATATATATATATATATATATATATATATATATATATATATATATATATATATATATATATATATATATATATATATATATATATATATATATATATGAAAAGTCATTTTGAACATGAGGATATCTCCTACGAACTCTAGGTTTTAAAACAGGGATAGACTCAACAGATAGGGCTAAGCACAGACAGCAGTTATACCACGCATATACAGTTTACAACAGGCAAGACAGATAAGATAAGCACAATTAATAATCATAACCCAACATATACAATCCCCGGTATAAATCTCATAGTCTCATCCCCAAGATACTCATAACAACAACTCATCCATACTTCATCACATAGCACACTTTGTTGGCGCCACAAGACCAATCGCATGCCCATACATGAGGGTCAGCGCATATAGCTTTGACACGGCCCCGCAGCACCCTACCCCGTCTCAAAGCACGGAGGGGTCGATCGCAACCGACCGATGAGCCGCAGCTCTATATAATATTTATATACCTGACTGGTCTCTACCAGCCTGGTTAACAGTTGGGATGGTTCTCAACCCATTCAACTGCCCGTATAGTGGATCTTAGTCCTATATAATATTTATATACCTGACCGGTCTCTACCAGCCTGGTTAACAGCCGGTATGGTTCTCAGCCCACCCGACTGCCCGTATAGCCCGATTGATCTCAACCAAGTCGGGGTAACATGCACACATAACACATAGCAAGCACATGCAACCCACATTAACACATTGGGAAGGGGGACAAAACGTATAACAAAACCTATGCGTGATCCTTCACATACTAAGAATAGTCCTAAGGGATTCATACTTCTTTCACCTAAGTCAACGGGATACCAATTCAACTAGCATGCAATATATAAGACCCATACGACCTACGAACGGTACCCGAAAATCAAACTTGACATAGGCACGATAGACGGAGTTCGTTGGAACACCACGGGGGTCGGGGGAACATCAAACGGGGAAGCCAAAATCCCCAATTGGGGTGCAAACCAGTGGGTAGCCGGTGGGTGAGGGTTGAGAGTCGAGTGGGTAGCTGCCCGCCCGCCGGCTGCCCGCTGCCGGCGTTGCTCAAGAAGGCCACGGGTAGGTGGCGGGTCCCCTACCCCCACCTACCCTTCACTGACTCTTTTCATCAAAAGCGCCCCGGGAACCTTTGTGGAACCCGAAACCATGCTTAGACACTTTCAAACGCAATTGATAACACACGTAGACAATTAACGGATCAAAATCAGGAAACAAACGACACGTAACCTATCATGCTTTTCTAAACGTAATAAACACCCAATCATGCGAATTCCCACCCAATATACCAAGAATAATTCCATACGATACAACCTAGGGTTCTAATCAATTTTAAATCAACAAGGTCACGATTCATCTTCTAATATCAAGATTCGGTAAGAATATTATATAAACATCAGGGACATCCTACCCTCATCAAGAACATCATATAATCATCAAGAACGTCATATAATCATCAAGAACACCATAATTATCAGGAACCTTTCATCATCAAGATCACCCATGGAATTATCCCATCAATCATCAATAATAACACAAATCAGCAATACACAATAATATGGGGAAATCCTAAGAGGGGAATCATAGCTATGAAAATAGGTTTTGTTGAGACATGGGTTACCTCTTAGCCTTAATTAATTCCTTGGCTATGAAGGGTCTTTCTTTAAGATTTCTTGCTTTCTTGATTTCTTCTAAGGGGATTCTTGGAGCTCTTTGGGGTGGTGGAACGTTTATTGTGGTGGGGGGGGGGGGGGGTTCTAGGTGCCTCTTAAGCCCCCTATTTATATATTTAGGAGTCCTAGTTAGGAATTAATATTATAGGCTTGCTAATTCTATTTCTTTTGGAACTAAGGATTGGGTTTAGGGATAAGGGCCCACGGACTATGGTGGGCCTTTCCTAATTAATTATTGTGATTTAATTCTTTCTTTTGGGTAATTTGTTAAATGATTAATTGGTTTTAGGGATCGTAACACGGGGTGTTACACTTGTGGTACTGAATATCTAGGTCATAATCTTTTATAAGTTCCAACCATCTTCGTTGTCGCATGTTTAGGTCCTTCTGGGTGAAGATGTACTTCAGGCTTTTATGATCTGTATAAATCTTGCATTGCACTCCGTATAGGTAATGCCTCCAAATTTTCAGGGCGAACTCGATGGCAGCTAGCTCGAGGTCGTGTGTGGGGTAGTTTTCTTCGTGGGTTTTGAGTTGTCGGGATGCGTATGCTATTACCTTGCCCCTTTGCATTAGTATGCATCCCAGTCCCTTTTTGGAGGCGTCGCTGAAAACTTCGAATCCTTCCACTCCAGAGGGAAGGGCTAGGACGGGTGCTGTGGTCAGCTTTTCTTTCAATTCTTGAAAGGCTGAGGTGCAGTTGTTGTCCCATCGAAAGGGGGTTTCCTTTTTCATGAGCTTAGTGAGGGGTTGGGCTATCTTGATAAAATCGGGTACGAACTTCCTATAATAGCCTGCGAATGCTAGGAAGCTTCTGACCTCCGAAAGTGATTTCGGTATGGGCCATTTTTTACAGCGTGGATTTTGGTTGGGTCCACCCTGATCCCCTCTTTGGTTATCACGTGACCCATGAAGGCCACGTTGTCCTTCCAAAATTCGCATTTGGAGAATTTGGCGTATAGCTGGTGTTCCCTCAGGGTTTGCAAGGTTGTGCGGAAGTGCTTTTCATGTTCCTCCTTGTTTCGGTAGTAGACCAGGATGTCGTCGATTAACACGATGACGAAGTCATCTAGGTGGGGTCGGAATACTCGGTTCATGAGGTCCATGAATATAGCGGGCGCATTGGTGAGTCTGAAGGGCATTACCGTGAATTCGTAGTGGCCGTAACGGGTTCGAAAGGCCATTTTTCTAAATATCTGGGTCGGCCACTTTTATCTGATGGTACCCGGATCTTAAATCAATTTTCGAGAACACCCCTGCTCTTTTAAGTTGGTCGAACAAGTCATCAATTTGGGGAAGAGGATACTTAATCTTTATTGTGACTTGATTTAGTTCCCTGTAGTCGATGCATAGACGCATGCTTCCATCCTACTTCTTGGCGAATAGCACTGGTGCTCCCCATGGTGAGATGCTGGGGCGTATGTATCCTTTATCTAGTAACTCCTGAAGTTGTGCTTTCAATTCCTTCATCTCTTTTGGCGCCAGTCTGTAGGGTGGTTTCGAGATTGGGGCAGCGCCAGACATCAAATCTATGGTGAATTCAACTTCTCTGGTCGGGGGTTTACGTGGTTTCCTTCGATTTTTCTTTTGTGTCCCAGGTGTGTTTCCTATGGCTTGCTTGGTATTTGTTGTAGTTGGAATGCCTTGGCATAGGCTTCTTCGAGAGTTCTTGGTTTTCGTATGTTAGGGCCTTCTAGTTTTCGAGGTTGAGGCCCGTTATAAATTTCTCGATTTTGATTGACTCTGTAGGTACCAGTTCGGGTGTGAGGCGAGCTAGGTTGAGGAACTGCCGGTAGTATTCTACGATTGGGGTTGCTCCTTGTTTTAGATGGAGGAATTCTTCGTATATGGTTGTTTTCATGTGACTGGGGTAGAATCGTTCCCGTAATCGTGTTTTTAGGGTCTCCCAGTTGAATTCCGGGCTTCGTTCGCAACTAGGTTTCTCATGGACCCACTAGATGTCGGCTTCATGCCTGAAGTAGAAGGAGGCTGTTTCTACTTGGTGATTTTTCGGGCATCCTGTTGCTCTGAATATTTTGTCAAAGGTTCCGATCCATTCTTCGAGAATTGTGGGGTTTTCATCCCCCGAGAAGGTAGGCGGTCGGTGTTCCGAGATTTGGCGGTGGGTTTCCAAGTTTCTGTTTGGTGGTGACGGTTGAAGGACCGTGTTGCTTAGTGTCTGGGCAACTTGGGCCAGACGTTGCAGATTCTGAATCAAGGATTCTTGTGTGGGGAGTTCCGGTGCTTTTGTCTATTTCCTTTTCGGTGTCATCCTGGGGGTTCATAGGCCGATATTATTTTGCATCCTTACCTTGATGCTATGAGTGTATGGGAAGTTCTTTTTAAATTAAGTGCGAAATAGGGTGAGGGAACGTTTTAAGGTTTCACAATCTCACCGCACGTCCTATGATCCCTAAATCCTACCTTACTAAACTCCTAGAGTTTAAGCCTAATGTCCTAAAATCTGGTCTTAAGAGTCTTATCCTAGGTTCAAACTTGGGCTCTGATACCAACTGTAACACCCCGAAATTTTGATACTTTTAAAGCTTATATAATAAAGGTGAATTCTCATTAAATCCCAAAATCAACATAAGAGTGCGGGGTGTTATACCACATCTGAGCTGGAAAACTCAGATGCACAGGCTAAACTAACTAAACAACCTCAAAGCAATGTCAATACATAATCATGGCACGCCCGCAGGCCGAAACGGAAACTAACTAATCTTCGCTCCGGATCTCTAGCGCGCTCCGGTGTCTACTCATCTGTGCCTGAAAGCCAAATATATCTGTTCAGCGAATGATGCTGGTAACCCACTCCAACGCGTTGAAATACAGTATAGGTAGATATATATATATAGATGTACGAAAACCATTTCGAAGCAGGAAGATATATACTTAGGGGATTCTAGCTTTAAAATCAGGGATAGACTCAACAGATAGGGTTAAGCACATTAAACAAGGATAATCAGTTATATCGAGACAGTATCCTAAAGAGCATATATTGAGTTAATACCCAAAATCGTCTTCGACTATAGTGGTTTTTCTCAATTTTGTCCTAAACGACTTTGGTGACTTAATGCCTAGAGTTTTGTGTTTTTACTCAATTTCGTCCCAGACTTTTGTGTTTTTGCTCAATTTAGTCCCCCATTTGTTATTCCGTCCATTTGTTGTTAAATAAATAGATAATTCAGTAATTTTAATATTGGCATCTCTTTATTCATAGACATGTGAAGTGCGAAATCCCTCTTTTTTTACGAATTACTCCCAGAATCACTTCTAAAGCTGCGAATATAAAATTTGATTCGTAGGTCTGAGAGTAACTCTGGGTGTAATTCGTGCCAGAAAGAGAGATTTCTCACTTCGCAGGTTGAAAGTAAATGGAGGTCAATATTGATATTATTGAATTGTCCCTTTATTTAACACCAATTTGATGGAATAACAAACGGAGGACTAAATTGAGCGAAACACAAAAGTCTGGGACTATATTAGGTCACCAAAGTCGTTTAGGACGAAATTAAAAAAAAAACCACTATAGTCAAGGATAATTTTGAGTATTAACTCAGCATATATTTAAGATCGCAGTTCCCTTTCAATTCATTCACATCATCATTCAATCATCATTCAAGTCACTAGGCCTGTGCACAACCCGACCCACCCTAGCAAACCGACCAACCCGACGACCGAGAGAGACCAAACCGGCACTACCCGAACCCGATTCTCCATACCCGATCCGCTATTCAAAACGTCTTCGGTTAAGAGGGTTCGGGTGGGGTATGATATTTTTCCAACCGACCCGTCCGAATATCCGAACTATCCTAGGGTTCACTAAGGCTATGTACTAAACGGCGTCGTTCCTTCAAGGTATATATACATGCCTTCCACCAACATGGTCTTCATTCTCCCATCAGCGCAGCTGACCTAGGGTTTGAGATCTCATCTCTCGAGTCTCGACTCTCAACTCTCACTCTCAACTCTCTCAGACTCTCACTCTCTCAGAGTCTCAGTTCTCTCAAGAATCATCTCCGATTCTGTAAATCTGTAAGCTACTAAGCTCTAATATCTTACTCTCTATTTCTCTAATATCTAATCTCTTACTCTCTAATCTGTAATCTCTAATCACTTAATCTCTATTGTCTAATCTCAGGCTTCTCAGAATCGAAGCGTTGCAATCTCTAATCTCTAATCTCTTACTCTCTGTCTCTGAGAGTCTAAGTGGTGGAAGCCGTGGTGAACTGGTGATTAGAAGCCCTTGTTCTCCGGGGATTATTTGGGAGAAATCAAGTAAATTTTAAACCCTAGTTTATATTAAGAAAATGTTTGTGACTTTGTGTTATATTATATTATTATGATGATATGTGGTGAATATTTTGATAAAGCATTGTGAAATTGAAAATTCTAGTTTTATATATCTTGATTTATGTGAGATACTTAGATAGTGAGATGTATTGTGTTCTGTCTCTTCTACTGTGATGAATATTTGGTGATATATTCATATATTATGCCATTATTTCATTTATTGGTGGAAGCCTTTTAGAAATTGATTTTTAAGTGTTGATTTTGTGAAATCTGGATTTTCTGCCTTGTAAATTTGTAATCTACCAATCCGAGTTAAAGGCTTAAATGTGAAATCTCCAGTGTGGGAATTTCCATTTAGTGGTGGAAGCCCTTAACAATTAACTCAAATCCAGATAATGATGATCTGTAGTGAATTCCTGAATCTGGATTTGTTTGTATAATTGTATATGTTATTATGTTTATCAGTTTATGGATGTATGACCCTTAATTGCTAATTGTTAAATCTGGAAAAATGATGACACAAACTAGTAACTACTGTGTCTGATTCTGGATATCTTTGTATGTTTAATTGTTTATTACTAATTATTCTAGTGTTATGTCACACTCACACAAACTGAAAAGTGAAAACTGGTACCCATCTTTGTAGATGAAAAGTGCCACTCAAATGACTCAATCTGGACTTCCACCCTCAACTGAGGAGGGGCCTGGAGGAGTAACCCAAGGCACTGAGACAAATGCTCATCAGCAGCCTGAGGTTAATCCTGCTGTTCCTGCAAAGAAG
The DNA here is from genome assembly GCF_001879475.1 of Ipomoea nil. Classification (NCBI taxonomy): domain Eukaryota; kingdom Viridiplantae; phylum Streptophyta; class Magnoliopsida; order Solanales; family Convolvulaceae; genus Ipomoea; species Ipomoea nil. The sequence continues at coordinate 2,622,911 of NW_017617990.1, read as the reverse complement.
AGGAATAATGTGGAGTCTAGATCTAAGGTCTGGGAACATTTTGAAAAGATCTGTGATTCTGAAAACAAAGTAATAAAGGGGAAATGTATATACTGTGCTAAAGTCTATCAATCTGAGAGTAAACAGCATGGCACTACCTCTTTAAGAAATCATATGTATGCCTGTCTAAAAAATCCACACTCTAAGGAGACTAGGCACACACTGCTTACTTTCACTGCTGTGACAACATTTGATACTCAAGGGGGTTCTGAAGGGGTTGTTGGGGAGTTAGGGACTTGGGTTTTCAATCAGGAAGCCATTAGGAGGGCATTATGTGAGATGATAATTATTGATGAGCTTCCATTTAGGTTTGTGGAGGGGCAAGGGTTTAAAAGGTTTATTTTGGTTGCTTGCCCTAGATTTTGTATACCTTCTAGGTGGACAATTTCAAGGGACATTTACCAAATTTACCTTGATGAAAGATTAAACCTTAAGAAGCTGTTTAGACTTAACACTCAAAGGGTCAGTTTGACTACTGATACCTGGACCTCTGTGCAGAGGATCAATTATATGTGCATTACAGCCCATTTCATAGATGATCAGTGGAAGCTGAATAAGAAAATCATATCCTTTGTCCCTATTTCTTCTCACAAGGGTGAGCATATAGCTAAGGCATTAGAGAGTTGTTTGATTGACTGGGGGATTAGGGATGTTTTTTTAAGTCCAAATTGTTGTCATGGGGTGCAACCACTGTTAGGAGTAAGTACATTCACATGAGGTGCATAGCCCACATTTTAAACTTGGTGGTCCAGGATGGGTTAAGGTTTGCAGATAGTTCTGTTAAGAAGGTGAGGGATTCTGTTAGATGGATGACAAGACTAAAAAAATTCAGAGATCTTGCAGAACTGTTTGGGGTGGAAGCCAAAAGTTCTTTACAACAAGATGTTCTAACAAGATGGAACAGCACCTACATGATGCTTAGCACTACCATACAATACAAGGCTGTGTTTGATGCATATTCATTGAATGAGCCCTCATTTGCTGCTGATATGGGTGATTCTGTCCCTTCTTTTCTTGACTGGACATCTGTTGAATGTTTGGTAGTTCTGTTGAAAGGGTTTTACGAGATGACAATTAGAATCTTTGGTTCTCTATATGTCACCTCTAACAGTTTCTTCAGTGAGATATCTGATTTGAGTTGCATGTTGAGTAGCATGATTGTTGTTGGTAGTGCTACAGAGGTAATGATTTTATCATTTTCAGTGGTTAATCTGATTATTTATGAATTTGTGTTTAGCTATTTGTATTTAATTCATTGTTTTCTTAGGTTATGGGATCCCAAATGAAAACTAAATTTGAAAATTATTGGGGAGATCCTGAAAAAATGAATTCATTGATCTTCTTTGCCAATATCTTGGACCCAAGAGATAAGTTGGAATATATGCCATACCAGTTTGAGGAACTGTATGGTAAAGATAATGGGAAGAAGTGTTTAGAGAATGTCCAAGCTGCCATGGTAGAATTGTTTGGTGACTATGCAGCAACCTACTCTGTCAATGTGCAACAATCATCTTCTGATTCATCTTTTGGTAGCCAACCAGATGTGCCTCCTGTCCAGTCTCATACCATAATTGGTAGACCTCAAAATATGTTAAAGAACAAATTAAAAAGGCAAAAAATGGAGGCTAGTGGAAGCTATAGAGAAACAAAACTTCAAGTCTATTTAAGTGAAAAAATTGTGGAGGACACTCCTGACTTTGATATCCTTAGGTGGTGGAAGCTAAATAGTGTGAGGTTTCCTACTCTCTCCAAAATGGCAAGGGATATCCTAGCAGTTCCTATTTCCACCGTTGCCTCAGAAAGTACATTTAGTACTAGTGGGAGGGTATTAGATGCATTTAGGAGTTCTTTAACTCCTAAAATTGTGGAGGCCTTAGTATGTGCACAAGACTGGATGAAGTTACCAAATCAACCAGTTAAGGTTGAGGAAAATATTGATGATGTTGAAAAGCTTGAACAAGGTAATTTATTTAAATTTGCCATTCTGTTTTTACATTTTTTAACTTTGCATTCAAATTCTAATTTATTTGTTTCTAACTTTCTATTTGCACTTTGCACTTTGCAGACTTGGCTACTGGAGTAAGTCGATTTGGAACCACAGGATCTGGTGCTGCTGGTTTTCCCCTTCCTACCATTCCTATAATGTTTTATTTACACTTAATTCTGATTTTATTTTCAATTGTTGGATTTGTTGCTGCCTGTGGATTAATGGCTTGGTAACTAACAATTCAATTGCTGGATTTGTTACTGCCTATGATAAGTATGACCCATTGACCCCAGCAGTATCAGCCTACTGCCTATATGAATGTCATCTCATCTGGTAATAACAGTCACTCTACCTTAGTCCCTTATTCTCAAGTGCTCACTGCTCAGTATGTTATTTCTCTTTAGTCTTTACTCTTTACTGATTTGGCTATGATGATGCTTCCACCATTGTCTGAAATGGTTTTGGGTTGGTATGTTGCTCATTAGTTTTGGTTTGCATAATTGCATTCCAATACTAAAAGTAGCAATTTGCCCCCAATCTTACTTTGACATGAAAACATAGCAATCTGAGCCTTCCATAGTTAAATTTTGGGCAGCCCCAATCCCGAAAGTATTTAATTGGTTATATTTAACTTGTGTTTTGTCTTTACACACACTTGTACAGGAAGATCATGAAAGCTGAACTGCTGAAGGCTGAATAGACATTATGATTATGGTATTTTTGTTCACAGGAAGATGTTGATTGGTATTTTGCTGAATGTTGAATTGCTGATATTTGAATTTTTTGTATGAGTATGAATGTCACTATGTCAGAATGTTCAATGTAGGATTCAATGACTTTGACACTTTGTAAAGCATTTTGCATTTTTTGTCATTTGTAAGTAATTGTAACTAAGTACTTTGACCATAAATGGTATGGAATTTTAGTTAGTTTTTTTAAAAAAAAATTGTTGAATATGAAATCCGAAGTTACCCGAACTATAATCCGAAACGTCCGAATTGAAATCCGAATAAAAAAACCCGAATGGATTATAGTATAAAAAATGTCGGATAGGACTTTGATTTAGAAAACCGAAATCTGATCGGGTGGACTAGTCCGGAAACCGAACCGTGCACAGGCCTACAAGTTACACAAGCACACTTTGGTGGCGCCACGGGACCAATCGCATGCCCCGAACATGAGGGTTAGTGCATATAGAACTAACACGGTACCGCAACACACTACCTCATACCGTAGTATGAAGGGGTTGATCGCAACCAACCGTATAGATCGCCGATAGTACGACGGCGGATCACAGCCCTACACACCGCTGACGTGCTCAGTCGGTGGACTGGGATCCTCTTTTAGGGACTATTACCCTACACACCGTTGACGAGCACAGTCGGTGGATCGTAGCGAATCAAGCCCTACACACCGCTGAGGGACTCAGTCGGTGGGCGAAGATCCTCGGAGACTACGACCCTACACACCGCTGGCCATTCACTCTGTGGATCGTAGCCGACCATAGCCCTACACACCGCCTGATCACTCATTTGGTGGGCTATGGCCTACCTCAGGCTAGTGGCCCTACACACCGCTGGCGCGTCCAGTCGGTGGACCACCCGCACACGAGGCCCGTGGGCTGTAGCCCAAGAAGTGAATCACTGACCGCAGCCAGGAAAATGAACCGCAACTCATAAGTAACCAATTTGACCGCAGCCAACTTCTGAACCGCGGCTCAGGAACACCCAATTTGATCGCAACCAAATAGGGGAATCATACATCACATAACACATAATAGCACATTGGGAAGGGGGGACGTATAAATAAACTTACGTGTGATCATTCACATACAAAGAGTAGTCCTAAGGGGTTCATGCATTCTTTTCTTAGGCCAACGGGTTACCGATTCACTAGCATGCAATTCCTAAGACGCTTTTATCCTACGAATGGCACCCGAAACATCAAACAACACTCAAGCACGACAAACGGGGTCCGTTGGGACACCACGGTGAATGGAGAACATCAAACGGGGAAGCCAAGGACCCGGGGTGGGTAGCAGACCAGCGGGTGGCCGGTGGGTGGAGGGCCACCCGCTGGCTACCCACCGGTGACGATCTTCTGGGTAGCGGGTGGCCGGCGGTCAGACGTCTGCCCGCCAGCTGCCCGCTGTCTGGCGGTGATTCTCGGGCAGCGGGTAGGTGGCGGGTCCCCCTACCCCCAGCTACCCCCCACTGAATCTTTCATCAAATACGCGTCCCGAGATCCTTTGTGGAACCCGAAACCATGCTTATACACTTTTAAATGCAAATAACGACACCACGTATGCAATTAACGGATCAAAAGCAAGGATCATATTGAACACATCCTAACATGACTTCTAAACATAACAACACCCGAACATGCGAATTCCCACCCAAATATAAATCAAGAACATCACAAAATAAATTCCCAATCCAACCTAGGGCTCTAATTCCCACCCAATTTATCAAGATCATATTTTATCTTTAAAATCAAAAAACATCAAGATTTATCAAGAATCATCACATAAGGATCAAGATCCTCTTTTTTAATATCAAGTTCATCAAGATCACACATAAAATCATCACATCAATCAAATAAGATTATATCATGAATATAAAAGAATTCATCATGACACAAGTATATAGAGGGAGCCAAGGAAGAAGATTATAGCAAGGAAAATAGGTTTTGTTGAGACATGGGTTACCTCTTAGCCTTAATTAAATTCCTTGGCTATGAAGGATCTTTCTTTAAGATTTCTTCTTTCTTGATTTCTCCTATGGGAATTCTTGGAAATTCTTGTGTGGTGAAAGTTATTGTGGTGTGAGTTCTAGGTGCCTCCTATGTCCCTATTTATATATCTAAGAGTCCCAATTCGGTCTAAATGGTATGGGTTTGCTAATTCTATTTCCTATAGGACTAAGGGATTGGTTTTAGGGATAAGGGTTCATGGGCTTATGGTGGACTCTTCCTAATTAATTAATGAAATTTAATTCTTTCTTTTGGGCAAATGATTGAATAATTAATTGGTTTAGAGGCCGTAACACGGGGTGTTACACTCTCCCCCCCCCCCCCCCCTTAACGAGAAGCTTCGTCCCCGAAGCTTTGGTCTTTGCTGAGCGACCTCTCCCCTTATCCTATGCTTTCGCCTTGGTTACCTTGTGTGAAGAGTTCGGGGTAGCGTTCCTTCATTGTGTCTTTGAGTTCCCATGTTGCCTCTTCGGTCCCGTGGTTGGTCCAGTGGATTTTTACCATTTCTATGGTTCGTTGGCGGGTGGTTCTTGTTTTGGTGTCCAAGATCCTCACGGGTTTCGCTTCGTAAGTTAGTGCGTCGTCAAGGTCCACGGCCTCGGGTTGTAGCACGTGGCTTGGATTGTGTATATATTTCTATAGTTGGGATATGTGGAATATGTTGTGTACTCGCTCTAGTTTGATGGGTAGGGCGAGGCGGTAGGCCAGGTTCCCGACTTTTCCTATGATTTCGTAGGGGTCGATAAACCGGGGGCTGAGTTTCCCCTTTCTTCCGAACCTCATCACCCCTCGTGTGGGTGAGATTCTTAGCCAGACCTTTTCTCCGGTGGCGAACTCGGCTTGCTTTCTTCCCAGGTCGGCGTAAGATTTTTGGCGGTCCTAGGCGGCCTTCATTCTTTCTTGTATGTGTTTGACTATAGTTATGGTGTCTTGTAGGTATTGGGGTCCCAGTGCCACTAGACTGACCATGTCTTCCCAACATAAGGGTGTTCTGTATTTTTGACCGTACAGTGCTTCGTAGGGAGCCATGCGGATACTTGCGTGATAGCTGTTGTTGTAAGAGAATTCAATGAGGTCTAGGTGTTCTTCCCATGTCCCCTGGAAGTCTAACATGCAGGCTCTTATCATATCTTCGAGAGTTTGAATGGTTCTCTCGGTTTGACTGTCGATGGTGGGGTGGAAGGCAGTGCTTAGGTTTAGCCGTGTCCCCATGGCCGTTTGTAGAAACTTCCAGAATTGTGAGAGGAACCTGGGATCCCTATCGCACACAATGTTGCCGGGGACTCCGTGGTACTTTACTACTCGGTTTAGGTAGGCCTTGGCTAGTTGTGTCATTGTCCATGTTTCTTTCATGGCAATGAACCGTGTTGTCTTAGTTAGCCGATCCACTATTACCCAGATTTTATCTTTGCCTGTTGGTGTTGTGGGAAATCCCCCGATGAAATCCATGGATATGGTGTCCCATTTTCCTTGCGGTATCTCAAGGGGTTGTACGAGTCCTTTGGGCTTGCATCATTCGGCTTTTACCCTTTGGCAGTTTAGACATTTGCCCACGAAGTCTGCGATTTCCTTTTTCATGTTGGGCCACCAAAACATCTTTTTCACATCTTGGTATAGTTTGTCGCCTCCGGGGTGCACCGAGTATGGTGAGTTGTGCCCTTCTTCCAGGATTTGTTGTTTTAGGTGGGGGTGTGTCGTGGGTACGCACCATCTTCCTTGATAGCAGAGGCTTCCATCTTCGCATATTTCGAATGGTCCATCCCTTCCCTGAGTTAGGTCGAGCCGTATTTTATCTAGTTCTGGGTCATGTTGCTGACCAGCTTTTATTTCTTCCAGTAGTGTGGGTATGATTCTGACATTGAATAGGTGAATCTCAGAATTTGTTTGTCCTTGCTCTACTACCTCCAACTTCAACCTTTGGAAGTCCTTGCATAGCTCATCTGACAGGATCCAGGTGGTGTTGAGGGAGCGGTTAGTTTTTTGGCTTAGGGCATTTGCCACGACGTTAGCTTTCCCCTCGTGGTACTGAATATCTAGGTCATAATCTTTTATAAGTTCCAACCATCTTCGTTGTCGCATGTTTAGGTCCTTCTGGGTGAAGATGTACTTCAGGCTTGTATGATCAGTATAAATCTTGCATTGCACTCCGTATAGGTAATGCCTCCAAATTTTCAGGGCAAACACGATGGCAGCTAGCTCGAGGTCGTGTGTGGGGTAGTTTTCTTCGTGGGTTTTGAGTTGTCGGGATGCGTATGCTATTACCTTGCCCCTTTGCATTAGTACGCATCCAGTCCCCTTTTGGAGGTGTCGCTGAAAACTTCGAATCCCTCCACTCCAGATGGAAGGGCTAGGACGGGTGCTTTGGTCAGCTTTTCTTTCAATTCTTGAAAGGCTGAGGTGTAGTTGTCGTCCCATCGAAAGGGGGTTTCCTTTTTCATGAGCTTAGTGAGGGGTTTGGCTATCTTGGTAAAATCGGGTACGACCCTCCTATAATAGCCTGCTAACCCTACGAAGCTTCTGACCTCCGAAAGTGATTTCGGTCTGGGCCATTCTTTGACGGCGTGGATTTTGGTTGGGTCTACCCTGATCCCCTCTTTGGTTATCACGTGACCTAGGAAGGCCACGTTGTCCTTCCAAAATTCGCATTTGGAGAATTTGGCGTATAGCCGGTGTTCCCTCAGGGTTTGCAAGGTTGTGCGGAGGTGCTTTTCATGTTCCTCCTTGTTTCGGGAGTAGGCTAGGATGTCATCGATGAACACGATGGCGAAGTCATCTAGGTGGGGCCGGAATACTCGGTTCATGAGGTCTATGAATATAGCGGGCGCATTGGTGAGTCCGAAGGGCATTACTGTGAATTCGTAATGGCCATAACGGGTTCGAAAGGCCATTTTCTGAATATCTGGGTCGGCCACTTTTATCTAATGGTACCCGGATCTTAAATCAATTTTCGAGAACACCCCTGCTCCTTTAAGTTGGTCGAACAAGTCATCAATTTGGGGAAGAGGATACTTATTCTTTATTGTGACTTGATTTAGTTCCCTGTAGTCGATGCATAGACGCATGCTTCCATCCTTCTTCTTGACGAATAGCACTGGTGCTCCCCATGGTGAGGTGCTGGGGCGTATGTATCCTTTATCTAGTAACTCCTGAAGTTGTGTTTTCAGTTCTTTCAACTCTTTTGGCGCCAGTCTGTAGGGTGGCATCAAGATTGGGGCAGCGCCAGGCATCAAATCTATGGTGAATTCGACTTCTCTGGTTGGGGGTTTGCGTGATTTCCTTCGATTTTTCTTTTGTGTCCTAGGTGTGATTCCTGTGGCTTGCTTGGTATTTGTTGTAGTTGGAATGCCTTGGCATAGGCTTCTTCGAGAGTTCTTGGTTTTCGTATGGTTAGGGCCTTCTTGTTTCCGAGGTTGAGGCCCGTTATAAATTTCTTGATTTTGATTGACTCTGTAGGTACCAGTTCGGGTGTGAGGCAAGCTAGCTTGAGGAACTGCCGGTAGTATTCTGCGATTGGGGTTGCTCCTTGTTTTAGATGGAGGAATTCTTCGTATATGGTTGTTTTCATGTGACTGGGGTAGAATCGTTCCCGTAATCGTGTTTTTAGGGTCTCCCAGTTGAATCCCGGGCTTCGTTCGCAACTGGGTTTCCCATGGACCCACCAGATGTCGGCTTCGTGCCTGAAGTAGAAGGAGGCTGTTTCTACTTGGTGATTTTCCGGGCATCCTGTTGCTCTGAATATTTTGTCAAAGGTTTCGATCGATTCTTCGAGAATTGTAGGGTTTTCATCCCCTGAGAAGGTAGGCGGTCGGTGTTCCGATATTTGGCGGTGGGTTTCCAAGTTTCTGTTTGGTGGTGATGGTTGAAGGACTGTGTTGCTTAGTGTCTGGGCAACTTGGGCCAGACGTTGCAGATTCTGAATCAAGGATTCTTGTGTGGGGAGTTCTGGTGCTTTTGTTTGTTTCCTTTTCGGTGCCATCCTGGGGGTTCATATGCCGATATTATTTTGCATCTTTACCTTGATACTATGAGTGTAGGGGGGGAGTTCTTTTTAAATTAAGTGCGAATTAGGGTGAGGGAAGGTTTTAAGGTCTCACAATCTCACCGCGCGTCCTATGATCCCCAAATCCTACCTTACTGAACTCCTAGAGTTTAAGCCTAATGTCCTAAAATCTGGTCTTAAGAGTCTTATCATAGGGTCAAACTTAGGCTCTGATACCAACTGTAACACCCCGAAATTTTGAAACTTTTAAAGCTTATATAATAAAGGTGAATTCTCATTAAATCCCAAAATCAACATAAGAGTGCGGGGTGCTATGCTACATCTGAACTGGAAAACTCAGATGCACAGGCTAAACTAACTAAACAACCTCAAAGCAATGTCAATATATAATCATGGCATGCAGGCCGAAAGGGAACTAACTAATCTGCGCTCCGGATCTCTAGCGCGCTCCAGTCTCTACTCATCTGTGCCTGAAAGCCAAATATATCTGTTCAGCGAATGATGCTGCTCTGTTGAAATACAATATAGGAAGATATATACTTAGGGGACTCTAGCTTTAAAATCAGGGATAGACTCAACAAATAGGGTTAAGCACATTAAACAAGGATAATCAGTTATATCGAGATAGTATCATAAAGAGCATATATTTAAGGTCGCAGTTCCGTTTCAATTCATTCACATCATCATTCAATCATCATTCAAGTCACACAAGCACACTTTGGTGGAGGGCCACCCGCCGGTGATGATCTTCAGGGCAGCGGGTGGCCGGCGGTCAAACGTCTGCCCGCCGGCTGCCCGCTGTCTGGCGGTGATTATCGGGCAGCGGGTAGGTGGCGGGTCCCCCTACCCCCACCTACCCCCACTGAATCTTTCATCAAATACGCGTCCCGGGATCCTTTGTGGAACCCGAAACCATGCTTATACACTTTTACATGCAAATAACGACACCACGTAGGCAATTAAGGGATCAAAAGCAAGGATCATATTGAACACATCCTAACATGACTTCTAAACATAACAACACCCGAACATGCGAATTCCCACCCAAATATAAATCAAGAACATCACAAAACAAATTCCCAATCCAACCTAGGGCTCTAATTCCCACCCAGTTTATTAAGATCATATTTTATCTTTAACATCAAGAAACATCAAGATTTATCAAGAATCATCACATAAGGATCAAGATCCTCTTTTTTAATATCAAGTTCATCAAGATCACACATAAAATCATCACATCAATCAAATAAGATTATATCATGAATATAAAAGAATTCATCAAGACACAAGTATATAGAGGGAGCCAAGGAAGAAGATTATTGCAAGGAAAATAGGTTTTGTTGAGACATGGGTTACCTCTTAGCCTTAATTAAATTCCTTGGCTATGAAGAATCGTTCTTTAAGATTTCTTCTTTCTTGATTTCTCCTATGGGAATTCTTGGAAATTCTTGTGTGGTGAAAGCTATTGTGGTGTGAGTTCTAGGTGCCTCCTATGTCCCTATTTATATATCTAAGAGTCCCAATTAGGGTCTAAATGGTATGGGTTTGCTAATTCTATTTCCTATAGGACTATGGGATTGGTTTTAGGGATAAGGGTTCATGGGCTTATGGTGGACTCTTCCTAATTAATTAATGAACTTTAATTCTTTCTTTTGGACAAATGATTAAATAATTAATTGGTTTAGAGGCCGTAACACTGGGTGTTACAATCCCCATACGCGGAAGCCACAGGTCTCTGCGCACTACCAGAGAAACCACCAGAACCCGGCCGACAGTGCTGTAAATCAGCAGGTAGCAAAGACCCGCCACCCACCTGCTCCGGTTGTGACCGAGCATTGCGAACAAAGAGAACGACGCCACTGCCAATACCCAGCTCACGGTGCTTCTGCTCCCCATTCTGCAGCCAACTCTCCCCAACAGCCTTTGCCGGAGGATTGCCCGCAGCCTTCAAACTCATACTAAAAGGATATTGAGCCGGCATCAAGACAGAACTTATCCGTATGCCCCAGCCTTCCACAAAAGAAACAGAACATATGCAAACGCTCATAACAAAAATTTAACCACGTCCAAGAATTGTCATGCAAGATCATCTTCATGCGCCTCTTTAGCGGAGCAGTAACCTCAACCGTAACCTTGACCCTGTAGAACTCCGTCCATGGCCTCACGAAGTTTCTCTCATCCAGACACACAAAGAACCCTAGGAAGTCTCTGATTTTTTCCAACACCGTATTAGTACGGTACCCGACCGGTAAGTCATGCACTTGTATCCCCATTAAAGGCCTCCATACTGACGCCATCAGCTGCCTCATCACGTCAAACTTGATATTGCGATTGGTAAAGAAACGACCGACCATCTGCCAGTACTGCAACGCAACCCACTCCACTACCTCCGCACCAGACTCCTCCTCAAAACGGACACCGGCCTCCTCATCCTCCAATGAAATCTCTGCGCAGCTTTGCACAATATCCTGCACATCCATGATTCAATCCGGAACCTCGCTTCGATGCGCGACGTCGTTAAAGCTCGCCCTTCACAACAAGGAATGATCGGAAAAGCATGCAAAAAGGAAAAAAACCCTAGATACCAGGGAGAGAGATAAAAATAAAAAAATAAAAAAAAAATAAAAAATAACCCTAGATGTGCATAAATGAGGTCATATAAGTGTAATTAATGGATTGAGTTTACTATTATAACATAATTGATGAATAACTAAAATGGTTATTTTTTCATAATTTTATTATAAACATAATTACAAATGTTGTTTGTTTAAAGAACGTTGTTGGGAACTGGATGCACATATATGCTATGAAGCTTCTTAATGAATTTCATCTGCATATATACACCAAATCACTGTTGGTCTTCCTTCATATATGTAATAATTACGAGTTAATACCCAAAATCGTCCTCGACTATAGTGGTTTTTCTCAATTTCGTCCTAAACGACTTTGGTGACCTAATATCGTCCCAGACTTTTGTGTTTCGCTCAATTTAGTCCTTCATTTGTTATTCCGTCAAATTGGTGTTAAATAAAGGGACAATTCAGTAATGTCAATATTGATCTTTATTTACTTTCAACTTGTGAAGTGCGAAATTTCTCTTTCTTGTACGAATTACACCTAGAATTACTCCCGGATCTGCGAATCAAATTTTATATTAGCAGTTTTAGAAGTAATTCTGTGAGTAATTCGTAAAAAAAAAAAAAAGGATTTCGCAGTTCACATGTCTATGAGTAAAGAGATGCCAATATTAAAATTACTGAATTGTCTATTTATTTAACACCAAATGGACAGAATAACAAATGAGGGACTAAATTGAGCAAAAACACAAAAGTCTGGGACTAAATTGAGCGAAACACAAAAGTGTGGGACGATATTAGGTCACCAAAGTCGTTTAGGACGAAATTGAGAAAAACCACTATAGTCGAGGACGATTTTGGGTATTAACTCTAATAATTACTATACTGAAAAGTCGGATTCCAAGAAATTACGTGAAATTGAAATACAACATTATTCTATACATGGAATGTGTATAGAATTGATACCTAAATTTAGGAATGTCCAATCAGTTAACCGTTTAGTTAACTGAATCGTTTTAACCGAATTAAATTTAATCGAACTTTTTAAACTTTTAACCGTTAACTGAATCAAAATTTGTGTTATTAGATTAATAATTTCGGTAAATCGATTAACCGAATTTTTTAAAGCTAAAATTTAAAATCATAAAAAATCACTTAAAATAATAAATCCAATTAAAATAAAATACATATTATAATAAATTCATCCCTACCTTCAAATCTTCAATTAAAAATCCAAAGTCTAAACATCCACAGTCCATTATATATTTATATTAGTATTACACAATTACTATTTATATTTTTTTTAAACACTATATATATATATATATATATATATATATATATATATATATATATATATATATATATATATATATAGAATTGCACTCAGGTGCGAATGCTTCGCCGAGGAGCGAAATAGGAATGGATTCTGTCCGTCCACGTGTCCAGATCTAATGGATGAGAAACACTGATTTTTTTAAAGAGCGCGGTGGCATTTTTGTAAATAATTGAACATCGAAGTGCAAGTAAAATATATTACAAGTGCATGTAAAATGTATTATAGGTGCAAATAAAAATTTACACTGAACATCAATACTAAGTGCACCTATAGTTATAAGTAGTTGCCCCTATAGTTATAAGTAGTTGCCCCTATAGTTATAATTAGTTGCACCTATAGTTCTAAGTAGTTGCACACATAGTTATAAGTAGTTGCACCTAGGTGCATGGATGTTTGCGAGTGGTTTTCAGGGGTTTTACTACTCGCTGAACTCAGATCAATGAATGTTAACAAAGCAAAATTACATGCACATATAGGTAAAAGTAGGTGCACCTATAGTTATAAGTAGTTGCACATATAGTTATAAATAGTTGCACCTATAGTTATAAACACACCTAGGTGCATGAATGTTTGCAGGAAGTGAATGCTAACAAGGCAAAATTACATGCACTTATAGGTGAAAGTAGGTACACTTGTAAGTGATTTTACTTGCACTTCAATGTTCAATTATTTACGAAAATGCCTCCGCATTTTTTTAAGCTATTAGATTTGGACACGTGTCGCGCGCTGATTCGTTCGCATATTCCTTCATGGGCACTTATTCGCACCTGAGTGCATCCCTATATATATATATATATATATATATATATATATATATATATATATATAATCGCACTCAGGTGCGAATGCTTCGCCCAGGAGCGAAATAGGAATGGATTCTGTCCGTCCACGTGTCCAGATCTAATGGATGAGAAACACTGATTTTTTTTAAAAAGCGCGGTGGCATTTTCGTAAATAATTGAACATCGAAGTGTAAGTAAAATGTAATACAAGCGCATGTAAAATGTATTATAGGTGGAAGTAAAAATTTACACTGAGCATCAATACTAAGTGCATCTATAGTTATAAGTAGTTGCACCGATAGTTCTAAGTAGTTGCACAGATAGTTATAAGTAGTTTCACCTAGGTGCATAGATGTTTGCGAGTGATTTTCAGGGGTATTACTACCCGCTGAACTCAGATCAATGAATGTTAACAAGACAAAATTACATGCACATATAGGTGAAAGTAGGTGCACCTATAGTTATAAGTAGTTGCACCTATAGTTATAAATAGTTGCAACTATAGTTATAAGCACACCCAGGTGCATGAATGTTTCCGGGAAGTGAATGCTAACAAGGCAAAATTACATGCACTTATAGGTGAAATTAGGTGCACTTGTAAGTGATTTTACTTGCACTTCGATGTTCAATTATTTACGAAAATGCCACCGCATTATTTTAAGCTATTAGATCTGGACACGTGTCATGCGCTGATTCGTTCGCATATTCCTTCCTGGGCACTTATTCGCAACTGAGTGCATCCCTATATATATATATATATATATATATATATATATATATATATATATATATATATATATATATATATATATATATATATATACACACACATACACACACACACACACACACACACACACACACACTTCGATTAACCGACCCTTTCAAACCGAATTAACCATTAACCAAATTTTTAAAATTTCTTTAACGATTAATCGAATCGAAAAAGTTCAGTTAAAAAACGGTTAACTGAACTTTTTCGGCTCGGTCGGTTAATCAAAAATTTTCTGAAGTTTGCACACTCCAAATTAACTTACATCCAATTAACCAAGAAATAAGCATAGACAAATAATTATTAATTTATCTGTATAATTAATTATCAATGAATTATACTAACACGTACTTTTAAACGTGAACTAAATATCGAATTGTTAATATCTCTACAAAATACCCCAAAAAAAATTCTCTAAATGATATATATATATATATATATATATATATATATATATATATATATATATATATATATATATATATATATATATATGTAGATTTTGAATCCGGTGCACCCCCTTGTTAGATGAGCTCGTGAGCCCCTTTGCTGGCCGTTTATTAGTTCAATTTAAGGGTTTAGATTAAGTTTGCTTTTTTGCCATGTGTCTTTGATATGTCAAGATGGGAGGGGCTGTTTTGTACTTTCTTAATGGGTTTTATTACAGTGTATTTAATTCTCTCCCAATTCAAGGATTCAGATTCATTGGTTGTCTCTCCCACTTTTTTCCTTTCTCCACACTGTATCTCATTTGTTTTCTCCCTCTCCGGGCATAGACGTTTTTGGTGGCGTTCATCATGGATGGTTCGAGTTTCCGGCGATCTAAGAGGCTATAGAGCTCATCTGTGGGTTCCGTTGCAGGTATTCTCTATCGCCCTTTTTATTCATTTTTTTTGTGGTTCGATTGCAAGGGTTGGGGGTTTTGTGGTCTGTGTTCGATTGCAGGGGTTTGGTTTTTTTGATCAGGTGTTTCGTTTTCGTTGTTATTTTTTGGGGTTTCTTTTTTTTTTTTTTTTGGGCGGTGGGGTTGTCGTTGCTTGTGTGTCTTTCGAGGGTGGCCGGACGGTGGCAGTTCAAGTCTGCGCGGCGGGTTGCGTTAATCAACCAAATAAATACCCATATGGGGTGTGTGCGTACATCCCCCTTAGTATGTGCATAGTGTTGTAACGTGGCCGGGGTATTGGCATGCCTATGGTATTATAATGTATTTTTCCTTGTATTTGGTTAGAAATCTTTGTTTCTCAGAGTGAGCATGAGTTTTTCACGTATTTCTAGAATCTTTTTGTTTCGAGATCAAATATTTATATTCATTGTATTTTTGGAATGCAAAATTTTTTACTGTGTTTTTTTTTTTTTTACTCTGGTTTGTGCGTAGTGTATGTACGCTTTTGCACTTTACTGTATAACTTTTTATTTCCTGATCCCTGATGTGTATAGTCGCGTTTCAGCATACTCTGTGCGTGGTCAATTTATGGCATGAGTTTTTGTCGTCGTGTGCATATTAGTGTAGATTTGGTGTTGTGTTTCGTCATTGTTGGTCTGTAATGGATTTTTATATATGCATGTTTATATTGGGTGTGAGAAATTGTTGAAATTTCTGGTATTGGGTATCACCATTTGAGGTTTATTCTTTTAAAATTTCATGGTGTGTGTGTTCTTGCGTTAGTGTGTTGACAATATTATGTTATTTTAGCTGGTTTTAGGGCTTACAATGTTTGGTGACATGGCGTTTGCGTAGTGGTGTCTCACTGTGTGCGTTGCATTATATCCCTTTGTGTATGTGTATTTAGAATGTGAAGTTAAATTCAATTTTTAAGGTTGGTTTGCACCCAAAAAAATAAGGTTAACTTGTATGTATTGTCATTTTCATTTACAGTAGTCTATTGTCAAAAAAGGGGTATAGTTGGTTATAATTGAATGTTTGGTTGCTAAGTCTGTGTGTAGTGGTGACTCACTATGTGCATGTTGCATTAATCTAGACTTGACATTACAAGGTTTTTAATTGGGGTGCCTGAACATTATGCTCTGTGTTCGATTGCAGGGGCGGGCTTCGAAGGGGTGATGCACGGGCCATGCTTGCACTACGCGTGCGCTTTTGTACAAAATTCTACTATTTCTGGCTAACACACACCGTGTATCAAATATCAATTGTGTTGTGTGTTCCGGGGGCATGCTCGTTGACACCTTATATGCTGTTTAAAATACTTTATGTTTGTCTCTTCATTTTTATTACGATGACTTTTGACGTATTTCGTTTATTTTAGTTAATTTGAACCGTTTTTTTTAATCAACTCTGAGTAATGCAATTTCCCCTCTCCTCGTATTCATTTTTTAACAATTTGATTGTGTTATTCTATTCCATGTTAATGTTCATATCTGCAGACGCACATGCTTTTCCAAGCATACGCCCGTTCTTATGCAATCACAGACACACCAATTACACGCACATGCCTGCAAATATAAAGCTGCTTGCATAGACTATTACCCACGATCGCACATACGTGGAACCCTTCAAAAACACGTTCCCACATACACGCACACACCTTCACACATACTCGCACACACTAACATGTATAAAAAAAACAGTGGCATAGTAAATCAGCCAAATAAATACTCATACGGGTCTAATTCAACCAAATAACTTCCCGGGCACAAACCTACCAACATACACGCACACACTAGTGTCTATAAAAAATACGTTTCATAGCAGACCAACAAATAATACCTATATCGTCTAATTCATTCAAAATGAACTAAAAATATCATTACACGCACAACCCTTTATAATAATTATTTTGGATACAAAATGAAGAACAAACAAATTTCAAACCCCCCTAATCTACAACATGCACATGCCAATTTAAACACACGCACACACCAATAGTCTACCCATTACCCAACTGCTTTTGCATTCTTCTTTTTAATAAAAATTAGAAACAAAAACCCCTCAATTGCTTCGTGTTCCCGTTACATATTAATTGTTCAAAATACATCAACAAAACACAATAACAAATGCGTTAAATGTTCGTTCGCACATGCCATAGGTCCACAATGCACAAACCGACGTTCAAAATCAATTTACAATTCAAAACAGCATCACCTACCCGTGTTAGTTCTCGCCATCTTCAACCTCTGGACTTCTTTGTGTGCTTCAACACAGTTTGGTCACGGTTTGACTGTTACACCTACTAACAACAATGGATTACTACTACTTTCCATTAATTTTGTGGTCTTTCATTATGTCAAAGATTCCAATCTATTTCTAACCAAAATTAGCACATTAATACAATTAATTTTAAACCTCCCTATTTAAAATATGTCCTTATTTATATTATATTCCTCATTCAATCTCATCCATCCATTACAAATTAAAAAATGGATAGGATGTCTAAGAACATACTTTTTGTTGTCTACGCATCATCCCGCCATCATATCGGTCAAACAAATAACCTTGTACGCACCCACCTGAACACGAACACGCTACGCTCGTCAATGGACTACTACTTCGTCCAACAACCACACCCCCCTCCCACACCCCACCGGAGGAAAAAACCCATTCTTAAGTATATGCGCAGATGGTGACATGTAAATGCACTTACCGGTACTGATACTAGCCATTTGAGAAATGTGCTCCAGCTTTGTAATAATTGAAACTATTAATTTCCATCCACAAATCCCTAAAATAATGCTTCACATTCCAATAATATTATGTCCATAAATAAATTAGAATTACAATTACTAATATAACCTTTACATTGGTAAATGTCCTTAATTACTACCCTAATTTATTATAATCTCAACCATTGTTGGAAATTGAATCAATGGACATTAGGAACCTGTAGCTTGTCCCTTAAGGAAGAAAATCTAGGTCCAGGCAGAGCTTTGGTGAAGATATCAGCAAGTTGATCTTTTGTGGAGATGAAGTTGAGTTGGATATCGCCCGAAGCTACTCGATCACGAACAAAATGATAATCAATCTCCACATGCTTGGTGAGCGCATGAAAGATTGGATTGGCACTCATACATGTAGCTCCTAGATTATCACACCATAATTTTGGAATGGAAATACCCGGGATCTGTATCTCACGCAATAATGACATAATCCATAGAAACTCAGCACAAACATCTGCAAGAGCTTTGTATTCAGCCTCAGTGGATGACCTGGCAACAGTTCTCTGTTTCTTGCAAACCCATGATATAAGATTACTCCCCAAGAAAACAGCAAAACCACTCGTGGATTTTCGATCGTCAGGACAACCAGCCCAATCAGAATCAGAGAAAGCATGAATGTCTCTAGATGAGCACCGTCGTATGCGTAAACCATGATCAACTGTTCCCTTAACATACCTGAGTACCCGTTTGAGCTGCTCCCAGTGTGATATGGTGGGGGCATGCATATGCTGGCATAACTGATTAACTGCAAAGGATAGGTCAGGTCGTGTGACAGTGAGATATTGCAGTGCTCCAGCTAGACTCCTGTACTGTGTGGGATCATCATATAGATCTGAATTGAAGGGGACAATTTTCGAGACAGAGATAGGTGTAGAAAGGGGTTTGCATTCAGACATTCCAGCCCGTTTTAAAATATCATTCATATACCGTTGTTGAGATAAAATAATCCCATTGTCACTCTTAACTGTTTCAATACCCAGAAAAAAATTTGGTTCACCAAGATCTCTGATTTTGAATGTAGCAGACATTTTGGACAAGAGCTGAGACATAATACCTTGATCACTTCCCATTACAAGAATGCCATCCACGTACACCAATAGATAAACCAAAGCATAGTCTTTAGAGTAATAGAACAAAGAGACATCTGTCTTGGATGCTTGAAAGCCAACCGATAGTAAGAACGTATGTAGTCGATTAAACCAAGCTCTGGGAGCTTGTTTTAACCCATACAGAGATCTTTTTAACAAACAAACATGATTAGGGAAGTTAGCATCAATATAACCAGGGGGTTGCTTCATATAAACTTTTTCAGCCAGATTACCATTCTGAAAAGCATTATGAACATCTAGCTGTTTGATAGACCACCCAGATGATAAAGCTAGAGATAGAAGGAGTCTTACAGTCGTAGGCTTTACCACTGGACTGAAAGTGTCGAAGAAGTCCTGACCTGGAACCTGATTAAAACCTTTCGCAACCAGCCTGGCTTTATGCCTTTCAATAGCACCATCAGCCTTTCTCTTCGTACGAAACACCCATTTACAGCCAATAATATTCATACCTGCAGTGGGTGGAACTAGAGACCATGTGTGGTTATGCAGGAGAGCATTGAATTCTTGGTCCATGGCTTCATGCCACTCAGGATATTTGACAGCTTGAGAGTAACATGTGGGTTCCGTGGGATGCACTTGAGCTGCTAGAGCAAAAAGAGGAGCATCTGCGTTGCTGCGAGTGGCCATAGAGTGAGTACGGACATTGGGCCTGATGGACCGCCCACGTGGACGGCCTCGCCGGCGAGCAACAGGCTCCACAGGATCACCCGACGAGGCAGCCTGTCCAGGATCCACGGCTGGTTCGAATGAAGCAGGTAGCGGCGGTTCTGGCAGCTCATCATTGGACACGGCAGGAATAGGTGTGTTGTGACTGAGAACAGATTCCGCCCAAGGTCCAGAAAACGGAGTAGATAGATCCAGCAAAGAAGTTTTAGTAGCAAAGGGGAAAACTTCTTCATCAAATCTGACATGCCTGCATGTGTAAATCTTATTAGTATGTAAGTCCATGCATCTGTACCCCCTAAAGGACTCAGGATAACCTAGGAAGACACATGGAGAAGACCTGTATGACATCTTATGATGATTATATGGTCGAAGATGAGGGTAGCATAAACACCCAAAGACACGAAGAAAAAGATAGGAAGGAGGGGATTTATGTAACAGGGGATGAGGACTGGAGTTATTTAATACAGAAGATGGCATTCTGTTAATTAAATAGACAGCAGTCTCAAAGGCAAAATCCCAAAATTTCAAAGGAACAGAGGCATGAGCTAGAAGAGCCAGACCAGTTTCAACAATGTGACGATGTTTTCGTTCAACACGACCATTCTGTTCATGTGTATAGGCACAGGATTGTCTATGTTGAATTCCTAATTGAACAAACAAAGAATGCAACTTTTTGTACTCAACACCTAAATCAGACTGAATGGCCTTTATTTTGCAATTAAAGGACCGTTCAACAAGAGTACGAAATTTATCAAAGATGACATAAAGATCAGACTTTAATTTCATATGAAAGAACCATGTATAACGGGAATAGTCATCCACAAAGATCACAAAATAACGGAAGCCAGAAGTAGATAAAGTGGGCGCAGGACCCCAAATGTCTGTGTAAATAAGATCTAGGACTTGAGAACTAGAGGAAGCAACACGGGGGAGGGGAAAACGGGCAGATTTGCCTAATTGACACGCATTGCATAAAGAATTATGACAACGAATATTATCACGAGACCCACTAACCAAACAAGAACGAAGTATATGGCTAAGAACACGGTTATGAGGATGACCTAGACGATTGTGCCAAGTGGAAGCCGAGGCACGTGTAACACCCCGTGTTACGGCCCCTAAAACCATTTAATTAATTAATCAATAGCCCAAGAGAAAGAATAAATCATAATGATTAATTAGGGAAAAAAGCCCACCATAGTCCATGGGCCCTCATATATAAACCCAACCCCTAAACCCAATCCTTAGTTCCAAAAGGAATAGAATTAGCGAGCCTATAATATTAGTTCCTAATTAGGACTCCTAAATATATAAATAGGGGACTTAGGAGGCACCTAGAACCTCCCACAAGAATAACGCCCCACCACCCCAAAAGAGCTCTAAGAATCCCCTTTGGAGAAATCAAGAAAGCAAGGAAGCTTAAAGAAAGATCCTTCGTAGCCAAGGAATTAATTAAGGCTAAGAGGTAACCCATGTCTCAACAAAACCTATTTTCATAGCTATGATTTCCCCTTAGGGTTTCCCCCATATTATTGTGATTGGCGAGATATGATGATGATTATTAATGTTTGATGTGATGATCCCATGAGAGATCTTGATAATCTTGATATTGGGAGGTTCTTGATAATTATGGTGTTCTTGATGATTATGGAGTTCTTGATGATTATATGGAGTTCTTGATGATTATGTGTTGTTCTTGATAATTGTGTGATGCTCTTGATGCATATGTGTTATTCTTACCGAATCTTGCAATTAGAAGACAAATCGTATTCTTGTTGATATAAAAGTGATTAGAACCCTAAATTGTATCGTATGATATTATTCTTGGTTTATAG
This sequence comes from Ipomoea nil, assembly GCF_001879475.1. NCBI lineage: Eukaryota > Viridiplantae > Streptophyta > Magnoliopsida > Solanales > Convolvulaceae > Ipomoea > Ipomoea nil. The sequence goes on along the minus strand of NW_017617990.1, from coordinate 2,601,383 downwards.
GGTGGGGAAATCGCATGTTTGGGTGTTGTTTATGCTTAGAAAAGCATGATAGGTTATGTGCCGTACGTTTCTCGTATTTGATCCGTTAATTGTCTACGTGTTAATTATTAGTTGCGTTGTAAAGTGTCTAAGCATGGTTTCGGGTTCCACAAAGGTTCCCGGGACGTTATTGTGTGAAAAGAGTCAGTGGGGGGTAGGTGGGGGTAGGGGACCCGCCACCTACCCACGGCCGAGAAGCACCGCCCGGCAGCGGGTAGCCGGCGGGCGGGCAGCTGCCCGCCGGCGACCCGCTGCCCGGAACAGTAGAATCCGGCGGGCAGCCGGCGGGTGGCCCCCACCCACCTGCTACCCGCTGGAAAATTGTCCCACCCAGGACCCCGGCTTCCCCGTTTGATGTTCCCCGTTCCCCGTGGTGTCCCAACGGACTCCGTTTATCGTGCCTATGTCTAGTTTGATGTTTCGGGTACCGTTCGTAGGTTTATGAGTCTATTATATTGCATGCTAGTTGAATTGGTATCCCGTTGACCTAGGTGGAAGAAGTATGAACCCCTTAGGACTATTCTTAGTAAGTGATGGATCACGCATAGGTTTTGTTATACGTTTTCTCCCCCTTCCTAATGTGTAATGTGGGTTGCATGTGCTTGCTATGTGTTATGTGTGTGTTACCCCAATTCGGTTGCGATCGGATTGGTTATCCTGAGCTGCGGTTCAGAAGCTGGCTGCGGTCAGATTGATACTCTTGGGCTGCGGTCCACCGTTTGGTTGCGATCAAACGTTTCTATACGAGCTGCGGTTCGTCCTTTTTCCTGGCTGCGGTCAGATGACATTCTCTTGGGCTGCGGTCCACTGTTTGGTTGCGATCAAACACTATGATGAGCTGCGGTTCATCGGTCGGTTGCGATCGACCCCTCCGTGTTGCGATACGGGGCAGGGTGCTGCGGGGCCGTGTCAGAGCTATATGCGCTGACCCTCATGTATGGGCATGCGATTGGTCCTGTGGTGCCAACAAAGTGTGTTATGTGTTGTGACGTGGACGAGTTGTGATTACAAGTGTCTTGGGGGATGTGACTATGGGATTTATATTGGGGATTGTTCATGTTGGGTTATGATCATTGTTTATGCTTTGCCTTATCTGCCTTATCTGTTGTGAACTGCATATGCTCGTTATAACTGTGCTTGTGTCTGGCCTTATCTGTCGAGTCATTCCCGGTTTTAAAGCTAGTGTTCGTAGGGTATATCTTCATGCTCAAAATGGTTTTCGTATATCTATATATATCTCTATATGTATTGTATTTCAAGGCGTTGGAGTGGGTTACTAGCATCTCTCGCTGAACAGATATATTTGGCTTTCAGGCACAGAGGACTAGAGCACTGGAGCGCGCTAGAACTGGAGCGTAGAAGTAGAGTAGTTTCCCTTTCGGCCTGCGTGCCATATTATGCATCGTGGATATTAGTTAGACAGCCTGTGCACCTGGGTTCTCTAGCCCAGGTGTGGCATAGCACCCCGTACACTTATGATATACTTTGGGATGTAATGAGATATTACCTTTATTATATAAGCTTAAAATGTCTTGAAAATCTAGGGTGTTACAGTTGGTATCAGAGCCTAAGTTTGACCCTAGGAAAAGACTCTTAAGACCGGACTTTAGGACGTTAGGCTTGAACTCTAGGTACCTAGGAACATAGGACTCAGGAATCTTAGGACGCGCGGTGAGATTGTGAAACCTACACATAACTTCGCTACACTTTACCCTTCCTCATTCAAAAACCCTTCCCCACTTATCACTTCATAAGAAGTACGTCAGACTCTAATTTAACGTTCTTATAAACACTGACCAGAAAGACGATAACATGGCACCGAACAGAAGGCAATCAAGAACTCCAGAGCCCGCCACAGACGACCCCTTGACCCAAACCCTACGACAGCTGACACAAGTCGCACAGGCACTAAGTGACGCGGCCCTTCGCAACAACAGGCCCCCACCACCTCCATCAAACGCAAACTCAGACGTCGCCCGACAAGTTTCAAATCACCGACCACCCACGTTTTCGGGAGAAGAGGATCCTGCGGTCCTGGAAGAATGGATCCGAACCCTTGACAAGATTTTTGGGGTAGTAGAATGCCCGGAGGAACGCCGCATAGAGATAGCCTCATTCTACTTCGGGCACGAGGCCGATCTCTGGTGGATCCACGAGGGACCCACTTATCAACAAGAACCGGGGTTCAATTGGGAGGACCTCAAGACACGACTACGAGAGAGATTCTATCCAACCCACGTGAAGGCATCCATGTACGAAGAGTTCCTTCATCTAAAACAAGGAACGACCACCGTCGTAGAATACCATAAACGATTCCTCGAGCTGGCACGCTTCGCGCCAGAGCTAGTCCCCACCGAGGTAACCAAGATAGAGAGATTCGTGTCGGGCCTCAACTTCGAAGCTCGAAAGGCGCTAGTGGTAAGCAGACCTCGGACCCTCAACGAGGCTTACTCCAGTACCGCAAATCTCTATCGGATCCAACTACTCCAACGCGAAGTTCAGGAACAAATACGAAGAAGAAACACCGGAAGTGGGGCACCGCCAGTGAAAAGAACGAGAAACGACACCGGCACAAGGACGAACAACCCGACCAACCGAAGACCGACCCTGGGAAACAACGAAGCTAATCCAAGAAGCTTCCCTTGCCCGAGATGCAACAAAAGCCATAGGGGCAAGGATTGCGCAGGCAACCCCTGGCGATGCTTCAACTGCGGAGAGGAGGGGCACAAGGCCTTCCAGTGCACTCGACCCCAAAGACCGCGCCCCGCCACCGTGGGCCAACACGGGGGCACCGGTCATCAAGGAAGTTACGGCGCTCCCGGAAAGGTATTCGTTATGAGCCACACTCAAGCCAACCTCGGAAGCGAAGAGGTCCCGGAAGATGGAAACCCAGTCCCGGAAGACGAGGACCATGCGGATCCCACAGAAGAAAATCCAGAAAACGAATTCTGTCTGGGATAAACCGTCACACCCCTTGTAACCACCCCCTCTTTTTGTCATAAAGACCACTTATTTAGCTTAGCTATTTCAAAAGTATTATGAATAAAGATTTTGATCGAATTTCAATTCCACTACGGGTAAAGCACAAGTTATGCCATCAACCCAACCCTTTCCCCACTAAAGGACGAAACAAGGAAAGGGACAAAAAACCATGCCATCAAGAAATGCCTAATGTCACCATTAAAAATTGAATCCTAGACCTCCTATTTACAAATCCAAGTCCCAACCACCAAGCCATGAGTGTTTCTTAAAACCACAAGGGAACACTCCCTTGATAAACCCCTCCAAATCCCTAAAACCCATAAAATCCCTAAATCATAAACCCTTCTCCTTTTTCCCCAAATCACCCAAACCCCCTCTTCCCTCTCTCTCACGCCCCTCCTAACCTTCACTGGCCGTCCACCGTAGAAGCGCCGCAACCACGCAACGCCGCCCAACCAAACGCCGCCGCCGGCCGACAAACGACCGCCAGCCCGCGACGCCGCACCATCACCCGAAACCGGCCACCCCACTCCACCCGGTAGATGCCCAGCTCCAGCCCGCTGCCACCACCATCCGGCATCACTCGAAGACTGCTGCTGCCCCACCTCGCCGGACCAGCATCGGAGCAGCCGCCGCCGTCCCCTCCCTCGCGACAACACCACGCCGCCGCGCCACCGCCCCAGCCGGCCGCCTCCCGTCGCCCACGACGAACCCGGCAGCAACCCGTTGCCACGCAACACCAAAACGACACGGGGCTGCCGCCACCAGCACGCCGTCGCCTTCCCTCGCCAAATCGACGCCAGAAACGCTGCTCGCCGGCGTCTCCCGTGAAAACAAGCGAAAAACCGCCGCCGGAAACCCGCCGGAAAGCTCGTCGGAAAACCGCCGTCGCCGCCGTGCCGGAAAAAGTAGTCGCCGGGAAACGTCACCAACAAACGATCATCACCATGCCAAAGAAACCCCTCGGAATTTGCACCCCGGAGTGGAGCAATGCCGATTACACCGTAATCGGAGGTAAAGCACTCGAACCCGACCAATTCTCTCCAGAATTGGTTGACATGCTTAGACATCAAGGGCTCTTAGACACTTACCTTGCCATCAAAGGGGATACATACCCCGACTTGGTAAAAGAATTCTACCAGCACCTTGTAGCCACCAAACGGGGTGACAAAGTAGAAATTACCACCAAGGTCCGTGGCAAGGAAATTGTGCTTTCCGAAGGCCGGTTGGCCAAGCTCTTGAAATTGACCACCACGGGTGTGTCTGACTATGACCGAAAGGGGTGGATTGATACCCAAACTACGGGATACAAGGACTATCTTGGGTACTTACTCGGGAAGGAGGACGGGTTCACCTCGGCCACTCGACCAAACCGAAAGTGGCTATCGGCGGAGCAAAAGATATTGGTTATGATTGTAACCGATAGCCTCTTGCCCACCAATAACAAGAGCAAGGATGTGGGGAGCTTGGAGTGCACCTTTGCGTATCTCCTAAAACATAAAATCAAGTTCAACCTGCCGGCACTCATGCTAAAGCACATGGAATTCTGTAAGACGAACAACCGACTTAGCCTACCCTACGGGATAATACTAAGTTGGATCATGGAGAAAAAGGGGGTGGACCTAAGCCACACCGAGATCAAAACCGCCAATGGTATGGTTTTCAATGCCCAAAACCTTCGCCGCAACGACATCTACTACACCGAGGGAGGACACTATCTCACCCTCGAAGAAATTTGCCAAAAACCCGAGGAGGAACGTAGGGAATTGGTTGATCGATTGGACATCTCCAACAAAAAGCTCAAGCGAGCCATGCAAGATTGCGGAGGCACGGAGGGAAATGAGGGACAAGAGGAGGAAGACGGGCCTAACCCGTCAGTGCACCCACAGCCAGGAGGGAACCCGAGGAGACAAAACGAGGGTTCAATCAACGAACGCATACTCGCTCAGCTCGACCGGCAGAATCAAATCATGGAAGAAGGGTTCTCATCCTTGATTCGCACCACACGCGCACTCGATCAAAGGGTAGCAGCGATCGAGGCCGCCTTGGGCACTCGCGGTGCATCCAGTTCCAGCGCAGGAAACCGAGGTACAACCGAAAAATTCTCTATCACAACACCATCAAAAGTTCAGCCTACCCCAAGCCAAGACAAACGTAAGGCCGCAACCCTAATCAGGAGGCCGAGCTACGAGGTGTCTAGGGGTGAAAGGATGGACTATAACACCGGGCTTCGGGGACGAAGCCCCTTGTAAGGGGGGGAGAGTATAACACCCCGTGTTACGGCCCCTAAAACCATTTAATTAATTAATCAATAGCCCAAGAGAAAGAATAAATCATAATGATTAATTAGGGAAAAAGGCCCACCATAGTCCATGGGCCCTCATATATAAACCCAATCCTTAGTTCCAAAAGGAATAGAATTAGCGAGCCTATAATATTAGTTCCTAATTAGGACTCCTAAATATATAAATAGGGGACTTAGGAGGCACCTAGAACCTCCCACAAGAATAACGCCCCACCACCCCAAAAGAGCTCTAAGAATCCCCTTAGGAGAAATCAAGAAAGCAAGGAAGCTTAAAGAAAGATCCTTCGTAGCCAAGGAATTAATTAAGGCTAAGAGGTAACCCATGTCTCAACAAAACCTATTTTTATAGCTATGATTTCCCCTTAGGGTTTCCCCCATATTATTGTGATTGGCGAGATATGATGATGATTATTAATGTTTGATGTGATGATCCCATGAGAGATCTTGATAATCTTGATATTGGGAGGTTCTTGATAATTATGGTGTTCTTGATGATTATGGAGTTCTTGATGATTATATGGAGTTCTTGATGATTATGTGTTGTTCTTGATAATTGTGTGATGCTCTTGATGCTTATGTGTTATTCTTACCGAATCTTGCAATTAGAAGACAAATCGTATTCTTGTTGATATAAAAGTGATTAGAACCCTAGATTGTATCGTATGATATTATTCTTGGTTTATCGGGTGGGGAAATCGCATGTTTGGGTGTTGTTTATGCTTAGAAAAGCATGATAGGTTATGTGCCGTACGTTTCTCGTATTTGATCCGTTAATTGTCTACGTGTTAATTATTAGTTGCGTTGTAAAGTGTCTAAGCATGGTTTCGGGTTCCACAAAGGTTCCCGGGACGTTATTGTGTGAAAAGAGTCAGTGGGGGGTAGGTGGGGGTAGGGGACCCGCCACCTACCCACGGCCGAGAAGCACCGCCCGGCAGCGGGTAGCCGGCGGGCGGGCAGCTGCCCGCCGGCGACCCGCTGCCCGGAACAGTAGAATCCGGCGGGCAGCCGGCAGGTGGCCCCCACCCACCGGCTACCCGCTGGAAAATTGTCCCACCCGGGATCCCGGCTTCCCCGTTTGATGTTCCCCGTTCCCCGTGGTGTCCCAACGGACTCTGTTTATCATGCCTATGTCTAGTTTGATGTTTCGGGTACCGTTCGTAGGTTTATGAGTCTATTATATTGCATGCTAGTTGAATTGGTATCCCGTTGACCTAGGTGGAAGAAGTATGAACCCCTTAGGACTATTCTTAGTAAATGATGGATCATGCATAGGTTTTGTTATACGTTTTCTCCCCCTTCCTAATGTGTAATGTGGGTTGCATG
>NW_017617990.1:2307234-2589734 GCF_001879475.1 Ipomoea nil | reverse complement strand
AGTTCACGACATTTTGCCCATAACGGCACCCCCTACGATGCTGAAGTGCACTGGCACCCAAAGAACAGACGACGGGAAAACATGCGTGCCGCACTAAACCCATGCACTGCCACTGAACACCTAACCCCAACACTGTGTGCCATCCAGAGCTCCGACACTACATTTTAATCATCAAACGCTATTAGTATATTCGAGCAACTGCAAATAACAGAGTGTGCCACCGCATACAAACCACTCTAGTAACAAAATCACCGAAATACTCCATAAACAACCTCTTAAGTAACTGCCAAAAAATAGAAAATTGGGAAAGCACCTAAGACCAACAGTGTGTGCCATCATGAACTTTTCACCTACAGTTATATTTTCATTCTTTATTAGTGCATTTGTGTATGGATAATTGTCTAAAAACCTATTTAAACAGAGTCATATACATGCCGGCCTAAATTCAATAAATCAGAACTGATTTGGAAGTTGATTTTGGAAAAAATAGGTTGTACTGGCCAGTGTGCACATGTAATAAATAGAGTGTGCCCGACGGAATGAGTTCATGCCATTTTGCCCACAACAGCACCCCCTACGATGCTGTAGTGCACAAGCACCCAAAGAACAGACGACGGGAAAACATGCCTGACGCACCAAACCCATGCACTGCCACTGAGAACCTAACCCTACCACTGTGTGCCATCCGGAGCTCCTACACTACATTTTATTCCTCAAACGCTATTAGTCCATTCGAGCACCTGCAAATAACAGAGTGTGCCACATCATACAAACCACTCGATTCAACAAAATCACCGAAATACTCCATAAACAACCTCTTAAGTACCAGCCAAAAAAATAGAAAATTGGGAAAGCACCTGAGACCAACAGTGTGTGCCATCATAAACTTTTCACCTATAGTTATATTTTCATTCTTTATTAGTCAATTTATGTATGGATAATTGTCTAAAAACCTGTTTAAACAGAATCATATACATGCCGACCTAAATTCAATAAATCCGAACTGCTTTAGAAGTTGATTTTCGTAAAAATAGGTTGTACTGGCCAGTGTACACATGTAATAAATAGAATGTGCCCGGTGGAATGAGTTCATGCCATTTTGCCCACAACGGCACCCCCTACGATGCTGAAGTGCACAGGCACCCAAAGAACAGACGACGGGAAAACATGCGTGACGCACCAAACCCATGCACTGCCACTGAGCACCTAACCCCACCACTGTGTGCCATCCGGAGCTCCTACACTACATTTTATTCCTCAAACGCTATTAGTCTATTCGAACACCTACAAATAACAGATAACAGAGTGTGCCACAGCATACAAACCACTCGATTCAACAAAATCACCGAAATACTCCATAAACAGCCTCTTAAGTACCGGCCAAAAAACATAAAATTGGGAAAGCACCTGAGACCAACCGTGTGTGCCATCATGAACTTTTCATTAAAAAAGTCGTGACCATTAACAATAAATTAGATCTCACATAAGCTGCTCCCTTTGTAGCTTACTAAATGATAGCCTCATGAGAATTGAGAACTGACCATTCATTCAACCTGCAGCCCTTGATACACGTTGATTATCAGCATATGGCATCAGGTAAGCGGTAAGCCTTGAAGACAACAGGCTGTTAATAAATAGTGGTGAGGCTGCTGATGCACATCGTAGCTTACTAAAAAAATCGGTGTTCTATAGAAAAAAGTGATCAGTCATATGTTGTATAACGTTTGCGCCTTCTGAATGTACACTCTGGACTTTGACCTGCAATTTATTTTGCTGGAAAATATGAAATTGTACTTTTCGTTTGCAGTTTCCATTCCATTAAGAAAATTGCTATAGTTGAAGAGTATCAAGGGCAAAAAAGCAACACACAGACCTGGATAATACTATGAGCAGCGAATTTTATTCTGCTTGTATGGAAGCTGACATCTACTTTCTCCCATGGCACACGAGATAAAAATATCACCAGTTCCTTTGAATCATATAGCCCAAATATAATACAGCCAAATAAAAAACAACACATTGTACGCATAAGAATCCGAAATCTATTTAAAAATAAAAAATTGAAAAAGCCGAAAACCGACCTGGAGCAGCGGCCGACGAGGTCGCCGGCCGTGGGCGCTTAGGGTTCCGAGCAACGGTGCCAGCCATCTCAACGGGAATTTCGATCGATGATGAAGACTATTGGAAGGACTCAAAAGCTACGACCTACGGTATTCTACTCCAGCACGCTTGATTGAAGTGACCAAACTACCCCCTACATGCCCAAAGATTTAATTACAACGCTAAATACATAACTACAAAAAAATTTAAATATGCACCGTAGATGGATTCAAATAAATGGCCCAGATTGGTTCTCATGTTCCTACCTAACACTGAGTTCCTATATGATTTTTATTATATATATATATATATATATATATATATATATATATATATATATATATATATATATATATATATATATATATATATCGGAAACTTTTATTCACAATTTCAAAAATAGTATTTATGTAGAAATTTTATAGAATTTGTTAATTATTAACAATTGCTAATTGTCAAAAGTGTCAAAAGAATGTAGCCTCATAAAAGTGGATACAACTTTTTTTTGTCCTAACCTGCAAATTTGATTTTTTTCCACAGTCCTTTTGCTTTCTGTCTCCCAATAATTACCAAGTTGGTTTCTAAGAAATTATGTGAAGTTGAAATTGAGTTTTTTTTTTTTTTTCGGGGGGTGGGGAGGGGGAGGGGGACACCCAAAGTAAAAACAAAACGAGGGGGAGACTGCACCCCTGCTTGAACACTACGCTGTTGAATAGTTCCCCGGTTTTTGCAATTGTTTTGTTATATAAGTTTATTTATTCCAATTGCAAGTAACTTATTTACATTCTTTAGAATGTAAGGATAAGTTGAATATGAATTTAAAAAATGAATGTAAATAATAATGCATTTTTGTTTTACAAAGAGGTCAAATTGTCCCTTGAATTAAACTATAGACGAAAAAAAGTAATTAAACCATTAAATTATAAAAAGTTTGGATTATATATTGTAACTCCTCAATTTGATGCAATTGAGTAGATTAATGATTAGTTTTAAGTAATTCCTACAAATGATTTTTTTATCAATTCCAAAAATATTAATTTAAAGTGAAAACAGTTTTTTTTTTCTTTTTTAAGGAAACCCCCTAAAAGTATTTAAATTCAAATAAACTAGTAAAAAAAAAAAAGGTTTTCTTTTCACAGAGAAGTCGGCAATTGTATATTTCTTTCATTGAGTTTATCAGCCGCTACTTGAAATTATAATGAGGAGTTGATATGTGTAATTAAAACTTTTTATAATTTAGGGACTAACCACTTTTCTACAAGAACAATTGATACTATGAATTCTCAGAGAAAATCATGACACTAAATTGCAGGATCCTAAATGTAATAGTTATAATATTTTATCATGTATGCTTGTATTTGTTTTAACTTCTAAAAGTGTAAAATTTTTAATTTATAAAGTATACATTTTAACTTTAAAAATGTACAAAATATAATACACAATTTAACAATTATAAAAATATATAATATAGTACTAAAAAATATATAATAATAAAATTAAAATAAAATTATGAAGTACACAATTAATTAATTACATATAATATTCCTCAAGATTAAATATGTCACGGTTTTATAAACAAAGGAAAATGATATATGCAGTCCAAGGGAGTCTCCCGCTACGTGTCTGGATTTTATTAGAGTAATAAAAATTGTAGCCCATATTTTTTTTGAATTAATCAAATGATGATATTTAGGGGCGGAGCTACAATGGGGGCAGCTGCCCCCTACCTTCACTTCACTCCACCCCATATATAGCTTTTGTAAATATATAATACATGTTTTAGTATAACTACAAGAAAACATATAAATGTAAACAAGAGATGAGCTAGACTAGATATGTTTGAACCCAGAAATGTTAGAGCAATAGTGTTTCATTTTTTTTTTTAAACTCTCTCTTTCGTTTTAATGGTTCGATTTCCCCCGAGTCTATGAAAATTTTTTGAATTTGTCTTTGGTGATAGAATGTGGGAGTATGTGTAGCATTACTCATAAACAAACACGTTAGTAACACGCATGAGAAGACAAATGTACGTGGACCTACATCAAGACTTTGAGTAGTTGAGTAGTGAATTGTTGAGAAGGTTGGTCGAAAATACATGCACCGTACCAATCAATGCATGCAATGCACTGTTTGTGCGACTATTTATTAGCTTCATATATATTCCAGCTATGGCAGCTTAACTACCTACAGATCGAAAGGAAGCGAGAAGATATAGAGAAGGTGCAAGTATAATCAAAATGTCTGTGAGTTGTTCCATATATCTTGAAACAATAATGGACAAGAAGAATGATTCCGCGGTGCCAATTATAGGCTGGTATGTTGCACTGGCTTCTGGGCTCTGCTCCATTGCAATGGTGTGCAATCTACTCACCAAATTCTTCAGTCTGAATGCAACTTGGCTGACACTATTAGCAGTGGCTACCAAGCTCACCGGCGACCTCACAACTCCCATGTCTCCCTGGGATAACGTGTCAAAATGCAGTAGCACGATTTTCTTAACTTTGGCCATGGGTAATTCTTTCATCTCACTGGGCTCTATGAATGACACATATATTCTAACCAATCTCACCGCTTTGACCATATTGGTAGCCACCGTCATTGTTGATTTATGCATCCAACTCCAGACCCATGTGCTTGATTCCTCATTATCTATGCAAATCATCTTCCAAATTATATTGTTGTTCTGCATGTTCATAACAACTGTGTGTTCGGCTCTAGCAGTTCCAGCAATTAAGAAACACTCAGAATCAATTTATCAAAAGCTAGCTGCAGCTTCAGATGAGAAACAAGGCCGCCCTACAGTTGAAGAGCTGAGATTGAGCATTACAAAGTATTGGGTAATGGCAGCCTCTGGTAGCCCCCGATTTCTTATGAAAAGGTTGGCCACATTCGTTTCTACCCGTATCATCTGCTTATGTTCTTTCCTCATTTTTATTCTAGGACTTGGAGTTCGCTCTGAATACCAGAATTGTTATAAGGAATCTGATTATAAGGACTCGGTGAGGGGCATTTTATCTGGTCAATTTGTTGCCATATATTCCCTTCCCATCATAATGACGATTTTCTTGATTAGAACCCTGGGTTACAAGTACGAGGATAATGGGATCAAAATCAGTAGAGAAGAAGTCGCAGTAGTTGAGTCCTATTGGACTGAAAAATTGATCGAATGGAGACAGAGTACAATAGTTGTAGGGTCTATGAGGGAGTCGAGAGATATTAGAAAAATTTTCTATGACCTAGAAGGTTTGGTTTTTAATTATTGCATGCAACTTCAGATCATAACTGTCATGTGGTCCAAGTGGTGTTATATTCTCTCTTTTTACTTCATGCTTCCATTAGTACTTTTAGCTAATCCTTTAGGCAAATTAATTAATCATTGTGAAGGTAAATTCTCCCACAAAAAGAAAGTTTCAAATGATATATAAGAGGGAACAGGAGGTGGTAGATTTCAATTGCTTTGTAATACTGCTTGAAGGAGAAAAAAAATTTCCAAAAAGATTATTGAGAAAGATTATTAATAGGATGGATAAACTTGTTGAGAAGGGTAACAAGCAACGACCACAAAATCTACTGAATCATCTCAAACAAAGCTTCTCTTTTAGTGGTGTGGTAGCATTTGATAGCAAACGAGTTCCAAATCTACTGTCTGGTGAACTTCCTAATTGTTGGAAACTTCCAGTGGTGACACTAACAAGCATTGCCATTGCAATTCCAAACATTGCAAGTGAGCATATTGATTGGTTAGTAAGCAGTGTTAATGCAGGCCTCCGCTATGCAAGCCTCATAGATGCCATGGATGAGAAATGTGGGCTGAAAAGTATTAAACATGCAGCAGATGTTGTGTGGGTGGGAGTTGAGCTTCGTAGAAATGGTTATTCATGGATCTTGACAGACAAGCTGGAGAAATAAGTTCTGCTAAGAATATTATTCAAAATCTTGCTATTGTATCTGAAAGGATTGTTATGAACTTTTTAGAGAACAGAATTATAGTGGAAAATCCACTCTATTGGCCTGTACATGTTTTCGCTGCAAATTCAATGTACAGCATTACTCGAACCATTCTGCTATACTATGAAGATGGTGAGTTCCAAGCTGAAGAGTTGTTTAGGAAGTTAATCTGCATGATTGCAGACATATTGGCGGCTTGTTTTACTAATTTGCCGCATCTGATATATACTAAGTGCATAAGCAGTTCAATTGAGGAAAGACTAGAAAGTGTTCGAGATGCCGCTATCATTTTCGGGGAAACAGAAGAGATTCTAAAACTTTTTGAAGAGGGTAAGGGGCCGTTTACTAACTGGAAATTTCTAGGAATTTCCGAAAACTGGAAAATAGAAAACAGAAAACATGTTTACTAACACAATTTCCATTTTCAAAACTGAAAATAATTTCTGAAAATTTCCGGAAAACTAAAACACACTTAAAAACTGTTTTCAAAATAGAAAACAGAATCATCTATCATCTATTTAGTTATATGTCACTATAACCACATTACTATGATTACATTCATTATCATCTTATTTTACTTATCACTATCTTCTATCTTTTCTACTTACCTTACTTATTTAAACATAATTTATTTGCTTACACTTTAAAGTTAGACATTATTTACATTATCAAAATTAAGAATTAAACTCTATATAATGTTTTAAATTTTGATTGAACTCAATAAACTAAATTTTAGGTGAAAACTAAAAAATTAGAAAACAGAAAACAGAGAACAATTTTATATTAGTAAACAAGTTTTCTAAACAGAAAACAGAGAATTGAAAACAGAGGATGAAAACTGAAAAATTAAAAAATGAAAACAGAGAACAGTTTTCTGTTAGTAAACGGACCCTAAACTTCCAAGCATTGGTCCTAGTAAACCATTATGCATTGATGAATGGCGTAGATGGATTGAGCAACAAGCAGCTAGCAACAGTTTCATCTTCTGCAACAAGCAATGGAGCATCCTCTGTAGAGTCCAATGAGCATGTGGTTGTTCAAATGCAGGCTTGATTTATATGTGTAATGCTTATGTGTGCTTTCTTAATTACTATTCATGTTACTTCAAATGTAAGACTTGATTTGTGTGTGTGGTTTTATTATGTAAGATTGGGCATGTCAAATAATCTAATTTTCATTTTAGAATCAATTTGTAATGTAAGGAGTATTATATGTTGTAGTCATCCTCTATCAATACAACAATGTCTCCATTTCTAAATAATTAAATTATACTAGCTAGAAGAATCGGCTAGATCATGGCAATTGCATATCATATCATTATACCACACATTTCTTTCCATATATCGTGAACTAAACTTGAATTCGAGACTTCATTTTAATTTTTGAAAAAAGTTCAATCCCTATGTAAGTTTTAACTCTTGAGATTAAATAGACTATCAACGCATCACCTACAAAACGAAAGGGTAAAAAGGAACACACGAAAGGATTTAGAAGGAGGAAGAACAAGAGTAAGTTTTGAGAGCTGGTTTTAATTGCTACCTCTCAAAGGTGCTGCGCAAAAGAAAGTCTCTATATTAAATATGTTTACTTTGATAATCAATTTCTCATTCACTTATTATCTGTTTTGAGCGTACAATATATCAATCTCTTCGTTTCACTACGAAGAATCCGAATCCACTTTGACCTCACCCAAATCAAGTGGACCCCACTAATATTTGTACCACAAAATAGTCCCATTTTCATGCCATTTTATGCTATTTTTCCAACATATAGACTTTGATTCAATACGAGGAACATTATGACTTCTACCATTGTTCTAATGTTCATATTAACTTTAACAAAGATTAATTTAGTAGAAAATTGGTTAGCAGAATACTTTAGTAGAAAATTGACCTTTAATGCCAAATACATAATCAAATGATATTATTTTCATCTCAAAATTAAATATTTAAAGATAATTATTAAGAACCAAAATAACAATTCATCAATAACTTATTATGGACTAAAATTATATTTTTCTGAATACATATGTTCTTTGTTCAAAGAATGGAACGTTGTTGGGAATTGAAGTGCATGCATATATGATATATGCTAAGGACTAAAATTGTATTTTTCTTGAATACAAATCATTTGAATTGTTTAAATAATGAACGTTATTAAGTGATAACATTTTTTTTTGTAAGTTACAAGGCTCTATTACATTGTAATATCTGTTCATATACTCCTCCACTGAGGCTCAAACTTATAATATTCCAAATGAAAGTCCAACCCGATAACCATTAGACCACATAGTCCTGGTATTAAGTGATAACATTAGTTAGCTTTATTGTGTAAATTCTATTGCTCCAAAATAAACATTCTTATACCTTTTAGCTTCTGTTTTTTATAGTTTTGCTAGTTCTCTTTTTAATATTTCTTTTTTTTTTTTCAGGGTTAGCTTTGGTTTTGTAAGGCGATCTGCGAATCGCGCGGCCCACACTTTAGCTCGAGAAGCGGTTTCAGTGGCAGGTTGCGGGGAGTGGCTTGATAAGCGGTTCCAGTGGAAGGGATTAGGTGCAGGTGAGGCTTCCCGTGTGGTTGTGCGGGTGGACGCACGTTAAGCATTAATCTGACGCACTTAAAGTACAAACACACGCACATTAAACACACAAACAAAACACCTTAAGAACACAACTCCACGCACGTTAAGCACAGGCCTCAGGCATGTTAAGCAAAAGTCTCACGCACATTAAGCACAGAACTCAGGAACCTTTTAAGTTTCAACAACTACTCACATTAAGCACAAACTCACGCACGTTAAGCACAAAACTCACGCATGTTAAGTACAAGACTCACGCACCTTAAGCACAAAAGTCACACACATTAAGCACAAAACCATGCACTTTAAAATTTCAACAACTCACATTAAGTACACACTCACGCACATTAAGCACACAACTCACGCACCTTAGGCACAATACTCACGCACCTTAAGTAGAAAACTCGCGCACATTAAGCACTACACACTCACGCACATTAAGCACAAACCTCACGCATCTTAAGCACAAGACTCACGCACATTAAGTATAAAACTCACACACATTAATCACCCGCACAACCGCACGGGAAGCATTCACCTGCACTGGAACTTAAACCTATATATATATATATATATATATATATATATATATATATATATATATATATATATATATATATATATATTTAACACTTCGCAAACTTTTATTCAAAATTTCAAAACAATATTAATGCAGAAATTTTATACAATTTGTTAATTATTAACAATTGTTAATTGTCAAAGTGTCAAAAGAATGTGGGCTTATAATAAAAGTGGGTAGTCGGGTAGAACTTTTTTTTTTGTCCTGACCAGCAAATTTTATAACTCTTTCTGTCTCCCAATAATTACCAATTTGTTTCTAGGAAATTATGTGAAGTTGAAATTGACTTTGGACTTGAAGTAAAGCACCTCTACAATTCCAATCCAATTTAAAAACAATTATTTTCTTCTATATATTGATATATAAATTAGTTTTAAATATTAACAAAATAATGAAAATAAAACTTCAAATTATGTGAAATCTTTTTGTGAAAGTTAAAATAAAATAATTAGTATTTAGTAAATATTTGAAAATACATATTCATTATTATTATTATTATTATTATTATTATTATTATTATTATTATTATTATTTAAAAAGCTAGATTGAAAAAAAAAAATAAAAAATCAAAAGGACATTTTATGATTACAAATCTTGCAAAAGAAAGACGCGTTGCTGAAATTTTAAAAATATATATCATCCTCATATAGCATTGAACCTTGAACCCTGTTAAGGGATGCTGACAGTCTAATGAAAATTAATTTAAAAATTCATTTTAGAAGATGTTCCTTATCTTTGATGATAAGTCTATTGTGTATACACGCGTATATAGGCTTTATAATGTATTTAATCCTACAATATTACATTGTGTGTTTAGTTCATGAGTTTTCATACTAAGAATGAGAATCAAAATCATAATTAATGTCTGAATGTTTGATTGATAAATGATACTCCCTCCGATCCATCCATTTTATCTGTCTTACTTTCTTTTTTAGTTTGTCCCAAAATGTTGTCCTCTTTTCAAAATTGAACATCATCATCATTCTACTTTTTTCCAATTTACCCTTATAAATTTTGCTTTTATTTCCAAAAGTAAGAAAAGTAAGGGACATAATTGGAAAACACATAGCATTTACTGTCGGAATATGGATTACATTGATGAACGAGAAGCAGAGATGGAGTGAAGAAGAAAGATGATGAGATGATATTATTCATTAAGAGAGATGGATACACTGGTTATAAGGGAAAAAGAATAGAAAATAAAAAAGGAAGAGGATATTACATTTTTATCCTCCAACACCCCCCCGTAAGTTGGAGCGTGTAGATTCTACATGCCCAACTTAAACACAAAAGGTAGTGAGGACTGCAAACATAGGGTACTCATTGAGTCCACCAAGGATGGTGGACCTTCGTATGTCATCAACATGAAGCATCATTCTTCATCATGAACTCAGCTCCATGTCTTAGCAAGACTTTGAGGCACTCTTCTTGTGTGTACCTTGACAGCTCCAGCATTGCCACAAAGAATGGCATGATGTAACAGAGTCCTTCCATCAACAACTCCAGCAAACAAGTACTTGCCCGAAGGAAAGCCACCCTTAATCAAATCAATGGTCTTAGTGAATGCTTCCAACTGGTGAGATTCAAGATCCATCACAAGGTTGGGCTCATCAAACTGGATCCAAGAAGCACCAGCACCCTTCAGCTTCTTTCTTTCTTCTAGGATCCTCTTCTCTTCCTCCAGAGCAGCTTGCTGCTCTTCCTTGTTAAATTCATGGTACAACACCTTAATTGTAACAGTTCCTCTATCCTTCTTGTTTATCACCCTAAGCATATCCAGTTTTGGCAGCAATCTCAATTCAATTTCTTTTTCTGTCTCTGCTTCCAGCTCAATCAGAGGTAACTTAGCAATGCCCATACGTTCATCTTTCCCAACATTATCTTTATCAAAGACCTCAATGATAAGCGATTGCGTCTCCTTGTCTTCCGCAATCAATTCGAATATCTCATTCCAAACAGGATTTAGGTTGTTATCAATTGTCTTTGTTTTAACTTTGAACAGTGGACGGATGAATACAACCACATATGGATCAGATTTTCCAATCATTTCCTGGTTCTTTAAGTCACTAGCCTTGATTATTGTTACTGTGAGCTTCCCCTGAGGCTTAAGCTCCAAATCACTTGTATCTACAGGAATGCCACCAATTGGAACAACAATCCTGTGAGGCCATTGTAGCATATCCGTGACAATTGATTCAACAGTATCATCAATCATATCAGATAGTCCAGGAATAGCTGTTAGACTTCCACCAACGGCCTTCAACACATAATTAATTCTCGGCTTTGGCTCAGCAAGTAAAGCAACAACAACAGCAGATATGCATGGAATTTCCTCAGATTTGAGACTTTCCACTGCAAACGAGACCCCCTTCTTCGCAGCCACTTCATGATCGAGTAGATACACTTGCCTTCTCTCTCTGCTTCTTAGCATCCGGCAACTCTCTCCATCCCCTTCTTCCAACTCTAATGAAATTTCATCAGAAATGTTGTGTTCTTCAGGGTATGATGAGTCTTCCGGAGCATAGGTTGACCTGCAGAATTTTTCACACATCGACGAACTATAATCGGAGAAATCCAAATCGGAACTCTCCTGGAGAATATCCGACTGAAGCTCAAGGTATGCCGACGAGTTGTCATCGAAAACCTCATTGTTTATAGACAACTTGAGCTCGATCGCACTTTCAAAAACTGCAGAACTCGACTCCACACACGAACAACTATCTCTCTGAACGAATTTCCGATCGAGATACGCAACCGCTTTGGCTGGACCGGAGAACTGCTCCGTCAGATTGAGAATCGAAGAACTGCTTCGGAGAACTGCTCCGTCTTCTTCAGATTGAGAATCGGAGAACTGCTCCGTCTTCTTCAAATTGAGAATCTCATTCGGCAGATCAATTCCTTCCTTCCGCTGCGGAACGACTATGGAGATCGCCGGGGAGATTCGAGTCTCCTTATCTTGTGGATTCCTCTGCGGAATCGTTGGTGATCGGCTACTCTGCGTAGCAATCGGACTGATTCGCGAAGCGCGAATTATGGATTTATTGCTACTCTGCGTAGCGAAGTTCCTTTGCGGATTGATCGGAGAAGATCGCCAAAACAATCGAGCATCAGGAGTCGTCGAATGCCTTCTTCGATTGGACTCTCCGATGCCGGCGGCGGCGGCGTAGATGAACCACCGTGGTGGCTCTGATACCATGTCGGAATATGGATTACATTGATGAACGAGAAGCAGAGATGGAGTGAAGAAGAAAGATGATGAGATGATATTATTCATTAAGAGAGATGGATACACTGGTTATAAGGGAAAAAGAATAGAAAATAAAAAAGGAAGAGGATATTACATTTTTATCCTCCAACATTTACTTTAATTTCTTAAAAAGCGTGTAAAAAGTAAACGAGACAACCAATTCGGGATGGAGGGAGTAATTTTTTAATGTACAGCTAGCTACGAGATTTGATTAGCCTTAAATTAAGAACCTAATTCCCTAATTAAAAATGGATATCATTTCATCTTATATTGGTAACTAGTATTTCTTATGCGCGATGTGCAAAAAATAGGTACCCAATATTAATATTTTATATTAAAATTTTAAATTTATTTAGATAATAATAATAATAATAATAATAATAATAATAATAATAATAATAATAATAATAATAATAATAATAATAATAATAATAATAATAATGATGATGATATGATGATAATGTAAAACATTTCTATAAATTTAATATTTATATTTTAAGAAATAATTAACATATAACCCTTCCCCTAAAAAAAACATATAACCCCAATATATAATGTGTATATTATTATTATTATTATTATTATTATTATTATTATTATTATTATTATTATTATTATTATTATTATTGTTGTTGTTGTTGTTGTTGTTGTTGTTGTTGTTATTATTACAAAAAATATATGTTGGATGCATGTGCATGGTAGCAATAGTGGAAAAGATAACTGAATTTATAACGGTAGGGGTATGTTTGTCCAAAATATTATATTATAGTACAACATTTATAGCATAATGTATCATAAAACTTAACGGAAAAAACGGACATAAATGAAGGGTATAACATTCATCCACACTTATTATGTTTTTAGATTAGATTTGATTTTTAAGTTTGGATTAGTCCTTTTAAATTTTTATTTTTATTTTTTTGTTCATATTTGTGTTTTGGATGTCATTGTATTAGGACTAATTGTCTTGATTTTTTATTTTTGTATTTTTAAAACTTTGTTGTTCCCGTTTTCAAAAAAAAAAAAAAAAAAAAAAAAAGGAATTATCCCCAAAATAGGGTTATACACTCATACATAACCAGATATCAATATTTATAACCATTTCAATTGTACCCTATTATCAAAAATGCTAAATACTTTTATTAATTAAAACTCATTACGATTGTCAAGTATTTCATTATGATTCGCATGCGAAGCAAAGACACACTTAATGTATTCAAAAACAAAAGTGTTCTTATTTAATATTATCTTACAATATTATAATGTAACACATATGTCCACACCTCCACTTAAAATTATAATAATTTAATTGTTACTTTTTTTAAGATACAAGAACAATTGATACTATGACTTCTCATAGAAAAGCATCTATCCACTTATGCCAAAAATTACAATATTCTTTAATGTAATAGTTTTAATTTTTAACTTGTATAATGTATAATTGTATCAGTTTTAATTTCTAGAATTGTAAATTTTCATTACATAAAGTATAAATTTTAACATTATAAATGTGACACCCCAAAATCCAAATTCAATTATTGGATTAATTGAGTAATTAATCCTATTTCAATTGAGGAATTAATTCCTAAAATCCTGAAATTTAATACTTGAGGATTAGTATTTGACTAGTCAATCCCAAAGTCAAAGTTGTACCTTGAGCTTTGAAGGGAGTTCCCTTGATCCTTACATTTCCTAATGTTAGTAAGGGCATTCTTAACCTTTCACCTAGTGTTAGTATTGTAACCTAACCTAGTAGATATCTTCATTCTATCCCTTACACTTTCTAAAAGTTTAGCTCTACCTTCTCTCTAAAAAGGTGAGTAGCTTTTCCTCCAAGCTAAGTTGAGACCTTGCCAAGACTTCAAGAGTTGCTTCCAAGATTCAACATTTCACCTATTTGGGCATCTAGGAGGGTAAGATCTAAGTCCATCTTGTGTTTTTGGTTCCATCTTAGTTGTCTTTTCTTAAAGGTAGGATCTTTATGATCTTTTGGTTTGTTCTTGAAGTGGGTTTGGAAATTGAGCCTTGTGAGGAGCTTGTTGAGGTGTAAAGTGAAATCTTTTAGTCTACAAGAGGTAACCCATGCTCTACAAAATCTATTTTGCTTACCTATATGTGATTTTCTTGAATTCCACATGTGTTTTGCTATGAAATGTGAGTGTTGATGCATGATCTTGTGAAAATGCATATCTAGAGCTTGTGTTTAGGTTTCATTTGTGCCATTGCTTGGCATTTCCTTTGATTCAAGTCATTTTGTTGTATTTGGTGAGATTTGGCATGTTTTGGACTTGAATTTGAGTTTGGATATAAAATTCGCGAAGTGTGTTGTTGTGGTACAGGATTGTACCCGCGGGCAGAACGGCGGGTGGGGCACCACCCGTCGCCATACCCGCGGGTACGGGCCTTGTGGGAATGTGTTCCCGCGGGCGGAACCACGGGTGGGGCAGTACCCGTGGGTCCACCCGCGGGTACACAAGTGGAGTTATTTGGGGGATTTGTTCCCCGTGATTCTTTTGACTCGGTATTTGGTCTTTTGACTTCCCAATGTTCTTTCGTGGGACTATTTGAGTGTCTTCTTGATGTTTCGTATGTCTAGAACTATATGGTAGGTATCCATGTAGGACTTTGGTGTCTTGAATCGTGCTAAGTGTTCAACATTGTGTTTCGTTCAACCGTGATGTGTCTTGTGTGTTCTTCGGAACTACGTTTGGTTTACCCGTTTGATAAACATGCTAGTTTGGTGTTTCAATGCTAGCGTGTGTGTTGTTTATACCTTCCGATTGGTTGATGATAACTTGTGTTATTCATCGTTGTTGTTGTTGGGCTGTGACCCATTCCTTGACTGAGTATGTTTCATACCTTCATTGTGATCCGTTGATTGATTCTTGTTGAGGTGTGATGCGTGTGTGGCTTTACCTGGATTGCACGATTAGTGGTATGGGACACTAGTCACCAAGGTATTGCAGCGGTCCTCGTGGTGACCGTGACGTGATTATGGAGTTGTGACCTTTGTGTAAGGTTCACGTGTTTCTTGGGTGGCATGTGTTGCCGTGTGTGTGATCGGTACCCTCGTGTACTATGAAATCGGTGGTTTTGTTGGAGGACTGTTGGAGGGGGAACGACGGTTCCCGGGGGAATAAGGTTGGACTTGGTGTACAGGGGTCCTGGAGGTAAAGGTTGGAACTAGATATAAGGTTGGGGGTAGCCATAAGGTTGGAACAGGGCATAAGGAAGGCATATCAACTCGTGATGTGTGATGTCATGAGGGCTTGTGTAGCCGTGGTTGTGTGTTTTCTTCTTGTGACGTGTGTAGTCACAAAAGCATGTGTTGCCATTTGTCGTGTCTTTATCCTTGAGTTGTTGTTGTCCTTTGTGATCTTGGGATATGTTCCCGTGTAATCTTTGAGAGTGATGAGTCTTGAGTTGGTGTTTACTCTTGGTTTTACACTTACATATATGTATTCCGTTTCTAAATGATTTTGTATATATCTCCTATCTATGTATGATACTTAACATGTATTGGTGGGTTACCAGCATTATTTGCTGACCGGGTGTCGTCCCATGTTTTTGTTGTGTTCTTTCAGGTGATGTCTAGACGAGCGCGATGTTTAGTGCCCGATAGTATAGCTCCTTTCGTTTATCTTATGGCCTGTCCGCCGATTTAGTTATAGACATGTGAGTTTGGGATAGTTGTGAACCATGCAGTTTTTGCCGTAGCGTTTATCGTTGTTGGTAAACGTGGCGTAACACCCCATGACTGAGATTTACATTTATCCAGTTATCTTTTAACCTTCCGCTGTGCTTGTCTTTAGTTGTGTTATCTGCATGTGTTAAGGCTTTTTATATAGCATGTTTTGGGGGGGGGGGGGGGGGGGTGTTACAGTTGGTATCAGAGCCTAGGTTTGAGCTTAGGAAGAGTTAAGTCTAGACTTTCTAAGTGGCTAAGTGTGGTTTGAGACCCTTAATCGACCTTAAGAATCTAGGTATTAGGTTTAGGACTCTAGGTAGCGCGGTGAGCTGTGTGTTGTTTTATGCTCTTTGCTTGTTTGCTACCTTTTGGTAACCTTGTTGTTGTAGCAGAAGTTTGCGATGCCTCCTCGCCAGCGTGTAGCAACGTTTGAAGACGTGAGTGATGTTATCACATCTGTGCTTGTTTTTATGGTTATTTTGAATCATCCAGTAACTAAGTTCTTTAATTTTGCTTATTTAATACATGTTTTCCTTGCTATTATCATTTAATTATGGTTTGCACTTGTTTTGAATATTTTACGGTGTTTGTTAGTGTTTTTGAACCATTTTAGGTCAAAGATATGACCAAGGGGAGTTCAAGGATGAGTTTGGAGCAATTTTGGATGAGTTCGGGGCCCAGTGGCTCGACACGTCGAAATTTTCCAGTAGCTAATTAATTCGCGCACAGGAAGTTTCGACGCATCGAATATGCGTCTGTTTCTGGGATAAAAACAGACGCCTAAAGTGCCGCGGATAAAAAACAGACGCCTAAAGTGGCGCAGCTGGGCAAAATTCAATACAAGCGCGAGATTTCTTTTCCTAATATCAATTGCACGGACTTCAAGGCTCATATCTCCATATTAAAAGTTAGCAATTGAAGGAATCTTCCAAATTCTAAATATCATTAAAGACGTCAATTTCTTTATTTAAATATAGGAATTAGAATTTGAGTCCAATTTTGTACAAGATTCCTATTTCATCTCAACTTTGTACCCACTATAAAATCCCTCCTTCCTCAACCCTAATGGGCGGACGAACACCAAGAGATTTTTAGAGTTCTTTGTAGACAAGAAAGAGAGAAATCAAGAGGCTCAAGTCGTCTTTGGAAGCAAGGAGGAAGCTAGGGAGATTTGGGAGAATCGCTTGGTTAATTCTTGTACTCTTCTGATGATTTGTAATCCTTTATTCATATTTGCTATGTATAATTTAGCCATGCTCGGCTAAATTCCTTAGGGATTTTTGGGTGAATTTGTCTATGAACCTATGTGCCTAGTTCGTTAATTTCTTAATATATTTATGTTTGGTTTTATGATTTGTGTTGCAATCTTGTTTTAATCTGTTGTTGTTGGTGGTTAAAGGCCTAAATTACTAGCTTCACAGTCATGTTTGTGTCACCAATGGGAGTTGGGGCATAAATTAGGGCACACACGATTGCACCTAATGGTTGGTCCTTGGGAAAGGGGAACTTATTAGTGGAAGTTTATTCTAGATTATTGCTCATCGGGAGATGGTAGTAATTAGGAATAATTGAATGCTGATCTTTGATCTTATTGGGTGTTTAAGCCATGGGAGTGGAAATTCACTAGGAATAGAGATTACGGGAGTAATTCGATTCCACCTTGCATTCCCATACAAATCTTAATTCCAAACCAAATATTACAAACGTTAATTGGCACTAGGTGGTTAAACATTGTGATCCCAAGAATCCTATTTTGCTCTATTGTCTACAAAACCTTGCTACTTATTTTATTCTGCTTGTTATTTTATGCAATCAATCAACCTTCAAGTTTTGTTCGGACTAGTTTCATATGAGTAACCTAGTAGCTAGTGATTAGTACACCACCTCTCTGTGGTTCGACAACCCGAATACTCCGGGTATTATTTGTTTGCCCCAAATTACAGTAATCAAATTGGCGCCGTTGCCGGGGAGGTGGCGTTACGTACTGACATTAGTGAAAGTCTTACTTTAGGAGTCTAGTTCATTTTATTTATTTATTTATTTATTTATTGATTTATTTTATCTGCTAATCCATAACAAGTTCCTTGTTCTTGAGTGTGATTTTGCTTAGAATCTAAGAACTTGGCTTTTTATGCATACACGATCTCGTGGGAAAGAAGGATTATTACCTTTGAATCTTGAGATTGAGAAAAGAGCCAAGTTTCTTAGGAAACAAACTAGGATGGCACAGGTACAAGAAAACCAAGCTGGAGGGAGATCAATGTCTGACTACCTTGCTCCGGATGTTGAGGAGCATGGTAGCATCAATATTCCAAATGTGGAGGCCAATAACTTTGCGATCAATCCGGCCATACTCAGCATGGCTGCGGCAGATCGATTTGGAGGGATGCCCACGGAAGATCCCAATGCTCACGCCACCAAGTTCCTACGACTTTGTGGCACTTTCAAGATAAATGGAGTCACTCAAGATGCTGTCAGACTTAGGCTTTTTCCCTTTACACTGAAGGACAGGGCTGAAGATTGGCTATCCTCACATCCAGATAACCATTTTGACACTTGGGACAAACTACATGGAGAATTTTTGAAGAAGTTCTATCCTATCTCCAAAACTCAAAGGATGAGAAGGGCAATTCAAAACTTTAAGCAACTGGCAACTGAGTCCCTCACTGAGTCTTGGGAGAGATTTAAGGAATTGAAGAGGAAATGTCCACACCATGGATTTCAAAGTTGGGATTTGATGATGTCTTTCTATGAAGGATTGCTTGATAATTCTAGGATTTTGGTGGATGCTTCTTCGGGTGGTTCGTTCATGATTCTAGAGCCAACACAAGCCGAGGAACTATTGGAGAAAATTGCTATGAATGGATCTACTTGGTACACGGAGAGGTCTCCACAAAAGCTTGTAGGAGGAATTCATGATTCGGGGCAGTTAGCCGATTTGTCAACAAAGTTGGATAATGTGGTCTCCTTGGTTCAAAAACTTGCCCAAATCACCAGCCAAAATCACAATTCAGGGGATTGTATCGACGAGTTCAACTCCCAAACCTCTATGGAGTAAGTTAATATGTTGGGATATAATAGGCCTCATCAACAGTCTTACCAACCTCAAGGGACCTACCATCCTAATAATTCAAGGAACCATCCCGGTTTTTCATGGAGCAACCCAGTGGGAGCTGCCAACCCTCAACACTTTGTTAATAGAGGTCCTCTGGGTTTTCAAGGTACTCAAGTTCAATCTAAATTTCCCGTTTCAGAGGCCCCACCACAATCGAATACGGAAGTTTTGTTGGAAAAATTGATTAAAGGTCAGTTAGAGATTACAGAAAGGATGGATAAAATGGAAGCTCGCCAAAATATGGTTGAAAGGAAATTAGCAAATCAACCTTCTATATCAAGTACTAAAGTCACAGGGAAGTTGCCAGCTATGCCTGAAAATCCAAGGGAGCATATAAATGCAATTGTTACAAGGAGTGGCAAAATACTTGAAGAGCCACCTCTTCCAATCAAAGCATCAATTCCTAAAAAGACAGTTGAGGAGAAGATTGAAGAGATACTTGGTGGTATAGAAGATGAGCCAATTGCTGTGCAAAATAATCCACAAGTTCAAAAGGAAGTAGAGAAACCTGTGAGAAGGTATGTACCCCCATTGCATTTTCCTCAAAATCTTGAAACAACAAAAGAAAGTAGGTGGAAGAAGTTTTTGGAGATTGTTGAGAGTTTGAAAGTTTCAGTTCCCTTACTTGATTTGCTTTCACAAGTTCCCTCTTATGGAAAATTTTTGAAAGAGATTCTAGCTAAGAAAAAGAAATATGGGGAACGAGAGATGGTAGCTGTGGCACAAGAGTATCAAGCGTTGACCCCGGGAATTGGGAGGAATATACCTAAGCATAGAGATCCGGGGAAGTTCACAATTCCTTGTGTGATTGGAGGCCGACCTTTAAAGGGATCCCTTTGTGATTTAGGAGCCAGTGTGAGTGTTATGCCTCTTACTCTTTGTCAAGGGTTAGGGTTGGGAGAACCAAAACCAATCCAATTCACCTTAGAAATGGCGGATAGATCCATCGTAAAGCCTATTGGAATTCTTGAAGATGTCCAGTTCGTGTGGACAAGTATTTTGTGCCTTGTGATTTTATTGTGATAGATGCCCGAAGGAACCTAGACGTTCCACTCATTTTGGGGAGACCCTTCCTAGCCACTATTGGAGCAATGATTGATGCAAGGAAAGGGTCCATGATTTTTGACTTTGGGGAGGAAAAGGTGGAATTTAATGTTTTTGATGAGCCAAAAATCATTGAGTACAAGTCAATTTTGCACATCGACCCTACTCTCAAGGTGACCCATGATGAGTATTTGTATTTGAAGAGTCTATGGGATGATGAGATCAAACTCGCGGATCAACCAGGATCAGCACTCCATAACCAGGTTAGGTCGAGCTAGCGACGTTAAACTTAGCGCTTCATGGGAGGCACCCCATGTTATCTTTTATTTATTTCATATTTATTGCTTTCTAGTTTAATTTTATTGCTTTCTAGATTCGTTTTATTTAGTTTTATTGCTTGCTAGTTCGTGATTATTAGTTTTCTCTTTTCTCTTGTTCTACTTTTCTTTTATGTTGCATCAGGGACGATGCAAAGTTTTAATTGTGAGGGGGAGGAATCATTAATTTGGGGATATTCCTAAAATTTTTAAAATTTTTGCTTTTGCTTGGATGACTCATATGCTATTTTTGGTGAATAAGTTACTTGTCTTAGCATGCAGTTACAATTACTCTCTCTTGTTGGTTTGTGGTTTGTTTTAGTGGTGCTTACTGCATCTCAATTTGTGATGGATGATTTGAGGTGTAACACATATTTGATCTATTCTCTTGCTAATAGCTTTGTTAACCACTTAATAATTGGATTAATTCTTGATCTTGTGTTTTGCATTGCTAGTGAAGGCTTATGTGAGATTCCGGTCATGGGTGTTTTGCTAGAACTTGCCTCATTACTCCCTAAGTGATGTCGAAGTTTTGCATGTTTTGAAGTGATTTAGGCCATTTTTGTTTAGCCATAGCCTTTAAACCTGTCCCTATATATATTTTTATCCTTCGTGTTCCCATTGTGCCTTTTGTTTGTTCAAATAAGTGCTAAGCACTTATCCCCTCTTTGTGATTGTTTTTCTTTGATTTACCCCATTATTATAACCATTAGCCCTTGGCCAAATATTTCCCTTCCACCCTTGAGAGAATGAAACTTTTATCTTTATCTTTTCTATAAGAAGAGTTTTTATGGAGTTGTGCTACGAAAAAAAAAAAAAAAAAAAGCAGCTAGTGTTACAAATATTCAAGTGTGGGGGTCATGAAAGTTTGGATTAAAATTATCTTGCTATATCCAAAAGAAGTCCAAAGACAAAGAAAAGAATAAAAGAAAAAAAAAAAAGAGATTGAAAGTTTTTGAGTTTGGATCCTCACTTTACCAAAGAGTTGCTAAGTTCTTAAAAGAAATTTGCTCCTTGGAATTATGATTATCCCATCTCTTCCAAATTTTGAAAAGTTTAGATAAATTGTGACATTCTCTCTTTTTGATTAATTTTTCCATACCATTTCTTTGTTAGCCATCATCCGTAGCCCCATTACAAGCTTAATAAAGTCCTATTTGATCTTAGCATGAATTCTTAGATTTGATCTAGGGGAGTATGAAGGGCAAGCCTATGGGATCTCATTCATGAACCGTGTCTTGCATAATCTCAACTGAGTATTTGTGCACACTTGATCCTCACATGCTTTAAATTCTTGGTGCTTGGTTATTGGCTTGGAAATGGGTCTCTTATGTGCCAAACTAATTTGATTCTTGAAGCTTGTAGTTTTGTAGCAAGTGGGTTGGTGGTTTGAAAGGTTGTGCAAGAGAGAGCATGAGTAATTTGTATGCTTTGACTTATGATTTTATTCCTTAGTTTTGCTTGAGGACAAGCAAAAGCTTAAGTGTGAGGGGGTGATGTTATCACATCTGTGCTTGTTTTTATGGTTATTTTGAATCATCTAGTAACTAAGTTCTTTAATTTTGCTTATTTAATACATGTTTTCCTTGCTATTATCATTTAATTATGGTTCGCACTTGTTTTGAATATTTTACGGTGTTTGTTAGTGTTTTTGAACCATTTTAGGTCAAAGATATGACCAAGGGGAGTTCAAGGATGAGTTTGGAGCAATTTTGGATGAGTTCGGGGCCCAGTGGACTCGACGCGTCGAGCCCACGTCGAAATTTTCCAGTAGCTAATTAATTCGCGCACAGGAAGTCTCGACGCGTCGAGAAAATTCTCGACGCGTCGAATATGCGTCTGTTTCTGGGATAAAAACAGACGCTTAAAGTGGCGCGGATAAAAAACCAGACGCCTAAAGTGGCGCAGCTGGGCAAAATTCAATACAAGCGCGAGATTTCTTTTCCTAATATCAATTGCACGGACTTCAAGGCTCATATCTCCATATTAAAAGTTAGCAATTGAAGGAATCTTCCAAATTCTAAATATCATTAAAGACGTCAATTTCTTTATTTAAATATAGGAATTAGAATTTGAGTCCAATTTTGTACAAGATTCCTATTTCATCTCAACTTTGTACCCACTATAAAATCCCTCATTCCTCAACCCTAATGGGCGGACGAACACCGAGAGATTTTTAGAGTTCTTTGTAGACAAGAAAGAGAGAAATCAAGAGGCTCAAGTCGTCTTTGGAAGCAAGGAGGAAGCTAGGGAGATTTGGGAGAATCGCTTGGTTAATTCTTGTACTCTTCTGATGATTTGTAATCCTTTATTCATATTTGCTATGTATAATTTAGCCATGCTCGGCTAAATTCCTTAGGGATTTTTGGGTGAATTTGTCTATTAACCTATGTGCCTAGTTCGTTAATTTCTTAATATATTTATGTTTGGTTTTATGATTTGTGTTGCAATCTTGTTTTAATCTGTTGTTGTTGGTGGTTAAAGGCCTAAATTACTAGCTTCACAGTCATGTTTGTGTCACCAATGGGAGTTGGGGCATAAATTAGGGCACACACGATTGCACCTAATGGTTGGTCCTTGGGAAAGGGGAACTTATTAGGGGAAGTTTATTCTAGATTATTGCTCATGGGAGATGGTAGTAATTAGGAATAATTGAATGCTGATCTTTGATCTTATTGGGTGTTTAAGCCATGGGAGTGGAAATTCACTAGGAATAGAGATTACGGGAGTAATTCGATTCCACCTTGCATTCCCATACAAATCTTAATTCCAAACCAAATATTACAAACGTTAATTGGCACTAGGTGATTAAACATTGTGATCCCAAGAATCCTATTTTGCTCTATTGTCTACAAAACCTTGCTACTTATTTTATTCTGCTTGTTATTTTATGCAATCAATCAACCTTCAAGTTTTGTTCGGACTAGTTTCATATGAGTAACCTAGTAGCTAGTGATTAGTACACCACCTCTCTGTGGTTCGACAACCCGAATACTCCGGGTATTATTTGTTTGCCCCAAATTACAGTAATCAGTGAGTGAAGTGGTTAAGAAATCTCGGTTGGCCGAATCTGGTAACGCTTCTGGGGTGATTGAGCGGTGGATCCGGTGTGGCACGTCCACAAGAGTAAGTCCTAGTGCAGCTACCTTGCCGGCATTCCGGGATTTAAGAGGGCATGGGAGGATAGAGGTTCACCATCCGATGGAAGGGTCACCCCAAGAGAGAATGCTTACCTTAAGTTAAGTTCGAACAAGTGACAGTGATGTAGTAGTTGGAACCTTTCTCGTGCAATCCGTCCCGGCAACGATCTTGTTCGATTCAGGAGCATCTAACTCGTTCGTGTCACCTGGAATCGTGAAGAAGTTGGGTTTATCTGGGGGCACTGGGGTGAAGCTTAATGTGAAGGTAGCATCGGGAGAAGTTAGGACGTGTGACCGTCTCTTCGAGGGCATCAAGATCAACATCAAGGGAGAAGAGTTCCCTAGCGATCTAATCCAGTACGACTTGGACGGGATAGACGTGGTCTTAGGTATGGATTGGTTGGGGCGGTTTAGTGCCCAAATCCTGTGCAAGGATCAGAAGGTGGTGCTATGAGGACCCAGTGGGAAAAGGGTATCATATCGGGGAAAGATGGAAGAACCCGGGATTAAGCTAGTGTCTATGATGAAGATGAAGAGGTACATGGAGAAAGGCAATGATTTATACTTGTGCTCGGTCGAGAACTTGAAGGCAAAAGGGGAAGTAGCTCAAACCATAACCGTCGTCCGTGAATTCCTTGATGTTTTTCCCGAGGAAATACCGGGTATGCCCCCTACGAGAGAAGTGGAATTCTCGGTGGATCTTATGCCGGGCACTGCACCCATTTCTAAGGCCCCATACCGGTTGGCAACGACGGAAATGCAAGAACTGAAGACCCAATTACAAGAGCTTCTAGACAAAGGTTACATCCGGCCAAGTACATAGCCGTGGGGAGCTCCGGTGTTGTTTGTAAAGAAGAAGGATGGTAGTATGAGGTTGTGCATCGATTACCGGGAGCTGAATCAAGTCACCATCAAGAACAAGTACCCTCTTCCAAGAATCGACGATTTGTTTGATCAACTCCGGGGCGCAGGAGTGTTTTCCAAAGTTGACTTAAGGTCAGGGTATCATCAGATAAAGGTGGAAGACAAGGATATTCCTAAGACCGCATTTCGGATTCGGTACAGTCACTACGAGTTTACGGTTATGCCGTTCGGTTTGACTAACGCTCTTGCAGTTTTTATGGACATGATGAACAGAGTGTTCAAACCCCATCTCGATGATTTCGTGATCGTATTCATCGATGATATCTTGGTGTATTCTAAGGATAAGGAGGAGCATGTTGGACACCTTCGGACGGTACTTCAGATCTTGAGGGAAAAGCAGTTGTACGCCAAGTTTTCAAAGTGCGAGTTTTGGAAGGACAGTGTAGCGTTTCTAGGCCACGTGATTGATAGTAGGGGAATTTCCGTGGATCCGGACAAGATACGGGCAGTGAAGGATTGGACTGTACCTACATCGGTGACGGAAGTAAGAAGTTTTCTTGGCTTGGCGGGTTATTATAGAAGGTTTGTTTTGGATTTCGCCAAGGTGGCTCAACCGTTGACTAAATTATTAAGGAAAGAAGTGCCTTTCGTTTGGGATCAAGCTTGTGAGTTAGCATTTCGAGATTTGAAGGAGAGGCTCACGACTGCACCAGTCTTAATTTTGCCATCAGGAACGAAAGGGTTTGAGGTATACAGTGATGCGTCCAAGAAGGGACTAGGTTGTGTATTGATGCAAAATGGAAGAGTAATTGCTTACGCCTCGAGACAGCTTAAGGTCCACGAAGAGAACTACCCCACACATGATTTGGAATTGGCCGCCGTAGTGTTTGCTTTGAAGATTTGGAGACATTACTTGTATGGGGTGCGTTGCAAGATCTTCACGGATCACAAGAGTCTCAAATATATCTTCACCCAAAAGGATCTCAATATGCGACAACGAAGGTGGTTGGAACTCATCAAGGACTATGAATTGGATATTCAGTATCACGAAGGAAAAGCTAATGTAGTGGTGGACGCTTTAAGCCGGAAATCGAAGCATACCGCTAATTCCATTTGGGTGGTAGCTGATGAACTTTGCAAAGTGTTCCAACGGATGAACTTGGAAGTGGTTGAACAGGGCGATGTTGAGGCAGAAGTCCGTGTTTACAACTTAAGGATTGTACCTACATTTCTGGGAGAAATTAAGGAAGAGCAACAAAAGGATGCATACTTGATGAAGACATGGGATGATCTGACTAAAGGGAAAGGGGGACCGTTTGAGTTTACTACGGATGGAGTGCTGAGGTATAAAGGCCGGTTGTGCATACCCGCGTCTTGTGAGCAGTGGAAACGACAGGTTTTGGAAGAGGGTCATAACACACCCTACTCGGTCCACCCCGGAGGCGACAAACTATACAAAGATGTAAAGGGCTTCTTTTGGTGGCCTAACATGAAGAAGGAAGTTGCAGAATTTGTTGGGAAGTGCCTCAATTGCCAAAAAGTTAAAGTGGAACGTTGTAAGGTCAAGGGGTTGGTACAACCATTGGAAGTTCCACAAGGAAAGTGGGACTCTATATCTATGGATTTTGTGGGAGGTTTGCCGACAACCCGTTCGGGTAAGGACAAAATCTGGGTGATAGTTGATCGTTTGACTAAGACCGCTCGTCTTATCGCAATGAAAGAGACTTGGACAATGACGCAGTTGGCTCAAGCTTATGTTAATCAAGTGGTAAAGTATCACGGAGTTCCGAGGGATATCGTCTTCTATAGGGATCCAAGGTTTTTGTCTCAATTTTGGAGATCCTTGCAAGCGGCTCTTGGAACCAAACTTAGTCTTAGTACCGCCTTCCACCCGGCCACCTATGGGCAAACAGAGAGAACCATACAGACTATCGAGGATATGTTGAGGGCTTGTATGCTAGATTTTCAAGGTTCATGGGAGGACCATTTGGATTTGATTGAGTTCTCTTACAACAACATCTATCATTCTAGCATATGCATGGCGCCTTATGAAGCCCTCTACGGTCAGAAGTGTCGCAGTCCGCTATGTTGGGAGGATCTTGTCAATCCGATAGTGTTGGGACCGCAATACTTGCTTGACACATCCGAGAAGATTAAACAGATACAAGAAAGGATGAAAGCGGCTCAAAATCGTCAAAAGTCCTACGCTGATTTGGCTAGAAAGCAAGTGGAATTCTCGGTTGGGGATAAAGTTTGGTTGAAGGTGTCTCCCACCCGGGGAGTAATGCGGTTTGGAAGGAAAGGGAAGTTGAGCCCTAGGTTTATAGGCCCGTATGAAATCCTTGAGAGGATTGGAGGTTTGGCCTACAGTTTGGCGTTGCCCATGGAATTGGAGAGAGTGCACAACGTGTTCCATGTATCAAAGCTCAAGAGATATGTTCACGACCCAGCTCATGTTTTACCACAAGAAGTAATACCGTTAGATGAGGATTTGACTTATGAGGAGAGGCCGCACAGAATTTTGGAATTCAAGACTCGTGACACACGTAGGAAATCCGTAAAATTGGTGAAAGTTTGGTGGACACATCATGGGGTTGAGGAAGCTACTTGGGAGCTAGAGTCAACCATGTGAGAGCGGTACCCAGAGTTGTTCGTAGCAGGTACCTCGTCTTCATCGCTTGTTGCTTGCCATACGTGTTTGTCTTTGCTTGATGCTTTGTGGTTTAGTTAACCTAGTAGTAGTAGTAGTGAGTGTTTTGTGTTGGTTGTCTTGTCCTTGATGTTTGCCTAGAAGTTGGTGTTGGGTTAAGGTAGAGTTCGTGATGCTCAATCCAACCATTTGTTTAACTCTTGCCAATTCTCGATTGTTATGCTTTCTCTCTTGTTTGGAATTCTTGAGAAATCTTTTGAGTTTTGACCAAAAGAATTCGTTCTTGAACCTCTTGTCACAATGTTGTTTCCAATCACCGTTTGTGTCTAATTCGTCGTACTCAAGCTTCGGGGACGAAGCTTCTTTGAAGGGGGAGAGGATGTGACACCCCAAAATCCAAATTCAATTATTGGATTAATTGAGTAATTAATCCTATTTCAATTGAGGAATTAGTTCCTAAAATCCTGAAATTTAATACTTGAGGACTAGTATTTGACTAGTCAATCCCAAAGTCAAAGTTGTACCTTGAGCTTTGAAGGTAGTTCCCTTGTTCCTTACATTTCCTAATGTTAGTAAGGGCATTCTTGACCTTTCACCTAGTGTTAGTATTGTAACCTAACCTAGTAGACATCTTCATTCTATCCCTTACACTTTCTAAAAGTTTAGCTCTACCTTCTCTCTAAAAAGGTGAGTAGCTTTTCCTCCAAACTAAGTTGAGACCTTGCCAAGACTTCAAGAGTTGCTTCCAAGATTCAACCTTTCACCTATTTGGGCATCTAGGAGGGTAAGATCTAAGTCCATCTTGTGTTTTTGGTTCCATCTTAGTTGTCTTTTCTTAAAGGTAGGATCTTTATGATCTTTTGGTTTAT
This sequence comes from Ipomoea nil, assembly GCF_001879475.1. Lineage (NCBI taxonomy): Eukaryota > Viridiplantae > Streptophyta > Magnoliopsida > Solanales > Convolvulaceae > Ipomoea > Ipomoea nil. The sequence continues at coordinate 2,561,594 of NW_017617990.1, read as the reverse complement.
TCTTGAAGTGGGTTTGGAAATTGAGCCTTGTGAGGAGCTTGTTGAGGTGTAAAGTGAAATCTTTTAGTCTACAAGAGGTAACCCATGCTCTACAAAATCTATTTTGCTTACCTATATGTGATTTTCTTGAATTCTACATGTGTTTTGCTATGAAATGTGAGTGTTGATGCATGATCTTGTGAAAATGCATATCTAGAGCTTGTGTTTAGGGTTCATTTGTGCCATTGCTTGGCATTTCCTTTGATTCAAGTCATTTTGTTGTATTTGGTGAGATTTGGCATGTTTTGGACTTGAATTTGAGTTTGGAGATAAAATTCGCGAAGTGTGTTGTTGTGGTACAGGATTGTACCCGCGGGCAGAACGGCAGGCGGGGCACCACCCGTCGCCCTACCCGCGGGTACGGGCCTTGTGGGAATGTGTTCCCGTGGGAGGAACCACGGGTGGGGCAGTACCCGTGGGTCCACCCGCGGGTACACAAGTGGAGTTATTTGGGGGATTTGTTCCCCGTGATTCTTTTGACTCGGTATTTGGTCTTTTGATTTCCCGACGTTCTTTTGTGGGACTATTTGAGTGTCTTCTTGATGTTTCGTATGTCTAGAACTATATGGTAGGTATCCATGTAGGACTTTGGTGTCTTGAATCATGCTAAGTGTTCAACATTGTGTTTCGTTGAACCGTGATGTGTCTTGTGTGTTTTTCGGAACTACGTTTGGTTTACCCGTTTGATAAACATGCTAGTTTGGTCTTTAAATGCTAGCGTGTGCGTTGTTTGTACCTTCCGATTGGTTGATGATAACTTGTGTTATTCATCGTTGTTGTTGTTGGGCTGTGACCCATTCCTTGACTGAGTATGTTTCATACCGTCGTTGTGATCCGTTGATTGATTCTTGTTGAGGTGTGATGCGTGTGTTGCTTTACCTGGATTGCACGATTAGTGGTATGGGACACTAGTCACCAAGGTATTGCAGCGGTCCTCGTGGTGGCCGTGACGTGATTATGGAGTTGTGACCTTTGTGTAAGGTTCACGTGTTTCTTGGGTGGCATGTGTTGCTGTGTGTGTGATCGGTACCCTCGTGTACTATGAAATCGGTTGTTTTGTTGGAGGACTGTTGGAGGGGGAACGACGGTTCCCGGGGGAATAAGGTTGGACTTGGTGTACAGGGGTCCTGGAGGTAAAGGTTGGAACTAGATATAAGGTTGGGGGTAGCCATTAGGTTGGAACAGGGCATAAGGTAGGCATATCAACTCGTGATGTGTGATGTCATGAGGGCTTGTGTAGTCGTGGTTGTGTGTTTTCTTCTTGTGACGTGTGTAGTCACAAAGGCATGTGTTGCCATTTGTCGTGTCTTTATCCTTGAGTTGTTGTTGTCCTTTGTGATCTTGGGATGTGTTCCCGTGTTATCTTTGAGAGTGATGAGTCTTGAGTTGGTGTTTACTCTTGGTTTTACACTTACATATATGTATTCCGTTTCGAAATGATTTTGTATATATCTCCTATCTATGTATGATACTTAACAGGTATTGGTGGGTTACCAGCATTATTCGCTGACCGGGCGTCATCCCATGTTTTTGTTGTGTTCTTTCAGGTGATGTCTAGACGAGCGCGTTGTTTAGTGCCCGATAGTATAGCTCCTTTCGTTTATCTTACGGCCTGTGCGCCGATTTAGTTATAGACATGTGAGTTTGGGATAGTTGTGAACCATGCAGTTTTTGCCGTAGCGTTTATCGTTGTTGGTAAACGTGGCGTAACACCCTATGACTGAGATTTACATTTATCCAGTTATCTTTTAACCTTCCGCTGTGCTTGTGTTTAGTTGTGTTATCTGCATGTGTTAAGGCTTTTTATATAGCATGTTTTGGGGGGTGTTACAATAAATTTACTGATAATATAAATTTTTTTGAGTGACGAGAGAAATCAGAATTCACTATTCGATATTGTGCACTTGGTAAATCTTAACTTGTGACCATAGCCGACAAAGTATGCAATTTAACGTTTATTAAATATGTAAATCTAACATTTTATGATGAATTTACTTGGAACTACACAATTATAATATTTTTCAAAATTAAATATTATTACTCCAACTAATATGGTCAGGCGATTTGCCAAAGGCCTTGTGATCGAACGACATAGTTGTGTCCCCTCAAATGAGAGGTATCAAATTCAAATCCCAGTGTGGAGCATTGACTCTTTGTGCTTCAATTCTACTACATTATAATAGAATCAGTAGTATTCAAAAAAAAAAAATATTATTACTCCAACTAATTTGGTTAGGCGGTTGGCTTAATATCTGCAAAGTGCACACCTTCATATAGTAATAATGTGTTTCTTTTATAACATCCAAAAATAATTTAAATAGTGAGGAGTATTTCACAATTATTTTTGTCTACCTTGATATATATATATATATATATATATATATATATATATATATATATATATATATATATATATATATATATATATATATATATAGAAGAGCGCTCATATGCGGCGGGGTCTTACGGTGCGGCGGTGCGGTCAAATTCCAGAATACACCAACAGTGTTAATAATATGCACCAACAGTGTAATAAAAACACACCCCAATGAAATGTAATAAAACATCACAAAATACACCACAGACTCAAAAAAATACACCATATAACTCACCACCCCCAATGGTGTATTTCCGAACAGTGTATGGTGTTTTTACTCACACCTAATGGTGTGTGTTTGGTGATGCAGGGCTCTGTTTACTCTGTTTTGTGTGGTGTATTTCCTAACGTTGATGGTGCATATTTGGTGAACTATTGGTGTTGCCGCACCGTAAGACACTGCCGCACCTGAACCCGCCTCTATATATATATGTGTAAATATATATATATATATATATATATATATATATATATATATATATATATATATATATATATATATATATATATATATATATATATATATATATTTGTTGAGTCATTAATATGCAATTCAACTATTAGTTTAGGCTTTTAGTTGAGATGGAGCACATGCTTCAATTTGGTATCATCTCACCACCACCCATAAGCGACTACGGTGCACGTGTTGCTTGGAATCCACTGCACACATGAGGGGGTGTGTTGAGACATTAATGTGCAATCCAACTATCAGCTTAGGCTTTTAGTTGAGATACAATCCAACTATCAGCTTAGGCTTTTAGTTGAGATGGAGCACATGCTTCAATTTATATATATATATATATATATATATATATATATATATATATATATATATATATATATATATATATATACACGAGTTCAGGTACGGCCGCAACAATAATCTAAAAACATAATAAACCTCAATGAAGGTTATATCCTTGATTTATGTCCATCTTTTTGTATGCAAATAAATGTACATTTTACTTTAAATGTTGTACATTCCAATGTTATTATATATATATATATATATATATATATATATATATATATATATATATATATATATATATATATATATATATATATTTGTTGAGTCATTAATATGCAATTCAACTATTAGTTTAGGCTTTTAGTTGAGATGGAGCACATGCTTCAATTTGGTATCATCTCACCACCACCCATAAGCGACTACGGTGCACGTGTTGCTTGGAATCCACTGCACACATGAGGGGGTGTGTTGAGACATTAATGTGCAATCCAACTATCAGCTTAGACTTTTAGTTGAGATGGAGCACATGCTTCAATTTATATATATATATATATATATATATATATATATATATATATATATATATATATATATATATATATATATATATATATATATATACACGAGTTCAGGTACGGCCGCAACAATAATCTAAAAACATAATAAACCTCAATGAAGGTTATATCCTTGATTTATGTCCCTCTTTTTGTATGCAAATAAATGTACATTTTACTTTAAATGTTGTACATTCCAATGTTATTAGAAAAAACTACCCTTACACCGTTATAATACCGTTAGTTTTTAATTCTAACATTGATAACACATCATTGTTTCCATACACCTATATCTATCATACTTTTTTCCTATTTTTTAATTATTATTTTTATTAAAATCATTATATATTAATTTAATACTTAATTATATTATAATTAAATTTCTGATAAATTATATATGTGTGTGTACAAAATACATATATTATTTGTGTATATATATAATTCAAATTATAATTTTAAATTATTTGTAAAATGTTTTAATATTAGGCATGAATTTTCGTGGATCGCACGTACAAAATGCTAGTTATACAAATATACACCATCCATGTTAGGAAATGCACAACAAAAAACATGCACAAGTTAAGTACGCATCATAAAAAATGCACCAATTAGATATGAATAAAAGCACCACACAGTGTCTGAAAATATACAATTAGGGGTGGGGAGTTATATGGTGCATTTTTTGGGTGTGTTGTGTGTTTTTTTGGTGTATTTGTGCATTTCATTGTTGTGCTTTTTCCTAATCCTATTGGTGCCTTTTGTTAACACAGTTGATGCATTTTGTTAGGCGATCGTGCATTTGAACGAATATATATATATATATATATATATACACACACACACACCTTCACATTCAAGCTAGGGCAACTTAACTACAGAAAGGAAGGGAGAAGTTATAACTTTTACTTTGAATTCTAATATATGTGAGATTTCAATATCTGATATTTAGACCGAACTTGTATTACGATGTAACATAATTTAAAATATTCGAACTAATAATCTATTGTGTTCAATCAAAATAAAAATCATTATATAGAGTTTAATTCTTAATTTTGATAATGTAAATAATGTCTAACTTTAAAGTGTAAGAAAATAAGTTATATTTAAATAAGTAAAGTAAGTAGAAAAAGATAGAAGATAATGCTAAGTAAAATAAGATGATAATGAATGTAATCATAGTAATGTGGTTATAGTGACATATAACTAAATAGATGATAGATGATTATGTTTTCCATTTAGAAAACAGTTTTTAATTAAGAGTGTTCCAGTTTTCTAGAAATTTTCAGAAATTATTTTCAGTTTTCAAAATGTAAAACTGTGCTAGTAAACATGTTTTCTGTTTTCTATTTTCCAGTTTAATTTTCAGAAATTTCCAGTTAGTAAACGGCAACTGTAAGTTTAACCAAAGATTCAAAATGTCTGTAAGTTTAATCAAAATGATTGTAAGTTTAATCAAGTTGTAAGAACTCTTGAGCAAAATTTCTTCTACGATATCAATGTCTACAATTTTATCATTTAGCTCAATGTTTCAGTAGACAGTATTAGGAGAAAAAGAATAATATACTTGTGTCTGGACTCATCAGCTCAATGGTTCAATAGATAGTATTTGGGAGAAGACACAAAGGTTCAAACCGATAGATTTAAATCATTCCAAATGCTCACTCTATATGTTTTTTTAGTTTGGAATCACAAATAGAATTGAAAGTTGTCTAAAGTCTCTACAAAATGCAACAATTTCTTTTCTCTAAATGATGTATTTATTTAAAATAAAAGGAAAAATTGTAATTTATGTCCTTCTATAATATGTCAATTATCAATGTTACTCCTGAATTATTAGTGATGTAAATGTTACCTCTCAACTTTTAAAATAGTACATATATTGTCCCTCCCGTACTGCATGGAAAAAAATTAAGGGGTAACATTTATACTATGGGAGGGACAATATATGTACCGTTTTAAAAATTGATGAGCAACATTTACGTCACTAATAATTCAAGAATAACATTGATACTTGACATATTATAGAGGTTCATAAATTATCATTTTTCCTAAAATAAATGATTTATTAACTCGCAAAATTCCTCTCGAACCTTGCCAAATTTTCAATCTGTGATTGGTAAAAAGACAGCCAGCACGCACAAAGTGGGTTTCCTGGAAATTATTGAAAGCTAAAGCTAGCACAAATTTGTGAAAGTTTAATTTGGTTAGTCAATGACGCGTTGTTTGTATTGTCTGCATGCCTTTATTATATATAGAAAGGCAGAAGTTGTATGTAAGTTTAGTTGAATCAAAATGAATAATCCTCCTCCTCCTCCTATAAACATGTCGTCCAACCCAAACTGTACAGTGTATGTTAAAAGAATGCAAGAAAAGAACATTTCTCCGATGCCAATTATTGGCCTTTATGTAGCACTCGCTTCTCTGATCTGCACCTTTGCAATGCTCTTGAACTCTATTACGATTTCAAAATCAGTCACAGCATTCAAGGGCAAAATCAATTTTTTCGGTCTGAATGCAACTTGGCTGACACTATTAGCTGTGGCTACCAAGCTCACTGCCGACCTCACATCTCCCATGTGGTCTTACAAAGATAACATGTCAAAAATCAGTAGCACGCTTTTCTTAACTGTGTCCATGAGTCAATTTCTCACATCACTGGGCTCTATGAATGGCACAGATATGCTAACCAATCTCACCGCCTTGAGCATATTGGTATTTACGGTCCTTGTGGATTTATGCATCCAACTTGGAACCGGTGTGCTTGATTTCTCATTATTTCCAGAAATCATCTTCTCTCTTGTTTTGCTGTTCTGCATGTTCATAGCAATTGTGTGTTCTGCACTAGCACTTCCAGCAATTAAGAAACGCGCAGAATCAAAGCATCATACGCTAGTGAAGCAGATGGTAGCAGCAGCTGGGGGATCGGGACAACATTTACTATTTGGAGTTAAAGAGCTGAAATTGAGCATTACAAAGTATTGGGTGATGGCAGCATCGGGTAGCCCTCAGTTTCTGACCACAAGGTTGGCCTCTTTCGTTTTTATGAATATCATCACCCTATTTTCTGCACTTATTCTTATACAAGGATCTGTTAGAAGTATAACTACTAATGCATACTGGAATACTACTTGTCATAACAAGCAATCTGATTATAAGTGGTCCATACTATTGATTATAAAATCTCAATTGGGTGCCATGATAGTGCCTCTCTACACAGGTATAACCTTATTGTGTACTGTCGTGATCTTTAAGTATGAGGACAATTGGATCAAAATCTCCCGAAAAGAATTCACAGTTGAGCCCTATTGGACTGAAAGTCTAGTAGAATGGAAACAGAGTCCAATACCTATGAGAATTCTAAGAAACAAGCTGGTCACAAAATTTCTCCACGATATAAAAAGTTTGATCTTGACTTTCTGCATACTACTTCAGACTCTGGTTGTCATATTTATTAAGTTCAGTTGTATTCTTTCTTTTTACGGATGTGTTCCAATAGTATTTGTATTTAATCATCATTTATACGAACAAACTTTATTACGTGCACTTGAAGTTTCAAATGACCAAATGAGAGAAGAGATAGAGCTCAGCCACTTTGTGATACTTCTTGAAGGAGAAAAACAATTGCCAAAATCAACATTGAAGAGCATTGTTGGCGGGTTGAATATTCATATTAACTGGGGAAAGAATAGACAACCACGTAGTCTACTCAATCTTCTCAAACAAAGTTTCTTTTATAAAGGTGCAATGCAATTTGATAGCAGTCAAGTTCAAAGTCTATTATCAGAACAACCTCCTAACTGTTGGGCACTTCCCGTGATGACACTCACAACCATTGCCGTTGCCCTTCCAAACATTGCAAATCAACATGTTGATGAGCTGATAAGCAGTGTTGATGAAGGTCTCCAATATGCAAGCCAAATAGATGTGTTGGACGAGAACCATGCATTGAGATGCACTAAAAATGCAGCAACTGTTGTGTGGGTGGGAATTAAGCTTCGTAAGAAGTGGTTGGACATGGATCTTGGGGATAAAATTAGGGAAGTTCGTTCTACGGGGGAGATTATTCAAGGTCTTGCTGATGAAGCTGAAAGGATTGTCAAAGAGTTCAGTTCCACAGGAAGTCAAAACCTTGTGGAAAATCCTCTATACTGGCCTGTAAATGTTTTAGCTGCTAATTCAATGTACAGAATCAGCCGGACAATCCTTTTCTACTATGGAAATGGTGAGTACCAAGTTGAAGAGTTGTTTAAGAAATTAATTTGCATTATTGCAAACATATTGGCAGCTTGTCTTACAAACTTGCCGCACTTGATTGCTACCAAGTGCATAAACAATGCGTTTGAGGAAAGGTTCACAAGTGTTGGTAATGCAGCTATCCTTTTTGGAGAAACCGAAGATATTATGAAGTTATTTGAAGAGCGGCAACTTTTAGGCATTGGTCCAAGTCAGCCATTATGCATTGATGAATGGCTTAGATGGATGGACAGTGAAACACAAGATCCAACAGTTTCAACCTCTGTAACTCACAATGGAGCATCCTCTACTGTTGAGTCCAATGATGAGCTTGTGATTGTTCCAATGTAATCAATGTTGATGCAATGTGTGCTTCTTCTTCTCCCAAATGTGTGCTTCTAATTATATTTGTAGTTGTTGTTTTATGTTAATTTAGTACTGTTATGAAATATATATTTTGCAATCTTGTTACCTTGTCTGTGAGTCTGTCTGTTATTTTCAACTTTAGTACAAAACACAATTCTATTTCTTTAATTACTAATTGCAAATTTGTTAAACTCTTATTAGTTTGCATTGTATGATTACAGGATAGGCAGTCAACATGTCAACATGTACCATTCTATTTTTTGACCGCACCTACGCACCCGTCAACACTCAACAGAAGCCATTCTAAATAAATAATTTTAGAATAAAATTGCAATATTTTACCAATTTATTATGAATTCTCATTGAATTTTTTTTCTTCCAATTATATATCCGCTTAATTGCACTATATTGGTGTAATTTATATCACCTAATAAAAAACGCCCAAATGCTTAAAAGCGGTAAATTATACTTATACATGAACTAGGGTTCAAACGCACCAAGTTGAACTCCTATATGGGAGGGGTGTGGGTTCGAGCTTTAGTACGTGGAGACGTTATTAGCTTTCTGTGTTTTAGTACTTTGAGAAAGTAGTTATGAACAAATACCTTAGTCTAAAATGACTTTCATATTATGTGTCTGTAATTAATTATGTCCTTGTAAATAAATTGAAGGCACCTAACTATCGACTCATAACATCGCAAATTAACTTAACATATTATGTGCCTTGCAAGGTGGACCGATTCATGGTATAACAATTACTTAAACACGGAAAACTGGAGCTATTTATATTTTTTAGGCATAGGCAATGCGTCTTCACCCTTCATGCTCGGAGTTATGCCCAATCGTTATGCCATGGAACCGTGTTCACCATTCATGGTGAACACGGTCCCAACGGTGTTAGTGCACCGTTATTTCTTTTTTTTTTTTCTTTTTTTTTTCTCCTTAATTAATCGCGTGACTTTTCTTCTTCATTTTTACATTTCGCAGTTTCACTTTAATTTGAGGTGAGCAATGATTTCGGACATTCATAAATTATGAATCCATGCCAGCACATTCACTTTGGAACCATGCCTACACATTCCCGTCCGAAACCATGGTTACTCTTCTGTAACGCAAGCTTCTTCAACATTCATAAATTATGAATTTTCTGTTATGAAATTATGAATTTTCTGTTATGAGATTATGAATTTTCTGTTATGAACACGTTTCCAGGGCATAATTTGCGGAGTTATGCCGCCGTCGCCACTGGACTCTGAACTAACCACTGCACATTACCATTTTGGGAATAGTTATGCTATGCATCCGTATGCACCATGCATGGTGCATATGGATGCAAAAACGACGTCGTTTTATTAAAAACGCGCGTCTCCCGGCCCCTTAAAAAAAATTCAGGTTCGATTCCCAACAACAACATTATGTTGTTCATTCATTATGGAATTTTAGTTCATAGATTATGGAATTATAGTTCATCGATTCTGGAATTGTAGTTCATCGATTCTGAAATTATAGTTCATAGATTCTGGAATTTTAGTTCATAGATTCTAGAATTTTAGTTCATTCATTCTGGAATTTTTAGTTTATAGATTAGATCTGGAATTTTAGTTCATAGATTCTGGAAATATAGTTCATCGATTCTGGAATTATAGTTCCTCGATTCTGGAATTTTAGTTCATATGTTGTTGCTGGGAATCGAACCTGAATTTTTTTTTTAAGGGGAGACGCGCGTTTTTAATAAAACGATGTCGTTTTGCATCCGTATGCACTATGCATGGTGCATACGGATGCACAACATAATTTGCCCCATTTTGGCTAGAATTTTCAAAACGGGCCCAACAATTATTTAAAAAAAAAAGGGTCAAAATGGGCCCAACAATAGAATAAGAGTCAAATAGGGGCAATTTATATCCTGCACCACGGCGCGCGTTGCATTGTGCGTCCAAATGAAAAACGACGTCGTTTCAAATTTTATTTTTTTGAAATTTCGCGTACCCAGTGTTTGGTAGTTAATTTTCCTTTAAAAAAAATCTCATGTTTAAAAATGTACATAATGTTATACTAGAATACACATAATTGTATACATGAATGTACATAATTGAATAACAAAATACACATATTTTTTTTTTTTTAAAAAAGATAATACATATAATCTAACATAATACATAATATACATAAACTTTTAACATAATAAACATCAACTCTTAACATAATATACATAAATTTCTTGTTTCGAATGTACATAATTGTATAAAAAAGATATACATGATTGTATAAAAAATGTACATAATTGTATAAACAAATACACATAATTGTATAAACAAATACACATAATCGCGTCAACTCTCTACATGACTTACCAAAACGACGTCGTTTTGGGAGGCGCGGAACGCACAGTGCTATGCGCGTCGCGGTGCATGGTATAACGATTGGTCAAATAGGTCATTCAACTGCACACGAAACTACAATTAGACCATCCAACTCAAAAAAAAAAAAAATAAATTGAGTTCCTGAACAACACAGACTCATGCAATTCAACTCAAAATGACCTGTTTACCTGAAAACGTGCTGACATGGCGGTTTCAAATTTAAAAATATTTTTTAAATAATTTTAAATAAATAAAATTTTTAAATTCCACTCATACGTCATGGATGATTTTTTATTTTATTTAAAAATTATTTAAAATATTTTTAAATTCGGTAATAACCACGTCAACATGTTTTCAAGTAAACAGGTCATTTTTGTTGTATAATCAAACAGCAGGGAGAAGGAAAATACAGAAAATAGAGAGGGATCTTTTCATTCATCCATCATTACTCTATACAACAAGTATGGAGTATATATACATACAAGGTAATTAACGGAAGCAATAATGAGAGATAATTACATAATTGTTACAAACGTTACAATAATATATAATAATGTCCATAATAAGTATAATATTTATAACACTCTCCCTTGGACATTATTTGACCACGATCTTGACTCGTCAAAAACTTGCTAGGAAAACCCTGTGGGAAAAACCTAGATAAGAAAAGAGTACAATAGAAAATATATTCATGCCTCATTAAAAACTTCACTAGGAAAACCACGTGGGAAAAACCTAGTTGAAGAAAAGAGTACACGATATATGTAAAAACATATTTTGTATTAGTTGCCTCATTAAAAACCTTAACTTAAGAAAACCCTGTGGGAAAAACTTAGTTAAGGGAAATATAGTACAACCATAAGCCTTCAGGGCGTAATTTGCATAATCTTCAGGATTTTGGGGTTTATCCATTTAAGCAGTTATTTTGCAACATTTTCCCATTTACATCATTATATCATACTCATGTCTCGTTAAAAACGACACTAGAAAACCCAATGGGAGAAAACTAGTGAGGAAAAGAGTACATGATGTGTTGCAAATAGTGCGCAACTGTTAGTCTTTTATGACTTAATCTTCAGGATTTTACGTCCAATCTTCCGGATTGATTCGAGTAAATGTACTTCCCGTCTCCCCCTGAAGATAACAATCTTCAAGTTCTACATGATAAAATGTATTTCAAAATTTGAAGAAATGGATTGGACAAATCTTCTGGATTTGTCACTAGAGTAAATATATAATAATCTTATGGCTCTTCTAGAGCTCATATAACATTTGTGCAACACAAGTGTTATTGTCCTCATTTTGAACATTTAGGGAAATTCATTGTATAACCAGTTTGGACTTGGCATTGCGAGGCGGGATCAAACAAAATAGCCAGTACCCAAGTAGCCTATTAAAATCGTATCATGGTTTCTTACATAAATGTCATGTCTTTGTATCTCGAAGATACCGGATGATATGTTAATCATTATTCAAATACGTCATTGTAGGGAGCACTAGATTTTGCTAGTAATTTCATCGCAACATGAATTGACATCATCAAGCTCTTTATATATTTCATTGATGTTTACACCATCAATCTTGACTGAGATAATAAGTCCATTATCAATTCTTTATTGAGCACATAATGGTACATATTATTCCTTCTATACGAGGATAATAACCTCATTTGCAACTCTTTAAAGAGTAAATAATGGCACATAATAATACTTAAATAAATCCTATTTCAAGAATTATGAATCCTATTTCGAGAATTATGAATACTCGACGGAGGAGCGACGCGCTGATGAGCGGGTTCCACACCGACACTTGGATGGACGGAACGTCGAGGAACTAGCTCCGCGTCGACACTCAGATTGACGGCACGTCGATGAACTAGCTCCACGCCGACACATGGAGGAGCGGTAGCCGGCCCCGCACCGGCACCCTGACGAGTCGGCCCTGGTCGAGAGGCTGCAGAAAAGAATCGAGGAGTTAGCAAGAAGGGTGGAGGCACGGGAGCAGTCACCGGAACCCGAGGTACGGATGACAGCACCATTCTCCCCAAGCATCATGGACGTACCTTTGCCGAGGGACTTTAGGTTGCCCGCCATCAAGGAGTACACAGGGGCCACTGACCCATGTGTCCACATAACGAGGTACAAGGCTGCTATGGTAATGATCGGGGCAGGAGACGCCATCATGTGCCGAGCGTTCTTGTCCACCCTGGATGGAGCGGCCCAAGACTGGTTCAACACCATCCCGGATGGGTCCATCCAAAACTTTGGGGAGTTGTCCAAGAGCTTCCTGACATACTTCTTCGGTAGCATACAGCATAAGAAACCCTTCTCTCACCTCTGTGTAGTGAAGCAAGATAGAGGCGAGAGCCTCAAAGACTTCCTGATCAAATGGAAAAAGGAAATCAATAATGTCTACGACTTCGACTCCAAGGCGGTGATCCCGATATTTATCCATACCTTAAGATCAGGGTATTTCCACAAGCAGCTGAACGCCCACCACCCCCGCTCTGATGAGGACGGCTAGCCGCTATGCCGAAGCAGAGGACGTTGACAGGAAGAAGAAGGACGAAGAGGATGGTAGGAAAGGTGGGAAGCCTGGGAAAGCTGGTCCGTCCAGCCAGGCACCACTCTCGAACCACCCGACCGCAGGGAAAGGCTGAGACCACGAACGACCTCGCCTGGTCCCCTTGCGCAATTTAACTCCTCTTACCCATCCCGTCAATGTCATTCTAAAGCAAGCTGAGGAGATGGGAATGGTAGAATTCTCCGAGGAGTGCATGAAGGTCTCCCCAAAGGCAGACCAAACAAAGTATTGCAGGTTTCATAGGCAAGCCAGCCACAATACGGGGATGAGTGCCACGTTTTGAAGAGACAAATAGAAGAACTCATCCAGCAGGGCTACTTCCGACATTTCGTCAAGCGATCCAAGCAACAGCAACAGCCGCAACACAATCCACCAAAAAATGTCTGGAGGAATGAGGATGGCACTGAGCCGTCCACCTCGAACGCCAAAAAAGAAGAAGAACACGACCAAATATCTGAGTAGAATGATAGCGAGAAAGAAACTGAGGTGGCGCCCAGACGACAAAAGAAGCACACCATACACTTTATCTATGGTGGACCTGCTGGGGGCGACACGCCCGCAGAAAGAAAGAAGTGGAGCCGGCAGCTATACGTGGGAGAAGTGGTGAATCTTCCCAGAGAAAAGAAACAGAGACAGGAGGCCATCACCTTCTCTGATGATGACCTCCCAGAAGGCCCGTTACCCCATCGTGATGCCCTGGTGATTAAGATGGACGTCAACGATGTCATTGTCCACCGCATCTTAGTCGACACGGGAAGCTCAGTCAATGTGATGTATTACGATGTCTTCACCAAGTTAGGGATACCTAGGAACCAGCTCAAAGAAGTACGTACCCCACTCCCTGGATTTACGGGTGATTCAGTGGAGACCGAGGGGTCAGTGGTCTTACCAGTGGAGATAGGAACGAGCCCTAACATTCGCAAACTTGACGTCGAATTCATCGTGGTAAGACTCACTTGTGCGCACAACATCATATTGGGGAGGCCGGCACTAGAGGACCTCAAGGCCATAGTATCGGTGGAACACTTGTGTATGAAGTTCCCTACTCCAAATGGGATAGGTGTCGTCAGAGGAGACCAGCGAGCAGCCCGCAGTTGTTACGTAAAAGCATGCAAAAAGATTGGCAGAAAGGATCTACAAGTCCACACCATCTGCAAGGATGATCGATCGGGTATGGAACTCAGAACATTTAATTAGATATTATCAGTAATACTTTGTAGTCGTGGTCCGCCCAGACCTGTAAACAGTATTTAGTAAGTCCGCCCAGGTTACTTCGCTCAAACTTATTTTCTCAAAGTCACAATATTTTGTAATCATGGTCTGCCCAGGTTACTTTGCTCAAATAAAAGGTTCTCAATACCACCTTCGATCAACCATGGCCGTCACTACACTCTACAGAAAAAAAAAAAAAAACGGGCCGAGGCCACGCGCCTCAACCCAAAGCCTGGCCGAGTCGCGGTGCCTCGGCTAGCGGCTGAGGCGACGCCTCGGCCGCAGGATGAGGCACACGCCTCGGCCGGGCTAAGGCGGAGCCTCAAACAAAAGCCGGCCGACGCCGCATTGAAAAAAAAAAAAAAAGAGGGGTCGAGGCGCACGCCTCGGCTGTGGCTTAAGCTCAGTGCCTCGGCCGCAGGGCGAGGCACTCGCCTCGGCCAGGCTAAGGCGGCGCCCCAGCCTGAAGCCGGCCCACGCCGCAAAGTAAAAAAAAAAAAAGATAAATAAATGGTAACGATAAACGCAGAAACTGACAGAGGGTGACAAGAGCTGATAGAGAGGTGCTTAAACTGCTCAGACAGGAAAGGATTTGGAAAGCACAAATCATGAGGGATTTGGAAAACAAAATCACATATCCTAAATCACTCAGGATTCTACGCAGTATCAAGATAGATTCAGCTTTACTCCCAAGTCAACTCAAACACATCCGTAGACTCAGGAGTAAGGGGGACTGTTGACAGGATAATAGGGCTGGCACCCGACCCGGATCATAAGTGGGCATCTGACCCGGCGCCATATTTGACCCGGCACTACATGGAGACCCAACGGACAGAACTCCAACGGACAGAATTCCAACAGGAGTCACCTTTATTGCCATTGAAGCCACCATGGATGAGAGAGAATTTAAGGCTTAGCTCCCCATTTATGTCCCATGTTGTTACCGTTAGCACCCTGGTATAAGTAGATGCTCCTCTCAGCTTGGGAGGACACGTTCAATATACTGTACTGAAACACAAAGCAGATACTATTGTCACTTATTAGTCTCATAATAATATTCCCGGTAACATATTTACCGTCAGTCTTGATTTTGTGTTCTTGTATTTTCAAAATCTTTATTTCCATTATCGGATCATACATAACCAAACAACATTATTGATAATCATCCCCATTCCACCCTACTACTAAACTTGGAAAATATTTTCACCAAAACTCATTACCATTACCAAATATTTGATACTCATTCTGATTCCGATTCTCATGTGCGAACCAAACACACCCTAAATTGTGATCAAATAACAAATAACGAGTCAGATTATAATTATAATTATTGTTATGTTTATCACTGATGAGTCATATATTTGTTGATCATATTACTACTACTGCTACTAGGACGACAATGATGATCACATTTCACTTTCATTTTTTGAAGCTTTCTTGGTTCTTTCATGGTTTGATTCTAAGCCTTCATTTTCTAGATAAGTGCTACTTGAGTTTTTTCATGGAACTTTCTTGGTGTTTTCATAGTGAGGTTCTAAAGTTTCAATTTTCTAGCTAAACATTATTGAATTTGCAATTGTGAGTTATATTTGTTCTCTTTATTTTGATCGGTGAAATTGTGAGTATTTATATATTCCCTACTCTTCAATTACGTTTATAACAATTATTTTAGTTTCATTTTCGTGTGTTTAAAAACAATTTACACTAGTAATTATAGCTATCCATTATCATCACAATCAGGTATCAACTATCATCTAACAACTACTTGTGAATTGAAACACCCATATATCTAAAGAGTATCGAAAGAATTTCATTAAATTTTCACAGCCCTATTGCTTTCATTCTCCCAATAAATAGCAACTAATAGTGCATTTCAAGGAATTATATGAAATTTGAGAAACTAGGGAGAGAGAACGTTGATCTTCAGATTTTTAAATACTATTGACAACAAATTAATAGAGTTTATATATATATATATATATATATATATATATATATATATATATATATATATATATATATATATATATATATATATATATATGTTTTACTTGAGTGCATGTGACCATGCAAAGAGTAAAAAAGGATACACATATATATTCCATGCATACTGCATGCATAACCACACCAAATCAACAAAGCAGATGCCAGTCGATTTGATGGACACCGAAAGCATTGATTCGTTTAAAACTAACGATTCAAACTTCGGATCCAAATAATTTTTCCCAATTTACTTTCTACCAAACTAAAATAATCTTTATAACTCCACAACTCCAAATATTATTTAAGTTTTCATGGTAGTTCATCTGAAACATTAATCTTCATTACTATATAAATTTCCAACACAATTCAATCAAAATGAGTAACGGATGGACTTTTAAATTAAAAGAGACTTTTATATAATATTTCTTAGATAAATTGAATCAAAATGATAATTACATTATAATTAACTATACATTATTCCACACCAATATTACTCAGCTGTTGATATATTTGAAGTTACATAACAGAACCACACATACAAATCAAGTCTACATTTGAAGGTAACATGCATCTAATTATGAAAGCACACATGAGCATTACACATACAAATCAAGGCTGAACTTGAACAACTACACCCCCCGTGGGCTCAACAGTGGAGGGTGTTTCATTGATTGTTGCAGAAGTTGAAACTATTGGATCTTGTCTCTCCACCCATTGGCGCCATTCATCAATGCACAATGGCTTATTGGGAGCAAGGCTCGAAAGCTCATGCTTCTCGAAATACTTCAGAATATCTTCAGTTTCTTCAAGAATGATAATTGCATCACGAACACTTTCCTCCCTCTCCTCAATGGCATTGCATCTGCACTTGGTAACTATTACATGTGGCAAATTCGTAAGACAAGCTGCCAATATATCTGCAATCATGCATATTAGCTTTTGAAAAATCTCTTCAGCCTGGTATTCAGCATTTTCATACCATAACAGAATGGTCTGGCTAATTCTGTACATTGAATTAGCTGCTAAAACATTCACATGCCAATGGAGAGGACTTTCCACTATAATTGCGTTTTCTGTAGACTTAAACTCCATGACAGTCTTTTCAGCAATATTAGCAAGAACTTGAATAATCACTTGATGAAGACAATGCAGCAAGATGATGAAGCCATCAGTAGATCATAGCAGAAACATCAGCTCTCTTCCACCTTTTATAGCCTAGGGCTCTTTTGTCTTTTCCTAGAGTTAGTTTAGTTAGTTATAACTTTCATAACTACTCTAGGGCTTAAGTAGCAAAGTCTGCTTCTTTCTTTTCAATAATTCATTCTGTATGGTTTTCTGCTCTTATGAGCTTTCTCTGATTGTAATGAATACACACCATCGTTCCTGAATCCAAGTTCTCCAACATGGTATCAAAGCCTCACCGGACTTACGCCGCAGCAGTTGTGATGGAGCCGGCCGGTGACAGAAACCACAACCAGACAGAGCAGGCAGGAGCCTCTTCAAGCCAGATCCCATCGGATCATCACAATGATGAGTTTGAGGATCCTCTTTACTTACACGCTACTGAGAACCCTAATCTCAGCCTTGTGTCACCTCCCCTAACCGAGATCAATTACAACTCCTGGAGTAGATCGATGCGCATCGCACTGGAGGTGAAGAACAAATTCGGATTTGTCAATGGAACAGTTCCAGTTCCAGAAGCTAATGATCCGAGGCTGACGACTTGGAGAAGATGCAACCGCATTGTATGTTCTTGGATTCTGAGGTCTGTCAATCCAAGCATAGCAGAGAGCGTTATGTACTATGACAAGGCCATAGACATCTGGAATGCGCTACAGAAGAGGTATTCCCAATCTGATCCTCATAGAATTTCTGAAATTCAGACTGAAATTTTTAGAAATGTGCAAGGACAAATGACTGTGAATGAATACTTCACAAAAAGTAATGCCTTATGGCAACAAATGAGTGCATTGAGACCTCTACTCCTGTGCGAGTGTGTGCCAAGATGTTCATGCACTCTAATGAGTAGAATGCAGAAACAGAGGGAAGAGGACCAAGTAATCCGATTCTTGGAAGGGTTAAATGATGAATATGAAGCAATTAAATCTGGGATACTTGTTATGGACCCTATTCCAGAGATGGAAAAGGTGTTGAATATGACCTTGAAGGTTGAAAGAAAGCTTAAAGGATCAAACACCCAAAGATGCAGTGATTTTGCTCAATCCAATGCTATTCATGAGAGTCAAATCAAAATTGGGGAAGAACAATCTGTGGTAGCAGCTGCAACCTTCAACAATAACAGAAAAAAATTTCAAATAATGGGGGTAAGAATGTGCCCAAGTGCACTTATTGTAACATGCTTGGTCATACTGTTGATAAATGTTACAAGAAGCATGGATTCCCACCTGGGTGGGTAGCAGGATACAAATCCAAGAACAAACAATCACAAGACATGCAACAACCCTCAAGTTCAGCAGTTAGTCAGTTGAATGACATAGGCCTTTCAGCTGACCAATTCCAGAAGCTGGTATCTCTTCTTCAGAATCAAAACCATAGTGGTCAAGTGTTAAGTAATGCAGCTGTGACAGTGAACACTTCTGGAATCAAATCTGATTTCAAGAATTCTCTGGAAGGACAAAATGAAGGTAACTCTGTACCTAGAATTCATGTTAATGCTGTCCTTAATACACATTTAATATGGATATTGGACTCAGGGGCCACAGACCACATTGTGTGCTCATTGCAATTTCTTGATAAATATCACAAGATTGAGGGATTATCTGTGAAGTTACCTGTTACTCACTTAGGGGAAATCAAGCTTGATGAAAACATTTTGCTGACAAATGTGCTGTATATCCCATCTTTTACCTTTAACATCATATCTGCTAGTAAATTAACTAAGCAATCTGGATGCAAGATTGTGATAGATGCTAATTCTTGTACTGTCCAGGGACCACTTGGAACCAAGGTTGGTTTTGCTAGAGAAAAAGATGGCCTATATCTGATCAACAGTCCTCCTGTTAAGAAGAATGTTCAACAAGTTGTTGTAGATAACCCTCAATGTAATAGTGTGACAATGGGATTGTGGCATAATAGATTGGGACACTATCCCATTAATAAGATTTCCCTCTTGAATGGAATAAAAGTTACTCCCTTACAGCAGCAATGTGATTTTGTCTGTGAC
This sequence comes from Ipomoea nil, assembly GCF_001879475.1. Lineage (NCBI taxonomy): Eukaryota > Viridiplantae > Streptophyta > Magnoliopsida > Solanales > Convolvulaceae > Ipomoea > Ipomoea nil. The sequence continues at coordinate 2,541,949 of NW_017617990.1, read as the reverse complement.
GCTTGCAATTTTGCTAAACATAAGAAGTCTATTTTTCCAGTCAGCAATTCTAAAGCTGAAAAATGCTTTGATCTCATACACATGGATGTGTGGGGACCCTTCTCTGTGGCTTCCCTCAAAGGTGAACATTATTTTTTAACCATAGTTGATGATTGTAGCAGGTTTACTTAGTTACATATGATGAAAAGTAAATCTGAAGTCAAAAACATATTTCAAAATTTCTGCAACTATGTGTCTACTCAATTCTCTGCTAAGATTAAGGTGATAAGAACAGATAATGGGACAGAATTTTTGATGAATGACTTCTATGCTGAGAGAGGCATAGTCCATCAGAAAACATGTGTGTACACCCCCCCAGCAAAATGGAGTTGTAGAAAGGAAGCATCAACACATTTTAAATGTTGCTAGATCCTTGAGGTTTCAATCTGGATTGCCATTAGAATTTTGGGGACACTGTGTGATACATGCCTCTTACATCATCAATAGGTTACCTACTCATGTTCTTGGTGGAAACACTCCTCTTAAACTGTTGACAGGAAAAGATACTGGCTATGAACATTTTAAAAGCTTTGGATGCCTTTGTTTTGGGGCCACTATTTCCCAGGGGAGGAACAAAATGCAACCAAGAGCAAGAAAGTGTGTTTTCCTAGGGTATCCAGCAAATGTGAAAGGGTATATACTTTATGATCTTACTGACAAAGTAACCTTAATTTCCAGAGATGTCAGGTTTTATGAGCTCACATATCCCTTCAGAGAAACAGAAGATCAAAGCTCAGATGAATGTGATGTTGATAGTCCTCCACTTCCTCTAATTCCCATTTCAACTAAAATTCCAGTCCCAGAGGTTTCACCTGATTCAGAAGTCCTAGAACCTGATGAAATGACTCACACTCATAGAGTCACCTCAGAAATTGGTAATGGAAACAGTCCCAGAGATAGAAGCCATCACAGCAGCAGTTCTAATGACAGTACTGCCAGTGTTGATATGAGCACTGAGAGGTCTAGTGCAACAAATAATCACAATGCAGAGCCTAGAAGATCAACTAGATTAAGGGTTGCTCCCCATAAGCTAAATGACTACTACTGCCACTCTATGTCCAACACTGGAACAAGTAAGATATCTGCTATAGGATCATCTCCTCATCCTATACAGAAATTCTGTATATCTTCTGTAGTCACACCTATGGAAACACATTCATACCATGAGGCTGTAAAGCATGATGAATGGAGAAAGGCCATGGATTCTGAGATTGATGCATTAGTTCAGACCAACACATGGATTTTGACAGACTTACCCACAGGAAAACTTCCCATTGGATGTAGGTGGGTATACAAAATCAAACATAAATCTGATGGTACTATAGAAAGGTTTAAAGCAAGGTTGGTGGCTAAGGGATACACTCAACAAATGGGAGTGGACTACACAGAAACATTATCTCCTGTTGCAAGGATGACCACTATCAAGACCTTCTTTGGTAGTAGCAATTGCAAATAATTGGGATATTCAGCAACTTGACATAAATAATGCCTTCTTATATGGTGACCTAGATGAAGAAGTCTACATGGTCCTACCCCCAGGTTTCAAAAGTGATAAGCCCAACCAAGTCTGCAAATTGCATAGATCCCTATATGGGTTGAAACAAGCTAGCAGACAATGGAATGCCAAGCTAACAAAGTCATTATTAGCCTATGGCTTCCAGCAATCATCATCAGATCCTTCTCTATTCACTATGTCATCTAATAACTCCTTCCTTGCTTTGCTTGTGTATGTAGATGACATACTTGTTGCAGGAACAAATTCTGATCAGATAAAATAGCTAAAGCATATGATAGATTCAGCTTTTAGAATCAAGGATCTTGGGCAGCTTAACTACTTTCTAGGCTTGTAAGCAGTCAGAACAAGTACAGGGTTAAATCTCTGTCAAAAGAAGTATGCATTGGAGATTCTAGAGGAGAATGGATTTCTAGATGCCAAACCTGCCAAGACACCTTGTACTCCAGGAACAAGGCTTAACAATACTGAAGGCATACTTCTTGACAATCCTGAAATGTTCAGAAGATTGGTTGGCAAACTACTCTACTTAACCAATACTAGGCCTGACATTTCATACTCTGTGCAGCAGTTGAGTCAATTTGTTGATAAGCCAAGAAGCACACATTTAGTTGCAGCTCATAGGGTGTTAAGGTACATCAAGGCCTCACCTGGAAAAGGACTTTTCTATGCTTCCAACTCTGAACTTAAGCTACAAGCTTTTTCAAATTCAGACTGGGCTACATGCACAGAAACCAGAAAGTCCATAACAGGTTTTTGTATCTATCTTGGGAAGTCTCTCATCTCTTGGAAGACCAAGAAACAAGCTACCATCAGTAGATCATCATCTGAAGCTGAATACAGAGCTTTAGCTTCTACAGTATGTGAAATCCAGTGGCTTTTATATCTTCTGGCAGATCTAAAAGCAAACAGCTACGCAGCCAGTCCCATTTCCTTGTTCTGTGATAACAAGTCTGCTATAGCCATAAGTGAGAACCATGTCCTTCATGAACGCACCAAACACATAGAGATTGACTGCCATGTGGTCCAATAGGACTCAATAATGAATTCTTCTCTTCTAATTTTGAACCCATTCTCTTCATACTTATAATACATGACATAGAGCAAGAAGGCCAAATTTATATCCACAAACGGGGAGCAGGCTAGATTTTGAGCTATCTTAATGAAATTGACCGATTTCTTGTAATCAGATTCCTGCTGACAGTGAGATGATTTCCCCTTTTCAGCTGCATTTTTGTTCCTTGCAGCTTCTAGATAAATAACAGTAAAAGACAGGACAGAATTGATAGCCGTGAGAAGGAGGGTGACCAACCTTCTCACTAGAAAATGTGGGCTACCAGATGCAGCCATCACCCAATACTTTGGAACACTCAATCTCAGCTCTTCAACTGTGTGAAGTTGTTGCCCTTCTTCTTCTTCTTCTATCTGTGAAGCTAGCTTCTGATACTTCAAATCTGCGCATTTCCTAATTGTTGGAACTGCTAAAGCCGTACAGACCATTATTAGGAACATGCAGAATAGAAGATCAATAGAGAAGATGATTCCCGGAAACCGTGAATAATCAAGTACCCCAGTACCTAGTTGGATGCATAAATTTGTAATGACAGTGATTACCAGTATGCCCAAAGCAGTGACATTGATTAGAATATCTTTGTCAGTCAGGAAGCCCAGCTTGGAGACAAAAGTAGACATCGCCATAGTTAAGAAAACAGTGCTACTAATTTTGGCGAAGTTGTCGTTGGGAGACCACATGAGAGACGTGAGATCCCCTGTGAACTTTGTAGCCACACCCAATACCATCAGCCAAGTTGTACTGAGAGAGAAGAAGTTGCAGTTTAATTGTAGTGGCGATCGCCAGTTACGAAACACGGTAGCAAACTCATAGAAGATTGCAAGGGTGCAGGCGAGGGAAGCATCTCCTGCATAAAAGCCTACAATTGGCATCGGCGAAAGGTTCTTCTCTTGCACTCTTCTAACAAACATGGAACACTCGTTACTCATTTTGATTGAAGCTAGCTAGCTAGCTAAGTGCCCTTACAACTTCTCACTTTCAGTAGTTCATATCTATTCAGGATTGTGTTTGTATATTTTTTTATTTATTTTTTATTTATTTTTTATTTTTTATTTCAGGTTTGTCTTTGTATCATTGTATTTATATATATATATATATATATATATATATATATATATATATATATATATATATATATATATATATTAATTAATTAACTCTGATAGTTGTCATTTGTCAATACTATTAGATCTAAATTCTGAATTGAACATCAACTACTTTCTCTCTCCCTACATTTTCAAACTTCATAATTTCTTGAAAATGCACTAGGAATCGCTAAATGCGGGTGTGCACACATCTGTGGACAACAGTGCACACACCTAAATATGGGTGTGCACACATCCGTAGTATGTATGTGAATCCACATTACTTGGGCTAGTGTGCACACGTCCATGAACGATAGTGCACACAGGTGGACACAGCACACAAAAACATAAAAATTAATCAGAACCTTAGATATCCAAAATCCAACGATCCAGAAATGTCCGCACGTTTGTATTTTAAGCCCTGTTTTTACATGAATGTAATTATATATATATATATATATATATATATATATATATATATATATATATATATATATATATATATATATATATATATATAAAGCAGAATCTAGGCACAAAATTTTCTCTCTAAAGTGTGAATGCATTTTAATAGAAAGAGAAGATTTCAATTTTGGTCATACGACTATAGGGGTCTTGTTAATTTGCACACTTAACTTTCAAAAGTATCAATTTAGCACCTTGAGTATGTAATTTTTCTCAATTTTGGTCATTCCGACCAATTTACCGGTCAAATTTGATCGGAAAAATTTGTAGGCACAAAAATGGGGGGCAATTTTGTCTTTTCCTGATCGGCTCCTTATTGACCGGACCGTGTTCTTGAACCGGTTCACTAAATCGACTCCACTTCCTCCATTGGTAGTAGACCTGCGTATTGTTCTACTCAATCTCCTAATTTGTTTCACAACCCTAAAGCGAACAGTAGAGCGAACAGCAAAGACGAACGAAGGTGAAGACGAAGGAAGTTGAACACAACGACGAATGGCTATGTCGTCTTCTGGCAGTGGAATGGGTAATGCGTCCAATACTCTCGAAGCAAGTAAGATTTACTTAGTCTTGTAAAAATTACTCTGAAATTGGAGCCTTTCGCACTATTCTGTTTTTCAGAGTATTTCTTGTGTGTATGTGAGTAGAGTATAGTGTAAAGTAGCAATGGTGATATTCTCTCTGACTGGGCTTTATATATGTTGAGAAGATGACATGTGGGGACCATTTTAGTTTTATATTTGTGTTAGATTAAGGACATATTCTGAGAAAGTTGCTTGTGGGGTTTATCTTTTGGGGGGGACCACTATGTTTATCTTTTTCTTGAAATGTCATGTGCATATATTGAAGTTTGTAGTTTAGTAATACTGACATATGCTTTTGCTTTATGTTTTACTGTTTTGGTGCTTTCCAGAAGATAAACTTGGCCTCTTTGAAATTGCTCTATTTCACAATGGAATTATAAATAGGCAAGGTGAAGTGAAGTATTTGGGGGGTGATGTAGAATTATATGAACGTGTGGATGCTAAGGAAGTCTGTATACAGTTCTTCAAGGATAAGATAAAAGCTCTAGGGTATTCTGAAATAGGAGCCAACATTTATGATTTTACAACTGAAAGCTTGAATTTACTTCAAACTGACTTTGATGTTGCAAACTGTCTAATTAATGCACACAAAGAGGGGAAAATATTAGAGATATGGGTGGAAACAGTGGATGCTACTGATTTTATTGAAACAGAAATAGATTTCTTTGAATCTGAGGGTGAATGGGACAGTGACTTTGAGCTTGAGGTTGAGTGTTTAAACAAAGATGAGAAGTGTGGTGATGGTGGTACTGATGAGGAAGATGGTAAGGGTGAGAAGGCTGTGTTTGAATCTGAGAGAAACAGGAACAGGAACAGGAACATAAACATAAAGATTGAAAGTGATGTTGAAGATGGTAATGGTGTCATGGTTGAGCTGGAGCCTGACAGGAACAGGAATATAAACATAAAGATTGAAAGTGATGTTGAAGATGGTAATGGTGTCATGGTTGGGCTAGAGCCTGACAGAAACAGAAAAATGACTGATTTTGATGAGATCAACTTCTCTGATGATGCCTCATTAGTGAATTTTGACAGTGATGAAGATAATAAGTGGACTATTTTTAGACCTGCCACTGACATGCAAGATCCACAGTTTACATTAGGCATGACTTTTGCATCCAAGCAACAATTCAGAGAAGCAATTAGAAACTATGGTTTAAAAAATGGGAAAGATATTAGAACTCTTAGAAATGATAAGCAGAGGGTTATAGTTGAGTGTTCACAACATGGTTGTCCTTGGAGAATAGGACTGAGGAAAGTACAGAACTCTTTGTCTTGGAGGATTCTAAACATGGTGGATGTGCATGAAGGTTGCTGTTGGGTTTGGGAGAACTCTTTAGTCAAGGCAAGTGTTGTTGCAAAGAGGTGGTGTAAGGAATTAAAAGACCATCCTAAATGGATGATGAAAAAATTCAGGGATAAGGTGAGCAGTGAAGAGGGTTTCTATCTTAGTAATCAACAAGCCTATAGGGCAATTTGGAAGGCTAAGAAACAAAGACTAGGTGATGATGAAGACAACTTCAAGAAGATTTGGAACTACCATGATGAAATCATAAGGACAAACCCACACACCACTTGTATTGTCAAGGATAGAGATTTGGCTGATGGATCTGGGCAGAAGAGATTTTTAAGGATGTACATGTGCTGGGATGCTAGCAAACAAGGCTTTAAGCATTGTAGACCCCTCATAGGAGTGGATGGATGTCACTTGAGATGTTCTGCAGGTGGGATGTTACTTACTGCTGTCTGTGTGGATGCTAATGACTGCATCTTTCCCCTTGCATATGCTATTGTAGAAGGTGAGAACAAGGAGTCTTGGAGTTGGTTTCTAAGACTGCTCAAGGATGATTTGCAGATTTTAGACCACTGTGAGAAGGATTTCTGTTTTATAAGTGATAAACAAAAGGGCTTAATTCCAGCTTTTGTGGCAGTCTTACCTGGAGTAGAGCACAGATTTTGTGTGAGGCACCTACATTCCAATATGAAAGTGGCAGGATTTCAAGGCAGAGCACTGAAGGATAGTCTGTGGGCTTGTGTTAGGGCAACAACTATGACTTCATCCAGTACTGCTTTAAGCAAATTTAGGGAATTAGATGAAAAAGCATATCAATGGTTAGGTGATAAGGATCCTAAGGAATGGTCTAGATCCCACTTCTCAACAGTTAGCCATTCAGACATGTTGGTGAACAATATTTGTGAGTCATGGAATTCAGCTTGACTTGGGGCAAGGGAGAAGCCTATTATTGACTGTCTTGAAACAATTAGAAAAATGTTAATGGCCAAATTCTTCGAACAAAGACAAAAGGCAGCTGGGTGGAACTCAGTTATTTGTCCAAAAATTGTTGGAAAAATGAAGCAAATTGAGAAGCAAGCTGCTAGATATTTGGCTACCCAGTGTGATTTTTTTAAGTTTGAAGTCCAACATTTGTATGGAGACCAACAAGAGGTGGACTTGGTGAACCGGTTCACGAACACGGTCAGGTCAATAAGGAGCCGATCAGGAAAAGACTAAATTGCCCCCCATTTTTGTGCCTACGAATTTTTCCGGTCGAATTTGACCGGTAAATTGGTCGGAATGACCAAAATTGAGAAAAATTACATACTCAAGGTGCTAAATTGATACTTTTGAAAGTTAGGTGTGCAAATTAACAAGACCCCTATAGTCGTATGACCAAAATTTAAATTTTCTCTTAATAGAAACAAGATTAGAAGTATGAATGCATTAATTATGTGGGTAGATGTATTTATACATATTTTTTAAAGTTATTATGTGTATTTATATTTTATAAATTATACTCCGTATTTTATTATTATAACTCTATCTCTATCTCTGTATATATATTAAAGCATAATGAAGTATGGGAAAAAGTTTATTGTGTTCAAATTTATTGGCAAAATGTTATATTTAATATAATTTGTGTATATATTCATTTAAACCAGCCTCAATTATAATTAATTTGACCTCACATATATAAAGAAGAGAAATTAGATATAAAATAAATATTTTTTGAATGCATACTAGCTCTATTACATTGTAGTATCTGTTCATATACTTTCTCAATCTACTGAAACACAAAGAGCTAATAACACCTTCACTGAGGCTCGAACTTACAACCTTCCAAATGGAAGTCTAACCCGGATACCATTAGACCACATAGTTCTGGTAGATATAAAATAAATATAGTTCTTACATAAATAATCTTTTTCAAATGAATAAGTTTTTGGTGGAGATTTTCGACAAATATCGCCTGTTATTTTATTTACAAGTTTTATTTAAATACGTTAGTTATATAATTAAAGTAGTTTTTTCAATTCAAATTCAGATTCCTTTCAAAAAAAAAAATCAAATTCAAATTCCTTTCAAAAAAAAAAAATCAATTCAAATAATAATAAAAGTAACAATAAACTTTAAAATCAACATAATAACAACATAATTAAACTTTTAAAAATATTACATATTACATTGTATAGTTATACTTACATTTTTAATTAAACCAATTCTGAACTCAAGAACTCAAATACGTTTTTCTGTTTCCACAACCATTACTTTCTTTGCTAATTTAAAGAATGTCAAAAATTTAATTAGTAAATTTGTTAAATTAATAATAGTTCGTGCTATCACACGAGACAATTACGAGATTTAATATATTCATCAAAACACATAATGAAGGAATAAGAAATTGATTATCAAAATATATCAAACATTAAAATGAAAAGTGGATTTATACTATGTATACAATTTCATTTTAAAAGAAAATGTTATTAAAAAAATAAGTCCATACAAAATAAGCTATGCTAACTTTTTGAATTTCAATATCGCTGCCAAAAAGTTGGTGAAGTTTGAATTTGGAGCCTGTCAATCTCAGCAAACCGCGTAAGCTGCTCTCCTGGCAAATTATATAGTACACCAGGGCGCATAACGCACAAGAGTATATCAATATATGTGTATTATGTTAAAAGTTTATGTGTATTATATATTATGTTAAATTATATGTATTACGTTAAGAATTTATGTGTATTCATTCTACTATACAATTATGTACATATGAAATAAAGGATTTTTAGAGCGTACAATGCTGATGCACGATATAACAATTGCTCTCTCCTCAACTTTGGCACTTGCAAATTGCAACGTGCTTTTTGGAGCATGGTAAATGATAAGGTAAAAGAGATAATAATTGGGCTGGTCCCAGGCTTGTGACCACTTCAATCAATAATTATGCCGTGGAAACCTGTTTATCATGCGTATGATGAAAATATGGTAGATCTATAATTTCTATATTGTAGATTTAAAATTTTATTTTTTGAAAATGTAGATTCATAATGTTATTTTTCATGTGTTGTTAATTAATGTGATAGATTCATAATTTCTAAGATATAGATTCATAATATCTATACTGTAGATTCATAACATCTATACTGTAGATTCATAATTTATGTACTGTAGATTCATAATTTCTGTACTGTAGATTTATAATATTTGTAACAACCAATGAAAAACAAAATTATGAATCTACGTTTTCAAAAAAAAAAAAAAATTATGAATCTACAGTATAGAAATTATGGATCTACCCCTGTGTTCACCATGCGCATGGTGAACACGTTTCCATGGCATAATTTGCGCACTTCAATGACTCTGAATACGCGGTCTATAATGTAATTATATATTTCTTTTCTTTGAGTTAATTAATATTTTGGTCCCTCAATTATTTCTTAATTGTCAATGTAATCTCTAATTTTTAATTTCAACAAATTTAATCCTCGAATTGTTTCAAAGTTAGTCAATTAAACTCTTTCAGATACTAAATTGATGAAATTTTAAAAATGTGAAAATCAATATTTTGATCCCTGAAAGAGTTTAATCGACAAAAATTTAAACAATTCAAGAATCAAATTGGTTGAAATTAAAAACTATGACAACATTAACCGTTAGAAACATTTGAGGGACTAAAATGTTGATTTCCCTTTTTTTTTTTAATTGGAAACATCATGTTTTGAGGTAAATGTATAAGAAAGTCAGAATATGCACTTAGTGCACGCTTTGTGATCCTAGTCGACAAAGGATTAATTTGATTTCATGCATACAAATAACCTAACCTAATGAAAATTAATTTGATTGGGTATACTTCGACGGAAAATTATTGTGTGGATCGTGCAGTGGTCCACACAGTTGTTTGGACTACGGTCTAAAGTAACAACGTGAATATTATGAGTAAAAATAATTTACATTATGTGTTAGAATAATGTACATTACGAATGAAACATCTGAGGTAATATAATATATATTATGTTTTAAAATAATGTACATTATATTTTAGAATAATAAACATTATGTGATATAATAAAATTGAATGTTGCGGTTGGGAGCACGAAAAAATAAAATTAAGCAAAACAATATGAAAAAGCCCGTGTATCTTGAAATCAATTTAACACTAAGGATTCTACTTGATTTTATGTTACGAGACAATTTCGTTGTTTAATTAAATCAATTTAAGCAACATATAAATAACGAAATTGAAAGCATAAATAAAGTAAAGACATAGTAGAATTGTTACGCAGTTCGGAGCTCCTTCTCCTACGTCTGCGGGGCAACCCACGTCTGCCCAATCCACTAGATGTTCACCACATAGTATTACAAGAGGTAACTACAAACGGCTCACAGCCTTTACCACTACAACTCTTCTAAAACACCTACTCAGGACTGAACCGTGCATGCCATAACCATCTTTGGTGTAGCACTTCAGTTGTCACAGGTACTGATTTGTAGTACAGATTTAAATCACAAATAATATAATCAATATTAAAGCAGTAATGTAGGAAGTTTGCATATGAGATCAGAATGTCAGAATTGGCAACTTCCTCTTTCGTTTTCCCTTCCTTATATACTATACGCAATTCCCATTTCACCAAGCCTTGATTATAGCATTCACATGTGGCTTGAATTCTTCTCAACCACATCTTCTTTAACTTGAGATCTTCATACTTGCTCTTTGTCCAATTTATTAACAATAAATCTCCACCACTCATTTTAGCTTGGTCCAAAATACTAATTACAACTCATGCTAATTAACATTACATATTAATAAAATAAACTAATAAATTAGCCAATCTAATGTGTACTATTAGTATTTTGTACACTTACAATCTCCCCCTTTGGCAATTTATTTGGTAAAACAATAGTATCATTATATTTTGGGAAAAAGAAACGAATATTTTATTAACATCCCATAGTATACGTACTGAACATATAAAGAAAATTAAATATGCAATTTTACATCTTTTTGGACCTGACCAAGGCTTATTTGTGTGTGAGATTTTATTTTGGACCTTAGTTGATGTTGACTCTCATGCTTCATTCAATTAATAAATACTGAATCATGCACAAATTAGTGTTGTATCAAACATACCATATATGTCACGCTTTCCATACTGTAATTTGAATTACTCCCCCTAACTTGAAGCTTTCTTTTCTTCATATGCATTCCAATTGAAACCAATTCATACCATGCAGTCAACATACCAAAAATACCATAGATATTCATACTTAAGTCATTCATACCAAAATTATTAACATCCATACCAAAAACCAACCAAAAACTTACCAAACATTACGAAACATCCAAAACATCCAAAATACTCCCCCTTTCTCCAATACTTCCCCTTTGTTTTTGCCAAATAAATGACAAACAAACCGGTGAACATCATACTAGTGGATTGGGTTAATTCGCAGACGGGGTGCCTGACTCAGATTCATCGCTCTCAGAGATAGAACCAGTGCCAGCGCCAGTATTAGATCGAATCCGAGCATAGATAGCCTCCATTCTGGCTATTTCTTCCAACTGAGCACTCAACAACTTTTCTAAGCCATCAATGGTTATTTGTTGAGAAGCAACCGATGTGCGAACTTGAGCAATTGACGCTTGAAGAGTGAGAACAATTTGACGTCAATCCATGAGTGTCGGAGGTTCCTTGATCTCTGTCGTAGGACGGGGATTCGGTGCAGAGGCAGTGTCAGCGGATGATGCCGGGGCAGACACAGAGGGCGTGGCAGTTGGTGCACCGGGAGTGATCAAAAGCGTAGCTCTATCATCATAGTGATCCTTATTCGTCAAACAATCATCATATTTATAGACTGAGGCATTAGCAATCACCACCTCATCTGTGTAGGGCTTGAACCCATGTTCCTGTAGAAGTCCGAAAATGAGACTAGGAAACGGTAGATGTACCTTAGGTTTCCTATGTTGCAGGAATTGAGCAAGATGACCAAAAATGATTTCTCCGAGGTTGAAGGGAAGTCGGTTCCTGATCTTGTAAAGGAGGGCAGCAAGCTGGTCAGACACAAGATGATGATGCACAGCCGGCATCCAATTTGTTGACGCAAGCCGTAACAGAACAGAGTAGACCGTGGTGAGCTTCAGGCTTTCGAGTCCGGTATTTGGCCAAGTGACGACCTTGTTGTGAGTTAAAGCAGCGGGTAGGAGATTAGGACTTGGGTCAGGAGCAGCGTGATGATTTGGAGTACCCAAATATGAATTAATCACGACCGGACTTAAGGGATACCATTTATCCCGAATAAAAACTTGTTGAAACCGAGGTGACCCCTCCGAAAAAGTATCCAATGTTAAATTCGTGTAGAACTCGGCAGTGAGCCATCTGGAATACGGGCCAACATGAACAAGTGAGGCAAGCAGGTATTGATCTCATAAAATAGGCACAATGTTGCATTTTTCTGTCAACTCTTCCACATTGATGGATTTCTCCAGAATAAAATCCCTAGTAGCATGAACACTCCAGTCAGACATCAAATCCGGAGACAGTAAAATAGGGTGATATTTCATCTTGGGTTGTTTCATCTTTGAGCCAGAGGGGACAGTAGCAGCTGCTGGTGCAGGGGCCGGACTTGGTACTGGGCCTGAAACTGATCTAGACCTTGTCATTCTGGGTGGCAATGTGGGCCCTCGTTTTGATTGCTTGGAATCAGACAAGCAAACAACATCCTCCAATGCTCCAATTTTTCTTTTCCCGGCAGTACTTGAAACAGTAAGTTTTTCTTTCCCTTTTCGGGAAGATTTGCTCACGGGCACAGAGACGATAGGGACAGTGTTATGAGAGGTGGACACCGGTATGGGAGCCTCTACTGTGGAAGATGGGACAGGAATAGTTATGGGAATAGAAAAAGCAGCACAAGTCATGGGAGACACAAATTGGTGGATATTTCTAATGGAGAATGGTGTGGTCACTGTATGCACAAAATCAGATAATGGCACAAGATTTTCAGGCAATTTATGTGAAGTATCATACGGATCACCTTGTAAAGGAAAGGAAGGGGCACTCATATCACTGGAGACAGACACAAACTGATTTGGCAAAGGAATGTTGAAATCTAACTTTCTAGAAGCTGAAACATAGTCATCCAAAGGTGAGGACACTACCGTATTTTCCGGAGATGGGGCATGCACCTTCTCCTGTTGAGATGGAGGCGGTTTGGGTGGATCCTCCTGAATAGTCCACGACTCCACTGATATGAACCGAGCTAGAGCTTGGATTTGTCTTATTTCCTTGTCCGAGAGTCCTTCAAGAAGGTTTGCATGGTTTTTGATGGTGGCGAGAACTCGATCCGTATCATCAGATTGAAGAAGAGATTCAGCGTTGATGATGTGACGGAATAGCTCCAATCTTTCGGATTTAGTTGTGAAAATGCCGAAAGGGTTGTCTTCTTCCATTGTTGACCGTTTGGTGATGGAGCGAGGTTAAGATGAGGATGAAGATGAAGAGTGTGGGTTTGGCGTGTAAGAGTGCGAAGGACAATAAGGCTTTTAATTAATGAGCTTGTCAAAAGTTGTGATGGATGGGACGAGTGATGTGACTATTTTGTAGGGGTAGAAGTAGAGTCATACTAGGAGAGAGTTTGAAAATAATATTTCAATTTCAATACACATTTTAATTTGTAGTGGTGGAATTAATATATAAGGTAGCCGAGCCGGGTAAGGAAACATGCGGTTCTGAATGACGTTTAGCTTAAATAGACAGGTAAGAGGCAAGAAAATTAAAGGTAAATAGGAGAGGTTTAGAATTTTATTTTTCCTGCAACAAATAATCAACAACCACGTTAGAAAAAATAATTAGAGATTATTTCTTGTACCTGATGTGGAAGATTAAGCTGTGGGATTGCAAACCCCAAGGGCAGCTTTAAGCAGTTCAAATCTCGATTTGTCTAACGGCCTGGTGAATAGATCTGCAAGATTTTTATCTGTTGAAGTATATTCCAAGATAATTTCTTTCTCTTCGACTAGTTCACAAATAAAGTGGTGTCGAATGTCTATGTGTTTCGTCCTGGAGTGTTGGACTGGATTTTTAGAGATGTTGATTGCACTGGTGTTGCCACAGAACAGTGTCATACTTTGTTGTCCTATACCATAGTCAGTTAACATCTGACGCATCCAAAGTAATTGTGTACAACAACTACCCGCCGCTATATACTCAGCTTCAGCTGTGCTGAGTGAAATCGAGTTCTGCTTTTTACTTAGCCAGGTGACTAGATTTTCTCCGATAAAGAAACATCCGCCTGATGTACTTTTTCTGTCGTCAGCATTTCCTGCCCAGTCAGCATCACTGTATCCTGCAAGGTTCAGATTAGTATCGTTCGAGTACCAAATACCATAATTTATCGTACCTTTAACGTATTTTATAATACGCTTTACCGCCTTTAGGTGTGACTCTTTTGGACCGGCTTGATAGCGTGCACACATACCAACACTTACCATAATATCTGGTCGACTGGCTGTTAAGTACAGTAGACTGCCTATCATACTTCTGTACATAGTAGAGTCTACAGATGTTCCTTTTTCATCTTTGAACAATTTTGAAGTCGTAGAGATAGGAGTATGAGCATCTTTTGCAGATTCAAGCCCAAATTTGGATAGAAGATTTTTCGCATATTTTTCTTGTGAAAACAAATCCCTTCTTTAGTTTGACTTACTTGTAATCCAAGAAAATAGGTTAGTTCACCTATCATGCTCATTTCAAACTCCTGTTGCATTACCTTGACTAGCTGGTCTGTCTCTCCTGGTTGTGTGGATCCAAAAACGATATCATCTACATACACTTGAGCAATTGTTATGTGTTTACCTGATCGTTTTATAAATAACGTTTTGTCTGATCCTCCTCTTTTGTAGTTGTTCTGAAGAAGATATTGAGTAAGTCTCTCATACCAGGCTCTTGGGGCCTGTTTTAAGCCATAGAGAGCTTTTTGTAATTTGTAGACATAGTCTGGATGATGTGGATCTTCAAACCCTTTTGGCTGAGCAACGTATATGTCTTCTGAGAGATAACCATTTAAGAAGGCTGTTTTAACGTCCATCTGAAACAACTTGAATTTTAGGGCACAGGCAATCGATAGAAGTAGTCGTATTGACTCTGGCCGTGCAACAGGGGCAAAAGTTTCGTCGTAGTCGATTCCTTCAATTTGGGAGTAGCCTTGGCTACAAGTCGCGCTTTATTTCTAGCGATATTGCCAGCTGCATCAGTTTTGTTGCGAAAGATCCATTTGGTACCTACAACATTGACATTGTCAGGTTTGGGAATTAGAGACCATACCTTATTTCGTTTGAACTGCCCCAGTTCTTCTTGCATGGCCTTGATCCAGTGTTCATCTGTTAGAGCTTCTTTGACATTCTTCTGTTCGATCTGCGAAGTATAACAAGAATATCCCGCTAATTGAAGATAATCAGGTTTCGGTTTACCTCTGGTTTTTACGCCGGAACTAGGATCTCCAATTACGTTTTGTATTGGATGAGCTTTCTGGATGCGAGTAGGGATATCAATGTTACCATGATCAGTGTCAGATTCAGACTCAGTTTCTTGCTCAGGTTGAGTTGACGTGGGAGATGACACAGGAGACTCTGGATTAGGTTCAGGACAACTTGTGTCAGGTTCTGTCACTGGTTCAGGCTGAGACGTTGTGATAATATCACTCGGTTGATCATCGATTACAACATTTGTGGGCTCCATAATGGTTTTGGTAACTTTGTTGTATACACGATATGCCCTGCTGTTCGTTGAATAGCCGAGGAAGATGCCTTCATCGTTTTTTGTTTCAAACTTTGCGACGGGGTTTCGATCCTTCAAGATAAAACAGCGTGATCCGAAAACATGAAAATATTTAATGTTTGGTTTCTTACATTTCCATAATGTATACGGAGTCTGATTCGTGCCTGGACGTAGATAGACCGAATTGATGATGTGACATGCAGTGTTCACAGCTTCTGCCCAAAATTTTTGAGGTAGTCCTTTGGCATTGAGCAGAACTCGTCCCATTTCTTGAATTGTAAGGTTCTTCCGTTCAACAACTCCGTTTTGTTGAGGTGTTTTCGGTGCTGAGTATTCATGTGTGATTCCTGTTTGGTTGTAGAAGGTATCGAACAGATTGTTGTCGAATTCTCGTCCATGATCCCTTCGGATTCGAATGATGGGCTCATTTCTTTCTTTTTGGAGTTTTAATACCAGAGTTTTGAAGGCTTCAAGGGTCTCAGACTTATCCCTGAGAAAGGTAACCCAAGAAAAACGAGAATAATCATCTACACAAACGAGTATGTATTTCTTACCTCCAACACTTTCTGTTTGAGTTGGACCAATGAGATCCATGTGGATCAGCTCCAAGTAGTAACTTGTGTTTATGGTGTGCTGAGCTGGATGAGAGGACTTGGTTTGCTTTCCTGCTTGACATGCACCACATATGGTTGGTTTGACTTTTAGTTTGGGTAATCCACGAACACCTTCAATCTTCACAAGTTTGTCAAGAAGTCTGTAACTTAGATGTCCTAGCTTTTGGTGCCAAAGCTCAGTTTCATCTACGTTGATCCTGCAACACAAAACATTGTTAGTGAGAATATAGCAATTATCAGTTGACCTTGTACCTTCCATAACACATTGATTTGTTTTGTCTAGGACACTGCAGCTATTTTTGGTGAAGCTCACGTTCCAGTTCTGGTCACATAGTTGACTTATACTTATAAGATTTGCATGAAGTCCTTTGACTAGTAGAACTTTCTCCAGTTTTGACAGACCAACTACGTTTAGCGTGCCTATACCAGTGACTTGTCCTTTTATACCGTCGCCAAAGGTAACTTCACCTTTGCTTGTGTTTACGTTACTCAGAAATTTAGCATTTCCTGTCATGTGACGTGAACACCCGCTATCGAAGTACCATTTTTCTTCTCGACCTGTACTTTTAGAGTGGAAAGATATGAATGAGATATAATCTGTCTTTTTCACCCAGATTTGTCTTGTAAAGGGTTGGATGTTCTTGTGTTTGAACTTCTCGATTCTTTGATCCTTGTAGAAGTAGTAGCATTCAGGTCTGGTATGACCCCGTAACCTGCAATAATGAAATACCGGGTTATAGGATTTATAGTACGGCTTGAGTGATCTTACTGTACCAACGCGATGTGTCTCTGTGCTAGATTCTGGAATATCTCCTCGACCAGGACCTGTCGCTTTGACAAACACTGTTTTATCCTTTGAGCTGTTTCCTGTGAATCCTAGACCAAATTTTGCAGCAGTCTTTCTTCCAGACTCAAGGATCTCGTCAAGTGTAGACGTGGTATCCATCATTTGGATTTGGCGTTTGTAGGTGTTCAGCTCCTGCTTCAGAGTCTGTACCTCTTGTTTCAGTTTTTCTTCTCGGGCCAATGCCTCTTTGAGAAGTAGATCCCTGTCAGCTATTTGAGTTTGATACACTTTCTTTGCATTTGTTACAATCCCTATTTCACTAGTTAATCTACGATTTTCTTTCCTTAGTGCTGCCCATTTGGGATACAACTTATTAAACTCAATTTCAAAAGATGATTCACTTGACTCTAAATCTTCTGCAGAATTATACTCGCCTCCCTCTGAGTCAGCAACATCTTCATGACACGGTCCAGCAGCCATATGTGCAGTAAAGGCAACAAAATTACCAGAAATTTCGTCTGAATCAGATCCTCCTGTTTTACCGTCCGAGTCATCATCACTCCAAGTAACTGCTGACATGGATTTCTTGCGTCGAAGATAGGTGGAGCACTCTGCTTGTACATGTCCAAAGCCCTCACATTCATAGCATTTGATCCCTTTACTGGTGGATTTCTCTTTGGACTGTCCTGGACGTGAACCAGAAGACTTGAAGGTTGATGAACCGGATTTAGAACTCGTTTTAGATGATGACGCCCCCTTTTGCATAGTCTTGTTTTGTGAACCTTTTGATACCTGTTTGAAAAGTTTAGAAAACTGTTTAGTAAGAAATACAACTGGATCATCACCTATTTCATCTAAGTCAGGTGCACGATTATTTTCTTCAGCGGTAAAAGCTACTGTTTTTTGTTTTTGTTTTTTTTTTTTTTTGTGATCTGTTAAGATTTCCATCTCATAAGTTCTTAGATTCCCCATTAGTTGTGTTACAGTCTTTTTCTCCCAGTTGTCATGTTCCTGGATTGCTGTAACTTTCATCCAGAACCGAGGAGGTAGTGATCATATAATTTTTTTCACCAACTGTTCTTGAGTGATCGGTTCTCCAAGGACCATAGCTCGATTTGCTAGCTCTTGCACACGAGTGTGGAAGGTCACGATGATTTCATCTTTATTCATCCGAAGCTCCTCGAAGTCAGACTGTACCAGTTGCAGTTTCGATTGTTTTACTGACGATGTGCCTTCATAGGCAGCCTCTAGTGCTTCCCATGCGCCTTTAGCTGAATCATGACCTGCAACAATAGGGAATTGACTTTCATGAATTAGCCCATAAATAATATCTAATGCCTTATCGTTGTGTCCAGCACTTGTTTTCTCAGCTTGGGTCCATTCATTTTCAGGTTTCGTCACTCGAGTTTCATCCTCACTGGTACTGGCTTTGGTTGGGTGTTCCCAGCCTGTTACAATGATACACCATACTGCTTCACCTTGTGCTTTGAGATGAGTGCGTGTGCGCACCTTCCAATATGCATAGTTGTCACCGACTAGCTGGGGAAGAGCTTTAGTGTGCTCCATTCTGTAACACTCAATAACCCGTGAGATCGAACAATTTAACAAAATCAGAAATAATAATACTAACCGCTGAAGGATTGAGATCAAGGGGCACGGAGTAGCCAAATCGTCAGACTAATAAGTTAAGTCTGGAGGCTCTGATACCAATTGAAAAAGCCCGTGTATCTTGAAATCAATTTAACACTAAGGATTCTACATGATTTTATGTTACGAGACAATTTCGCTGTTTAATTAAATCAATTTAATCAACATATAAATAACGAAATTGAAAGCATAAATAAAGTAAAGACACAGTAGAATTGTTACGCAGTTCGGAGCTCCTTCTCCTACGTCTGCGGGGCAACCCACGTCTGCCCAATCCACTAGATGTTCACCACAGAGTATTACAAGAGGTAACTACAAACGGCTCACAGCCTTTTCCACTACAACTCTTCTAAAACACCTACTCAGGACTGAACCTTGCATGCCATAACCATCTTTGGTGTAGCACTTCAGCTGTCATAGGTACTGATTTGTAGTACAGATTTAATCACAAATAATATAATCAATATTAAAGCAGTAATGTAGGAAGTTTGCATATGAGATCAGAATTTCAGAATTGGCAACTTCCTCTTTCGTTTTCCCTTCCTTATATATTGTACGCAATTCCCATTTCACCAAGCCTTGATTATAGCATTCACATGTGGCTTGAATTCTTCTCAACCACATCTTCTTTAACTTGAGATCTTCAGACTTGCTCTTTGTCCAATTTATTAACAATAAATCTCCACCACTCATTTTAGCTTGGTCCAAAATACTAATTGCAACTCATGCTAATTAACATTACATATTAATAAAATAAACTAATAAATTAGCCAATCTAATGTGTACTATTTTGTACACTTACACAATATCATTTTTTACCCTAGTCCACATAATAACTATTGTACTTCGACCTAGCTACAACAAGAAAAATACTTGATGTACTCCAAACTTTTACTCCCACATGTATTTAAATTTGATTGGAGAAAGAAAAAAAATGAATGGATAAACATCATAGTCCCTACTAAATTGAGAAATCAAAACATGCCAAATCATAGGGAGTATAAAATAAGAGTTGAATTATTTTTCTTTTTTCTTTTAAGAAAAAAAAAAAACAATATGATGACTAGGCCAGTCAAGTCAATGGTAGAAAATAAATTAAAAATAGGTCCACTGGACTATGTACTTGGAATATTTGTATCCACACGGCAAAGAAATTAAAATTCCACACGGAAAAGAATAATTGTTTTGTGAATTCATTGACAGCCACTTTCGACGAAGGTTTGCTGAATTATTTCAGTTGTCTCACAAATGAAAGAAAAACACTGATTTGCAGTATTTCCACGTACTTGTGGACATCCCTAATTTGACCATGCAATGTTGGAATGGTGATAAATATATGAATTTGAACTTGCAAGATGGGTTTGATAAAAATGAAAATATAATACTGTAAGCATTGAAAATTTAAATGATGCTATTGGACCGTGATGAATATTAATTATTTTAATTGAGCTAATTGAATTGATATTTATTTAATTGGGTTGATTAAATGGCCAATTGAATAATTAATTAGTTTGATTATTTAATTAAATGTAATTGAATGTTGGATTGTTCAGCCCAAGATGATGAAATACAATAGTTATGTTGTGCAACCGAATGCACCATGCATGGTGCATACGATGCAAAACGACGTCGTTTTGACTAAAAATGTGCGTCCCACTTAAAAAAAAAAAATTCAGGTTCGATTCTCGGCAATAGCATTATTGTGGATATATAGTTATGAATTTCTGGATATAGTTATGAATTTATGGATATTTAGTTCATTCATTGTGGATATTTAGTTCATTCATTGTGGATATTACTTCATTCATTCACTGTGGATATATAGTTATGAATTTATGGATATTTGGTTCATTCATTGTGGATATTTAGTTCAATCATTGTTGATATTTAGTTCATTCATTGTGGATATTTAGTTCATTCATTGTGGATTTTTACTTCATTCATTCACTGTGAATATATAGTTATGAATTTAAGGATATATAAAAATGCTATTGCCAGGAATCGAACTTGATTTCTTTTTTTAAGTGGGACGCGCGGTTTTTTTTAATTAAAACGACATCGTTTTTGCATCCGTATGCACCATTGATGCACAACATAATTTGCCGATGAAATATTTAATAGAATTAGACCAGCCTATTTGGATCAGTTGGACTGCTTAAATTGACGGGTTTGACTTGGTGTTTGGCCTATCAAAATTATATGTGGATTATATAATTTTGAAGAAATTTAGACATTTGATATTATGAGTTGGTTAGAGATTTCTTCTCTACACTCACCACTATAAATAGTGGTTTCATTTTCAAGAATGGGAACTCTGGAGATCCACGTATCGAAGTTCTGCCGGAATCTCGCCAGGACATCATCTGGAACACGCCTGCCCGCAGTTATACTACGTTGCATACATTGCGCTGAGGAACACGCAATTTGAACACCGGGAGCCCTTCTTTGAAGATCAAGCTGCATATTAGCCCTTCATTGAGGAACAAACTGCTTACTCCGGAGGCCCTTCAACAAGGAACTACTTTCAGCTCGGCACACTTTCAGCTCGGCACACTTCCAGCTCGGCATACTCTGAATTTGGCACACTTTTAATAGACATATTTCTAGTAGAGAACCAGAGGACCTCTCCTACACAGAGATTGTACTCCTTATCGTTTGATACATACTACTTGTAACCAACACTTTGAACAACTCATATATACAATTCAAGTTTTTCGCGTTTACAAATACTTATCATTGAAAATATAATATTAATTAAGAATAAATTAATTTTTATTTATAAAGAAAAATATTTTATTTTATTTTTGAGGTAAAATGTAAAATTTTTAAATAGAAATATAATATTTAAAAGTTCAACATTTACTTATGAAAAAAAAAAGTATATAATAATCCGTACTAATTATGATAAATAGACTTATGCAAAAAGAAAAATGTTATATTTTTTAGTGTCATGCTTTTAAATAAAAATATAGGGTTGAGGAATTACTTATGAATAAATTTGTAATAATATTCATAAGGAAAAATGTATAGAGGGAGTAATATTTATCAAAACTTGAACTGTTTCACAGAGAAGATTTTTGCCTAAATATAACACATCAACATTCATATATACTAATCTACCTTCTTACATTTTTAATTTGGCAGTTAGAGTATGTTTACTTAGCTAGTACATTTTGTTGGAAAAATTAACAAAATATGACATTTTAAATCACGGTCTTTAATTTTTAATTAGCTAGGCAATATTTTGAATGGAATACAGTTTTGATTTGAGTTGTGTCAAAGTATATTTGAATTCTCTTAAATGAAGGTTTAATTTGATATAGTACGTACTCAAAACAGATTATGAGTGAAGTGAAACTGATTCCCAAAGTTTAACTATTCAGTTGAAAAAAATAGAAATTTAAAAAGTTTTCAAGTAGCATTCGTTCATACTGGAAAGGTACGTAAGTTTGTATTAGTATATATAAATTTAATTTATTTAAGAGTTTGAATTGTGTAATATAAAGACTCTTACTCGCATGTGGGCGAAGAAGAAATGCAAATTAAAATTTCAAAATGAGCTGCCAAAGCTTGACTTGTATGCACCCGCAACGGCCTAGGCTAATTTTTGAATTTATTTTCCTAATTCACCAGCAAATCTTTTGTTAGGTCTCTTGTGTTCAGAAGGGGTTATTTCAGATTGAGCAGAATGTTCATTCTACAAAACTTAGAGATTTTTTTCACTCTCGTACTACTGGAACTCCAAGGACACTCTACCATTATGCCACTCTACTAAATATTTTCATGTTTCCTTTAGTTCAAGTTCAGAGTGGTTGAATATGTAGTTGTAATCTATTGCATTTTGAGAAGTTGATATACTCCAAGACTCCTAGCATGAAGTGAATCAATTTTAAAGAAAGTGTGATTCAAACACCTTGGATTAACTATATTATCGAATTATTTTCTGAAGGATTTTTTTATTTTGAATATTTTGTGAAAAAATGAGAATAAAATTAGGAAAATGAAAATTTTCTCCCTTGAATTATATGCATATAGCATTTTTTGTCCTGAATTATTCATTTATTCACATTAGCTCCCTCAATTATTTTAAAAGTGACAACTTTTTCCCTTTTTTATATTTAATGAATACTTTTAGCCTTAAAAATAAGTATTTCATTTATTTTTCTACTCTAACAAATTATTACTTATATATAGAATCAGAATAAATATTTGTATTCAAACACTACTGGAAATTATGAAATTTCCGACCACCTAAAAGTGATCTTAAATCAAGTCGAAAGCCTTGTTCCGACCACTTTTGGTATCCGGAAAAACCTTTGTTGCTATTTCCGACCACTTTTTGGTATTAACTTGATTTAAGATCACTTTCATGTGGTCGGAAATTCCATAATTTCCAGTAGTGAAAAAAGAATAAATATAAAAAATAACATATACCATTTGCATATATTATAATATAATTTTAAGCTAATGCTAGCTAGTAACATAATTAAGACTTAAATACAAATAATATACACCATTTGTAAATATTATAATTATAATTTTAAACAAATG
This sequence comes from Ipomoea nil, assembly GCF_001879475.1. Taxonomy (NCBI): domain Eukaryota; kingdom Viridiplantae; phylum Streptophyta; class Magnoliopsida; order Solanales; family Convolvulaceae; genus Ipomoea; species Ipomoea nil. Next base: position 2,518,543 of record NW_017617990.1, on the reverse strand, counting down.
CTAGTAACATAATTAAGACTTAAACACAAAAAATTCATTAATACTAATTAATTATAAATGTACTATTAACATTACTAGAATTGACTTAAAATTATAATTATAATATTTAATGAAATTATGCAATGCAGATATGAAACACAATATAAAGCAATAAATAAAGCACCTAAATAATTACACAGCTGAATTTGATAACGCAGTTGGAAAACACCTCCTAATCTGCGACGCCACGCCCAAAAACTTTTTCACTCAAGATCAATCCGCGGTTTTACAATTACAAGGTTCAATGAATTACAAAAGTAGGTCTACCACTTATTTAAACATTAACCTCATAACACAACTCTATGAAAAAGTTTACAAATACAGTTTGAACTAATTCTACCAATTAAACAAATTTTAACCAACTTAAATTTTAATACAACTTGTACTAATATAAAGTGAAGTTGACTTCTCCAAATAGTACACCAGCTTAATCTTTCCTTATTTGGAAGTTTCCTTTAACGCATCTTCCAAATATTATTGTCTTTCCTTTTTGAAAACTTTCAATTTTCTTACAATTTCCCCTATTTATAGCGCTATTAGGACACCTAAAAATTAAGCATTTATTTCCAAATTTTATGCCCTTCATATGGCAAATTATGCCCTGGACTCGTGTCCATAATGAGTCCAAAACGACGTCGTTTTTAAGAAAAACGCGTCATTCTAGTTAAAAAAAATTGATTTTGTCTCGCCGTTAACGGCGTTATTTGTTTGTGTCATTATGAATGTACAGTTATGGGATTATGAATGTACAGTTATGTCATTATGAATGTACAGTTATGACATTATGAATGTAAGTTATAAAATTATAAACACAGAACTCTGACATTATGAACTTACAATTATGAACATAGAGCTCTAAAATTGTGAACATGGAGCTTCGAAAATTATGATTTTAAAGTTATTGAATTATGAATGTACAGTTACGGAATTATGAATGTACAGTTATGCAATTATGAATGTAAAGTTATGCAATTATGAATATACAGTTATGGAATTATGAACACAGAGCTCTGACATTATGAACTTACAATATGAACATATAGTGATATAATTATGAACATAGAGCTCTAAAATTATGAACATAGAGCTTCAAAAATTATGAAGTTACAGTTATTGAATTATGAATGTACAGTTACGGAATTATGAATGTACAGTTACGGAATTATGAATGTACAGTTATGGAAGTATGAATGTACAGTTATTGAATTATGAACATAGAGCCCTGCCATTATAAACTTACAATTATGAACATATAGTAATAAAATTATGAACATATAATCCTATAACGAAGCGGTCTGAAATTTAAAAAAAAAAAAAAAAAAAAAGAAAGTTGAAGATAACAGTGCCATTAATGGCGTTATTATCCGTGTCCAGCATGCATGCTGGACACAGGTCCATAGCATAACGATTGCCTTCATATACACCCATGCATACAGGGAATATGGTTTCCCACATTTCATGCTCTTCATTCAGGGAACCACAACCTCATGTTTGTGGAGAGAAATTAGTGTAGAACTTTCCACTCCTCAAACATAGTTCCATTACTTTTACAAACTAATTTAGTCATGACTAAAATACAAGGAGCTAATTTATTTTATGAACCAACATATGCCAATTTAAAAGAATGTACTAAACTATTACATACATACATACATATATATATATATATATATATATATATATATATATATATAGGGTTACATTCACATGCAAACACCCTTAAAATATAAATTTGTGGACAAAATGAGACCATTGGATTAGAGGGTTTTGACGGCTCAGATTTAGAGAACTAGCATATACTAATTAGAAGCGTAATCTAAAATAAGGGTAATTAAGATAATGCATTCACAATGTAAAATTTGATAATATTAGAAATTAAAAGAATATCACGCAGTATCATAGGAATTATAATTAATGAAGGATTTAATTTCAATGCAAGCCTTAATTAAGGGAAAGATATGAATTTGAATGCAAGAATTCTTCAAGAAGCACACGAACGTCTATGGTGGAAGGGAAGATGCAGAATAGTTGGGGGTTCATGAGGGGCGGCAAATTATTGTGTAGACTATGATCCACACAGTGTTATGTGGACCATAATAAAAAGTACATTTTTAATATACTGAATGTACATTATTTTTGTACTGAAAATATATTATACAATATAATGTACACTCAGTACAAAAATAATGTACAGCCCCCGAAAAATGTACATTATTTTTGAACTAAATGTACATTATTTTACAATATATAAAATATGTTGCACACAATAGTCCACACAATAATGAGGGGATAAATGAATAAAGGTGTTCGATTGGGGTGACATATGGGGGTAAACACGGTTAATGCGAACTAACGTAACACACGAACTAGTCGTGCACACACTTAGACACTTTTATGCACACATATACCGCCATGTACCGCAGTGTGCACACCCACACGGAACTATGTGCACGTATAAATATAACACGAAAAACATGATGGATTCATAATGGTGGTTACTGTGTGCATTCACGAACAAATATTCGTGTTTTAATGAAATGCATACAGACATTAATTCAAATCCGTGCATACTAAATACAATGTACTTTGTTTGTTTTCTTAAATGACTTATAATAGAAGTAGTTAGATGATACATTCTATAGGTTTCAGAATAGACTTCACGTAGTAGGAACTTAACGCACACCAATAGATCCGTAGTGCACATTGAATTACTGCATATGATTTTGAATTGTAATGGTGGGAAAAAAACCGTGGCTATTAGATGCTGTGAGTACTGTGCGCATAATGAAAAAAAAATTGTATAATGAAAATAAAAATTTGTATTGTTATGCCAAGAGCTTAGAGATAGATATGTAGAATAGTAATGTGATGAATCATATACTTATTGTTGGTTTCATTTGACGTTGAATGTTATGAATCATATACTCATTGTTGGTTTCATTTGATGTTGAATGTTAGAAATTCATTCATGGTGTCCTAATCTTGGATAAACATCCGTTTTCTGAGTGAATCTGTTTCTTATTTATTGTTCATTGGATGTTCTTATGAAATTAGGTTGCCGAAAAGTGGTGGTATGAGTAGATTAAAAGTGTGTGCACGCTAGATTAAACTTGTGCGCACAATGCCTGGTTTATTTTGTGCTGCAGTATATTAGTAATTTCAGATGGTTTAATATTAATATTGTGAAAAATGTGCACTTTAACAGGTTGTAACTTTAAAAATGTGAACATATGCAACTATGGTCGGGTTTGATGTCAGAAACAGCACGGAGCCGAAGACTATAGAGGGGAGCATTGTTTTACTTTTTTGTAAGCGTGTATGTGCACACGGTAGTTAGTTTGTTGAGCTATGCACATTGTTTATCAACATTTTGCACACGTTTTTTATTACAAAACCTATAAGCTAATAGTGAAGTACTCACTATTGTAAAATTTATTTAGTTTTTACTCATGGTTGAAATGTATTTAGATGTGCACGCACACTATTTAACGCCAATGTACACCCATGTATTTAAAAAGTTAGCGCATACGATAATATTGAACTAGTCTATTTTGAATTTTATCCATGGTTGGTATTTATTTAGTTGAGCTATGCACACTGTTTGACGCCAATGTGCACACACGTTTGTAATTACTAAGACTATAAGCTAATAGTGAACTACTCACGTGAGTGAAATTTATTTAATTTTTATCGATGGGTGAAATTTATTTAGTTGTGCGTGTACATAATTAAAGCCAATGAGCACTCATGTATTTAAAAACTAAGCGTATAGAACAATATTGAGCTAGTCGCTTTTGTGAAATTTATCTAGTTTTTATCCATGCACCCAGTTAATGCAACTGTGCACATACTTGTTTATAAACTAAGCCTACAAGCTAATCATCCAATAGTCACTTATGTAAAATTGATTTAGTTAATATCCACGGTTGAGATTTATTTAGTTTGACCATGCACACATTTTAATGCCAATGTGCACGTATGTATATATTTACTAACTGTGAGGCAACAAAAAACGTATTATACACAAGATTATCATCAAAATTTTCCCAATGAGATAGTCACAAACTGTATTACAAAGTGTTAAAAAAACATCAAACTCCTACAGGGACATTTCACCACGGGTCTTCCTACAGCCTCTAACTCATAATCAGGGGCATTCATTCCACAGTGGGTCATCTTGCAGCCTTTGAAGGAAGGCCAAAGGTGGAGAAACGAAATTATCCTCGCTAACACAACTCTGTGAGGCAGTAGTCACGTTCACGTTGCGATACATTCGACCTCTTAGCTACAACCATCATATAAAACAAAAGATATCAACAACATCCCACCCAATATTAAAACAGAACAACCCCAACACAGCATGGAACATCGTAATACTGAAGACAAGCAATAATCTGTATAGCAATGCACACTATATTGAAAATGCACTCACCAAATCTAGAACAAAAATTCCTAAATAAAGAAGCAACTAACTCACAACAAAAACTGAAGACAAGCAATAATCTGCCAAAAATCCAAACTTTCAGAACAATTCGGCAACCAACCCACCCTACGATTACCATACACAACCGGGAACCCCACCAATTGAAACAAAACACCGTCTCACAAGCGGGAAAAAAAAAACGAGAACAACAACACAAAAACGACCAAAAAAAGGGAGAAAAAACTCTACCTCAGCCGACAACTAGTCCCCGCCGCTTCCCTCGACCGTGGTCCCCAGCCAGTACTATGTCGCAACTACAAACCTAGAGCGTGACGATTGAAGAAGATCAACGAACGGCGATGGACGGTGAACACCACAAGTTGAGAAGATACAGACAACGTAGAGCAAACCCTCAACGTGCGGATACCCCAAATTCCCCAATGTGCGTGATGTTTGGTTCTAAGAATTAAAGGAGTTAAATCCCAATAAACCACCCTAGTGGAAATCTGCAAGTCCAAAAAAAATAATAATAAATAAATAAATAAACCTAACTTAAATCCCACCGTGAACCGCCATAAATCACCCCCCCTGCACACAACTACTGCCAGAAACACCCATGCATAAGCGCCCCTCCCCCACCTCGCAACAAACAACCCAGATAACCCCAGGCTAAACCCAAGCAAAAACAACGTAGAAGGAGAAAAAGAGGGAAACAAATACCTCACCTAAGCCATCCAATGGTGATCCACGACGCTGGCACCACCGCAGTCCCGTGTGGCGACCATCTTCCGGCCGCTAATGAAGGAGGCGATCAACTCCGTGGGAGGCGCACTGGCAGCGACACAAGGGAACGCGAGAGAGAGAGCGAGTGACCGGGAAAGGCGTGCCTGTTGGACTTCTAATTCTAATTCTACCCCAATTGGACGACTACAAACTAATAAAAACCAAAAATACCCCCGCTTAAAATAAAACACAAAAACGGATGATTAAAAACTAGCATAAATATTTTAAAAAATCTTGGACATCCAAACCCATGATTCAACGATCTAGATGAATCCACACTGTTTGTATTTTAAGCACTGTTTGTATCTGAATATAATTATATATATATATATATATATATATATATATATATATATATATATATATATATATATATATATATATATATATATATATACTAACTAGTATAGTCCCCGTGCGATGCACGGGATGGATATTGTTCAAGATAGTGTCCAATTGTGTGAATAATTGATTACATTAGTGAAAAAAAATTTCGAAATTAACAAATAGAAACAATAATGACAATACGTTTACACAGAATATCCAAAAATACCATTCAGTAGACAATTACAAATTATTGAAGATTTCATGGTATACTACGTTGGTTGTTGATGTAGCAGTTGTCCTTGAGTCGTTGGCAATCAATATTTTAAGCCCACTTGGGTTGTTAACTCGAGATGCAGTAACGTACAATTGACCATGCACAAAAACCGGTTTTTTTAGTAGCAAACCTACATGTGACAGTGTTTGACCTTGACTTTTGTTAATAGTCATTGCATATGCTAACATTAGTGGGAATTGTCGCCGTTGAAACTTGAATGGTAATCTTGTGTCTGAGGGTGACATTGACATTCTGGGTATCAACACTTTTGCACCTTTGTTAGTACCATCTATTAATTCAGCTTCAATTGCACGGTCTGCTAACTTGGTGATTACCAACCGCGTACCATTACACAATCCAACTGAGTGATCAATATTTCTTAATAACATTACTGGGGACCCAATTTTTATAGTCAATGCATGGTTTGGGATACCTGAAGCTCTAATGCCGTTCAAAAACTCAGGTGTGTGGACATCACCCATTATTCCACTACCTGTATCCGCTTTGCATACTGTGTCGCAACTAAAATATGTTCTACTTTCAGCCGTATGCAGGTCACTCATATACTCATTAACTGAGTTAACTACATCCAGTGTAGGTGCCAGAATAGCACGGTCTTGAAGATAACTCGCATTAGAATTACCATGTGCAAACATCGGAAATCTACTCCGAACAATGGTTTCAATATGGTCACCATTGGAAGGTAGTAACATATCCCTAGGTATTTCTACTTCAGCATAACCATCAATATGGCCACCAATCTTGCCATCGCCTATTGTAGCAATCCAATCTGCAAACTGTTTGGCGATATGGCGTTCGTCGGGGTTTTCGACATTGCTTAGTCGCAAATTCTGTGTGAGCTTCATTACCCTGCAACTGTCTCATAAATACGAAGATTTGATAGTAGCACCTACTATGTCTTGCCTATTACCTTTAGGGACTACGGGTAGGATTTGAATGAAATCACCACCGAGTACGACTGTTTTACCACCAAAAGTCTTGTTAGAACTGTTCGGGTCTACAAAACGCAACAAATTCCTCATGGTCCGGTGTAGTGCTTCAAAACAATACTTGTGCATCATCGGTGCTTCATCCCAAATTATTAAACTTGTTTGTATCAATAAATCAGCTAACTAACTTCCTTGTTTAATGTTACATGTCGAGTCTTCGTTTATTGCTATTGGTATTGCGAACCTTGAGTGTGCAGTTCGTCCACCAGGCAACAATAATGAAGCTATACCACTTGATGCAACATTCAAAACAACCTGGCCCTTTGACCGCAATGTAGATGATAATGCTCGCCACATGAATGTTTTCCTAGTACCACCGTAACCATAAACAAAAAACAAACCACCCAGGTTACTGGAAACGTCATCTAGCACAATATTGTAGATCGATCTTTGCTCTTCCGTCAACTTACCACACAACTCTTGAGCCTCTTGTTTTAAAAACTCACGATCATATGATAATTTTTCAAACAGCAATCGATTACGTACCAATGTAGAGTTAACCATTTATGGGATCGGCATCGGGTGGTAATCCTTTAAGATCTATTCTGTTGTTCCAACAATTTCTCCAACTCAATTAGTCCAAAGTTCTTCTTTTCTTCGTCAGTTAAAAACAAATCTGTTGTAATAAAATATGAAAAAAAAGCACACTTTAATAAAGAATATTATTTACAGTAATTGGATAAGTGTATAATGATAATAGTTCATACCTGGTTGTAGAATTCTTCTCTGAACATGTTGAGCATCCTCACACAAATGTTTCCACACCTCATTCCAAACATATTCTGGCCTAATGATGGAACTCGATGTCAAAAGCACTACAAACAACTTCCTTATTGAATGAGCAGTTGACCAAAAGCTTGCTTCTACTATAGCATCAATGTACTCTTTATCGTCATCCAACATGCCTTAAGCATAACATGCATCCCTAAATGTACCATACTCAACTCCATTATGTGTCCTAATATCTTTAAAAGTTTCGGGGCCACGTACTATGTTCAGTAAGCACCTCAAATAATATAACTCACCAGATGCTGGTGGAACATAGAATATTCGACCGATGGCGAAAACCTTCTTTCTTGGATGCCATTCACGAATGTCCTTTTTCCAAACAAATTTTGTAGGTATCTCTATGTAACTTAACTGTCTAGCTTGTGGGTACTTTTGGTTTGCTACAAACCATCCATTGAACATACTTTGCACAACTGATTCCCTATTTAAAACGTGATCAATGTTATCATCGTCTTGAAAAACAACCGATTGGCAATCTGGTAAGTGAAAGCTTAGCCTCTCAACAGGTGGTGTGCGATATTGTACCTCAAAACTAAGGAAGCGCCACATTGCCTCACAAGCTTAAATGTATTGGCAATCGTAGTACATGTTGATTTCATCTACAACTTCATTACCGATATCATCAGTCGTGGTCTTATAAAACTCAGCTGTAACCCAGTCATTACCATTGTTGACGTACTTGAACAAATACTTGATTGACCGTGATTGGTTTCACCATTCAACATTAATGTGGGCTTTGTACTTCAATAGTAGGTATCGATTATGAGGAACAATATACCTGTTATCCAGCTCTATTCCACTATTTTTTACCATTCTATTATCATTTCGCCTACGGTACAACGGGTACCCATCTTGATCAAACTGAGATGAATCAATGAATCTCTTGGGGAAATGTTTAGAGCACTTATCATTTACCATACACGGTGAATTGCTTTTAGCGTGTCCGCATGGTCCATGAACCATGAATTCCTCAACAGCTGTATAATATACCAAGTCAGTACCCTTATCCGGAATCTCAGCTGAAATGATCGAATCCATGAATGTTGGGCTAGAGAAACCATCATGCTTTTGAAGGAATAACAATATGTGTGCATGTGGTAAACCCCTTTTTTGAAATTCGATTGTGTAAATAACTGCAAACAAAGAGCTATAATAAGTGAATTTTGCTTGATTGTATTATAGCACACTAAAAAAAAAATATTAGAATGTACAATAATTTATACCAGCTTTAACGTGACCAAATAATTTCCCTTTCTTAATCTCTTTGATCATTGAATTCAATTTCATCTTGAACACACGACAAACTATGTCAGCCCTATCTTCTACCTTCAAGTTCCTTTTTGTCCAAAAACAGTCTTATCTCAGGTCATTTTGGATTGCATGTGAATGTAATAAATAGGTTTGGATAACCTATAAACCGACAAATCGCCATAGCATCTTGATAGTTTTGTATCATGTATCTTGCACTGCCGGTAAAACTTGATGGTAATATGATTCTTTTGCCTTGAGTGCTGGGCTCAACCTCACCTCGTGTCAAGGCATCTGAGAGGCCTTTGTATGCCTCATATCTCAAAGCTTTTTGATTTGACCTTATATAACACAACCGTGAAGATTCAACTATTGTATACGCATCGACTAAGAATTGTTGAAATAACCTCCTAGCATATAGTAGAGTTGATATCTCAGTTAACCTTTCATGAACACGGAAAGAAAAATACTCCCTTTGAGAGACACTTTTTCTTGACCAATTATGATTAGTAATTGTTGTTGAAAATAGAATGTCCTCCCTAAATCCATCCTCACTATAAGGGAAAAAAATTGGATATTGCAATGGAAAATAGGCTGGGTTTAATTCACTAATTCTTTTCAATCCTCCAGTTTTACACTCCACTAAAATGTCCCGTTCACCCATTGATGGCTCTAAGTCTCCTACTATTAGAGCTGCAACCTCAGACGCTGTTGGTAATGAATAAGTACATGCATCTGTAGCCCTCCTGCCTATCAGCCTCATTTTAATCTCAGATGTGTCATTACAATCAAGAAAGTTCTTAGCCATACGGAATGATTTGACGAACACATTATTGTGATCTAAAACCTCTTTAATGTCAGATACAACTTCTCGATGTAGATCCACTTGATCAATATCGGTCCTATAAAAAGTGAAATATAAACAATTAGAATTATTGTTAGAGAAATTTACAATTGTATGTATTCTGAAAAAAGAAATGTTAATTGTTAGAAGTTCTTATACCTAACACACTTGATACGATTTTCTATTTCATTTTGTGTGTCGTGAATATAAAGTTGCGCAAACTTTGGTTGGACTCCCGCAGTAGGTAAAAGACTTCCAATGCGATGGAATTTCTGGCCATTTATACGGAATATTGGTGGTGCAGCACCATTATTATGGTGCAGCACCATTATTAATTGATCTATCCACTTTACCACCCATAAATGTGAAACAAAACGTGTTATTATAGGATCTTATATTTTGCAAGAAACATTTGTTTTTCTCGCTTGATACAAAGAACAATTCATGTAACTTATTAGGTGGCTTTATCATCAACGGTAGCACTATTTTTCCATGGACACAGCAACTTGAGTACTTTGGCTTTGCATTTGGTTTTGACTGTGCTGAGCGTTCATTTGACCAAAAAATAGCACTACAGTACTCGCACACGAATTCTGGGTTTCCAAAATCTAGGTATTCAACTGTAACAAAGAAATTTAAATAAATAAAAGAAATCCAATAACTGAGCATATATAGAGTACATTTTATCAATATTATTGTTTGGGAATGAAGTGACTTGACGGACCATTAATTGCAACGGCTTGCAGCTGTATAGGTTCAACAACCTCTTCGAATTATGAAATTAGGTTCCTAACGTGTTGAACTGGGTGTACAAAACTTTGTTTTGGCGTTCCTTTGTTACCATCTGTTGTAATACAACCATTCGTCTCGAAAACTATTACCATCATAAACATAAATATTAGCATACGTTATAGTAATGTTATAAACATAATATAATAATTTAGATTTGTAGTTGACGATTTGTTTACCAATTGCATCATCGCTTTTACTTGGCGTCAAATTCAAGTCAAATGTATGAAGAGGACACTTCTTCGGCGGTGAATTATCCATTAAATCAATAACTTCTTCGCGATAAGCTATAAGAGTTGTCATCAATTAAATATAGTTATTATAGTATAAATAATGAAGAATTGCGGATTCAGTGTTAGGACAATTGTTTATATTAATATTACAATACTAACAATTTGAAATATTGCTTAAAGGTTGTCTGTAATTGCTTGTTTGACCCATGGTGTTAGACATTAATGTTCTTGTAGTGGTAGACCCTGGTAGGCAAAATAAAACAATATAATTAGTTATATTATATTAATTCAGAACAAATGGACTAAAACAATACCCTGGTAGCATTTATTAATTGAATCCAAAAAGCTCAAGACTTGCTCACCATTTGTAACAACACTCAAAGGTGTACCAAGTCTATTCTGAAAGACACCGAATATTTGTGTACTATTAGAAGGTTGTGGAACTTGATTTGTTAACGATGATTGCGAACCTTCATTGGATGTAAAATGTTCGTTCTCTGCATATTAGGACATGAATGTTTAAACCGATCCTTCATAGATTATAATATAGTGTTCTAATATATTAAACCTTTTGTAAATAACCACTACTAAACATGTGAAATAATTATAAAACTTTAAATTCCAACCATATAATAAATCTCTATCTCTATATTTATACAAACCCAAAGTATTTGATTAATGTAAAGTGGAATAGGACAGTTTATATATAATATAGATAATCCTATACTAATAATTTAAATCAGTTTTATAATATTATAAATATTATAAATATTAGTCCCTTAAGTAAGCCTAGTTTTAGGAAACAAACAGAAGCAGTATTGGGTTTTTGTTGACCTTATTTGCTGGAATCAAGTCTGCATATGATTTTTGAGGATGAGTATTCTCATTTCATTCGCATTGATCACGCTTTTCGCTTCTGCACCCATTTCTCTCGAATTCGTTCTATTTCTCTACCGGTTTTCCAGATCATGCTCTGTCTGAACCTAATCAGTTGTCATTCCTATGTAATCTACCTACATCATCTCTAATTGAGTCAATTTTTACTATTGTTCGAATACCGATTTGGAAACCCTAGTCGGAGTTCGCATTTCCTGGGAGATTTTGCAGAAGCGAAAAGCAAAGATGAAGTCTCACACCTATATTTGTAAGTTACTAATTCTGTTTCTTCTTTTCTTCGATCCACAGCTATAAAATTGAATTATAAGCTTGAATTTAGGATTTATTCTTTCTTTCGATTTTTTTGGGTGAACTGATGTTAATTATTCGAAGATCTAAAACTCCAAATTTAGAGTTTTCGAGTTTTGCATAGGTAATTTGTTATCAAATCTAAAACTGAAAATTTCTAATTTGAATTTTTAACTTTCGATCTAAACATGCAAATTAATGGTTTGGTAATTTTGTCTGACTTCGAGCTATTGTGTGCCTGACTTTGATATTTGTTGATTTTATTGCAGTTTTCTATGAATCGAAGCTATTGTTCTGTCTACACGGAAGGGTTTCTAATTTTCACAGAGAGCTTAGAAAAGAGATAAGTTTTCCTACTATTACAATTAAATATGTAATAGTATATGATTTATTACATGCTTTTACTACCTATTTGATAGTGTATGTAATGCATTTGAAGGAGACATACCTTTTGTTTGACGACACTGTTTCCTCTTGGATCCAATCGTGCATGATGATGTAATCTTCCTCATGTTCTACAATAGAAATGCTTTACCTACTGTGTTTTTGATGGGATGAGTTTATTGTGTTCAGATCAGTGTTGTAAATCCAATATTGTTGTTGATGGATTATATGAACCCGAGGGTCCGGATTATACAACCCGAATATATGTTTGAATATAACGAATGAATAATGAAATGGTAAATATTGTATTAATTGAATATAAAACGCTATTACAGAGGTTCGGGACGTGTAATAATAAGACAAATGTTGTAGGAAAAGTTTGAGATGCCTAATTAGGACACCGGGGGGTGTTTATATACTCCCAGGCTGCTACGGGCCCTAGGCCCGCGGGAGGAGCCGCGGCCCGCGCCGCGGGACTCGCTCCACGCGAAGACCCGGCCCTTGGCCGAGCACGGAGCTCGGCCAAGGGGCCGAGCCCAAGTGGCCGAGCCCCGAGCTCGGGGGGTCGGCCTACGCCGATCCCTACTGGGCCGACCCCGTGGTGGTTGGCCGACCCCGGGGTGGTTCGTCCTGCATCGCGGGTGGGCACGGGGTCCGACCCGGTTCGTATTATCCTGCCCCGCTCCGGCTCCGTGATTATTCCATCATCAGTTCCCCACTCTCGGGGCTGCGAGGAGTCGTCAGCGCGAGAGAGTAAAATAAACTTAATAATTACGGGGCCCCGAATCATGTTCCCCAAAAAATTCAACCGTTCCTCCTGTAGAATTCTTGGCACGATAGGACTCCTAACCGGACTGGAATTCAAGCCTGTACACATTCTTATCAGTTTAAGAGTCCTCATCCTACTACAATCCTTCCACTTCCCTTTTAAATACCCCCTCCATCTTCCCCAAACCTTCTCACATTCCCAACACCACACCTTTCCCTCTCCCCCAAAATTTCCCCCCTTTTCCCAAAAAAATGTCTTCTCTTTCCCCCCCCCCCGCCCCCCCTTTTTTCCCCCTCCCTCCCCTATATAAAGTAGCCTTCCCTTCACTCCCCACACACACACAAAAGCTCCCCAAATCTGAAATTTTCTCTCCCTCTCCTCCCCCAAATTTTCCTGCCACCCTACTGCCGCCAACCGCCTCCGCCGACCAGCCGACCCCGACCCCCGCCGATGCCGACCCACCCCTTGCCGAGGCCGACCTGCCCCCGCTGACCCCGAGCAGTCACCGGCCGACCGTGCTCTCCGCCGTGTCTTCCTTCCGTGCCCACTTCATTCATCCTCTCCTTGCTTGAGTCGGGTGAGTCTCGTGCAAACCCTCATTTAGAGTTCCATAGCTAGCTTTTTATGAGTATAGTGCCTCTTGTCGAGGACACGCATCCGGTAGACCTACATGTGATTATTAGTTATTGGACCGTCCTAGATTCCATTGACTACGCGGACCTCCCACCTAGTGATGACGAGTCCATTGACTTAGACCGGTTTCTTTCCCCTTACATTGAGCACTATTACATTGAGTACCCCTATATAGATCCGTTAGCCACGCATCCCCCCTTCATGTTGACTCCTACGCCACTCCCGGATCCCTTCCCCTTGAATCAATACACTGTACTTGACTCCGCCATCCCTCGGGGACTCGGGTCCTCCTTGAGTCCTCACGATATCGCCGTGGCGAAGGCCTTGGTCGGCCCGTCGGCTGTGGTTCATGTCCTGCCTCCCGAGACAAGTATACTAGAGCCTCCCGGACCCAATTTTTTTGGGGTCCATGTTACATCCCTCCTCATGGGTTTGGCTTTCCCGCTTCACCCCTTCATGATTGAGCTCCTGAACTTTCATCGTGTGTCTGTGAGTCAACTAGTCCCTAACTCCCACCGGGCGGTGGCGGCCTTTATTGTTCGATGTGTCGAGGTGGATATCTGCCCTAACCTAGCCCTTTTCCACTCTATTTTCACCGCGACCAATTCCTCGTCTAAGGAGAGCAAGGGCTACATGGCGTTTTCTGCTCGGCCGGGGATGAGGATTATGGGACACGTACGGGACTTCAACAAGGGTTGGAAGCCCCGGTTCGTGTTCGTCTCTACGGGCGAGGCGCTCCCTTTTGAGGTGCCTTGGGGAGGGTACTTTCGTAAGTGCCGTTGCCCGAAGTCCACCCCGGAGCTTGAGGTCCTGGCTCGGGAGTTTTTGGGTGAGACGGCTGATATGTTGGACTCCCAGGCCCTCGTTGATCACGAGTCCTTGACCAGGGCGGGCTTTTCTCGCGACCCCCCTCCGCCGCCTCCTCGTGGTGCTGCCCCCCCTCCTCCATACTCCGCGGGTGAGACCGAGGAGGAGTCTGCGAGCGATGATTCAGAGGATGATGATGTTATCGAGTTGCTAGCCGGACATTCGACGCCTCCTCCTACCAGCTCTGGTTTGTCACCTCGTCGACGTGCCTGCGTGCCTATTTGTTTAAGCGTTTTCATTTGAAGTTCTCACTGGCTTGTCTTGGTGTAGGTATGGCTCCCCGTCGCTCCGCCATCACGAACCTTATTGAGAGCTTGCGGAACCGTGGCGGCGAGGACCCGAAGCGCAGCAAGACTGGCGAGACTTGTAACACCCCGCGTTACGGCCCCTAAACCGATTAATTATTTAAACCTTTACCCAAAAGAGAAGAACTAAATTTCATTAATTAATGAGGAAGAGTCCACCACAAACCCATGGACCCTTATCCCTAAACCCAACCCCTAGTCCTATAGGAAATAGAATTAGCAAAGCCCATACCATTTAGATCCTAAATACGACTATTAGATATATAAATAGGGACATAAGAGGCACCTAGAACTCACACCACAAATAATCTCTCACCACACAAGAAGTTCCAAGAATTCCCTTAGGAGAAATCAAGAAAGGAGAAATCTTAAAGAAAGACCTCTCATATCCAAGGAAATTAATTAAGGCTAAGAGGTAACCCATGTCTCAACAAAACATATTTTCTTTGCTATAATCTCTTTCTTTGGCCTCCCTCTATATTCTTGTGTCTTGATAAATTCTTCTATGTTAATTGTGATATGTTCTCGATGATTGATAAGATGATTCATGTGCATTCTTGGTAATCTTGATGATCTTGATGTTGAAGAGAAGTTCTTGATATTGATGTGATAATTTTTTACGAATCTTGATATTTCTTGATGTTAAAGATAAAATATGATCTTGATGATTTGGGTGGGATTAGAGCCCTAGGATTGATTGGGAATTTGTATTGTAATGTTCTTGATACATATTGGGTGGGAATTCGCATGTTCGGGTGTTGTTTATGTTTAGAAGTCGTGATAGGATGAGTTATACATGATTCTTGCTTTTGATCTATTAATTGACTACGTGGTGTCGTTAATTGCGTTTAAAAGTGTCTAAGCATGGTTTCGGGTTCCACAAAGGGATCCCGGGACGAATTTTTGATGAAAGAGTCAGTGGGGGGTAGGTGGGGGTAGGGGTACCCGCCACCTACCCGCTGCCCGAAAAACACCGCCCGGCAGCCGGCAGCCGCCTGCCCGTCGGCGACCCGCTGCCCGGAACAGTGTTCTCTGGCGGGCAGCCGGCGGGTGGCCCTCCACCCACCGGCTACCCGCTGGTCCGTACCCCACCCCGGGTCTTTGGCTTCCCCGTTTGATGTTCTCCGCTCCCCATGGTGTCCCAACGGACCCCGTTTGTCGTGCTTGAGTCTAATTAGATATTTCGGGTACCATTCGTAGGTTAAATGAGTCTTAGGGATTGCATGCTAGTTGAATTGGTAACCCATTAACATTGGTGGAAGTTGTATGAACCCTTAGGACTATTCTTAGTATGTGGATGATCACACGTAAGTTTATTTACATGTCTTTCCCCTCCCAATATGCTATTACGTGCTCCTATGTATTATGTGTTGCATGATCCCCCATTTTGGCTATAGGCCAATTGGGTGGTTCCCGGACTAAGGTTCGGAAGTCGGCTGAAGGCTGAATGGATTGTTCCCGGACTAAAGGTTCGGAAGTCGGTTGAAGACCGAATGGATTGTTCCCGAACTAAAGGTTCGGAAGTGGCTGAAGGCCAAATGGATTGTTCCTGAGCTGAAGGCTCAGAAGTGGCTAAGGCCAAATTGATTCACTTCTTGGACTACAGGTCCAAATATGGGCCTTGGTGATATGATCCACCGACTGTGCGCGTCAGCGGTGTGTCGGATTGTGGTCCGACGTTGAGTTCGTCAGCGGTCCTCTATGGGTTGGTTGCGATCAACTCCCTTCATGCCGCGTTATGAGGTAGGGTGCTGCGGGGCCGTGTTAATGCTATACGCATTAACCCTCATGTTCGGGGCATGCAATTGGTCTCGTGGCACCAGAGCAGTGTGATTGAGTGTCACAATTGATGATTGAATGATGATTGAATGATGACCGAATGATGATTAGAATGATGTTTAATGTGGGCATAGACTGTGACTTTAGTTGCATATTCTCTATAATGATTCTTCTTAACTGTTATCACTAATTATTGTGCTTACCCTATTTGTTGTGTCCATTCCTGGTTTTTAAACTAGAGTCTCTTAAGTATATATCTTCCTGCTTCGAAATGATTTTCATATATCTATATATATAACTATCTATAATATATTTCAACGCGTTGGAGTGGGTTACCAGCATCTCTCGCTGAACAGATATATTTGGCTTTCAGGCATAGACGAGTAGACACCAGAGCGCGCTAGAGACTGGAAGCGTAGAGTAGCTAGTTTCCCTTTCTCGGCATGCGTGCCATGCTTATGTACTGACTTTACTTTGAGGATTTTAGTTAGTTTGCATGTGCACCTGAGCTCTCTAACTCAGTTGTGGCATAGCACCCCGTACTCTTATGCTTACTTTTGGGATTTAATGAGAATTTACCCTTGTTATATAAGTTTTAAAAGTTTCAAAATTTCGGGGTGTTACAGTTAGTATCAGAGCCTAAGTTTGACCCTAGGATAAGACCCTTAAGACTAGATTTTAGGACATTAGACTTAAAACACTAGGAGTTCAGTAAAATAGGAATTAGGGATCATAGGACGCATGGTGAGATTGTGAGACCTTAAACTTTCCCTCCCCCTAACTCACGCTTAATTTAAATAAACTTCCCCTACACTCATAGCATCAAGGTAAGGATGCAAAATAATATCGACCTATGGACCCCAGGATGGCACCGAAAAGGAAACAGGCAAAAGCATCGGAACTCCCCACACAGGAATTCTTGACTCAGAATCTGCAACGTCTGGCCGAAATTACCCAGACACTGAACAATGCAATCCTTCAACCGTCACCACCAAACAGAAATTTGGAAATCCACCGCCAAGTCTCGGAACACCGACCGCCAACCTTCTCAGGGGATGAAAACCCCACAATCCTTGAAGAATGGATCGGAACCTTTGACAAAATATTCAGAGCAACGGAATGCCCAGAAAACCACCAAGTATAAACATCCTCATTCTACTTCAGACACGAGGCCGACATCTGGTGGGTCCACGAGAAACCCAGTTGCGAACGAAGCCCCGGATTCAATTGGGAGACCCTAAAACCACGACTACGGGAACGATTCTACCCTAGTCACATGAAAGCAGCTATATACGAAGAATTCCTCCATCTAAAACAAGGGGCAACCCCAATCACAGAGTACTACCGGCAGTTCCTCCAGCTAGCCCGCCTCACCCCCGAACTGGTGCCTACAGAGACAATCAAAATCAAGAAATTCATAATGGGCCTCGACCACTGAAACCAGAAAGCCTTAACCGTACGAGAACATAGAACCCTCGAAGAAGCCTATGCCAAGGCATTCCAACTACAACACATACCGGGCAAACCACAGGAAACACACCCGGGACACAAAAGAAAATTTGAAGGAATCCACGCAAGCCCCCTCCAGCCAAAAACCGCCAAGGCCACCTCGCCCCACAAGGCCGTGACACCGGCCACTCAAGGAAGGATCCTTACCATAAGCAAAGCCAAAATCGGAGATAGCAACATAGTCTCCGGAACCTTCCTCGTACACGCCACACCTGCCACTGTACTATTTGACTCAGGGGCTACCAACTCATTTATCGCAACCGAATTCGTCACTCAACTCAGTCTTAACACCAACACAAGAGTACAACTCCAAGTCAAGGTGGCATCCGGTGAAATCATAAAATGTGACCGCATGTACAAAGACATAATAATCACTATCAAAGGAGTGAAATTCCCTAGCAACCTAATACAATTCAGACTAGATGGGGTGCAAGTGATCTTAGGCATGGACTGGCTAGGAAAATTCCAAGCACAAATCCTATGCGGTGAACTAAAAGTGGTCTTGCGGGGACCAAACGTCAAACGGGTATCCTACCACGGAACCCACAAGGGCTCGGAGATCAAATTAGTGAACATGATAAAAATGAAGAAATATCTGAACCAAGGACACAAAACCTTCCTATGCTCAGTCAAGGATCTCGACACCAAAATAGCCGAACCCCAAGTCATTCCAGTAGTAAAAGAGTTCGTCGATGTCTTCCCGGACGAAATCCCCGGAGCACCCCCAACCAGGGAAGTCGAATTCACCATAGAACTGATACCAGGCGCTGCCCCAATCTCGAAGCCACCCTACAGACTGGCGCCGAAGGAAATGAAGGAACTAAAAACACAACTTCAGGAGCTACTAGATAAAGGATACATCCGCCCCAGCACCTCACCATGGGGAGCACCAGTACTATTCGTTAAAAAGAAAGATGGTAGCATGCGTCTATGCATCGACTACAGGGAACTAAATCAAGTTACAATAAAGAATAAATATCCTCTTCCTCGAATCGACGACTTGTTCGACCAACTTAAAGGAGCAGGGGTGTTCTCGAAAATTGATTTAAGATCCGGATACCATCAGATAAAAGTAGCCAACCCAGATGTTCAGAATACAGCCTTTCGAACACGCTACGGCCATTACGAATTCACAGTAATGCCTTTCGGACTCACTAATGCACCCGCCATATTTATGGATCTCATGAACCGAGTATTTCGACCCCACCTAGATGACTTCGTCATCGTATTCATCGACGACATCATGGTCTACTCCCGAGACAAGGAGGAGCATGAAAAGAACCTCTGCACAATCTTGCAAACCTTGAGGGAACACCAGCTATACGCCAAGTTCTCCAAATGTGAATTCTGGAAGGACAACGTGGCTTTGCTGGGACACGTGATAACCAAAGAAGGAATCCGGGTAGACCCAACCAAGATCCACGCCGTCAAAGAATGGCCCACACCAAAATCACTTTCGGAGGTCAGAAGCTTCTTAGGGTTAGCAAGCTATTATAGGAGGTTCGTACCCGATTTTACCAAGATAGCCCAACCCCTCACTAAGCTCATGAAAAAGGAAAATCCCTTTCGATGGGACGACAACTGCACCTCCGCCTTTCAAGAATTGAAAGAGAGACTGACCACAGCACCCGTCCTAGCTCTTCCCTCCGGGACGGAAGGATTCGAAGTTTTCAGCGATACCTCCAGAAAGGGGCTGGGATGCGTACTAATGCAAAAAGGCAAAGTAATAGCATACGCATCCAGGCAACTCAAAACCCATGAAGAAAATTACCCCACGCATGACCTTGAGCTAGCTGTCATCGTGTTCGCCCTAAAAATTTGGAGACATTACCTATACAGAGTGCAATGCAAAATTTATACAGACCATAAAAGTCTAAAGTACATCTTCACCCAGAAAGATCTAAACATGCGACAACGAAGGTGGTTGGAACTTATAAAAGATTACGACCTAGATATCCAATACCACGAAGGGAAGGCTAACGTTGTGGCAGATGCCTTAAGCCGAAAGACTAACCACTCCCTCAACACCACCTGGATCCTGCTAGACGAACTATACAAAGAATTCCAAAGGTTGAACTTGGAGGTAGTAAAACAAGGACAAACCAATTCTGAAATCCACCTATTCAATGTCAGAATCATACCCACACTACTCGAAGAAATAAAGGCTGGACAGCAGCAAGACCCAGAACTAAATAAAATTCGACTCGGCCTAACTCAGGGAAAGGACGGGCCATTCAAAATAAACGAAGATAGCAGCCTCCGCTATCAAGGAAGGTGGTGTGTACCTACGACACACCCCCACCTAAAGCAACAAATCCTGGAAGAAGGGCACAACTCACCATACTCGGTGCACCCTGGAGGTGAAAAACTATACCAAGACGCGAAAAAGATGTTTTGGTGGCCCAACATGAAAAAGGAAATCGCAGACTTCGTGGGCAAATGTCTAAACTGCCAACGGGTAAAAGCCGAACGATGCAAGCCCAAAGGACTCGTACAACCCCTTGAGATACCACAGGGGAAGTGGGACTCTATATCCATGGATTTCGTCGGAGGATTGCCCACAACACCAACGGGCAAGGATAAAATCTGGGTAATAGTGGACCGGCTGACCAAGACAGCACGGTTCATTGCTATGAAAGAAACATGGACAATGACGCAACTGGCCAGGGCCTACCTGAACCGAGTAGTGAAATACCACGGAATCCCCCGAAAAATTGTGTCGGATAGGGACCCCAGATTCCTCTCACAATTCTGGAAGTCTCTACAAACAGCCTTAGGGACACAACTAAACCTGAGCACTGCCTTCCACCCCACTACCGACGGCCAAACCGAGAGAACCATTCAGACTCTCGAGGACATGCTAAGAGCCTGCATGTTAGACTTCCAGGGGACATGTGAAGAACATCTAGACCTCATCGAATTCTCTTACAACAACAGCTACCACGCAAGTATCCGCATAGCTTTCTACGAAGCACTGTACGGTCAAAAATGTAGAACCCCCTTATGTTGGGAAGACATGGTCGGCCCAGTAGCGCTAGGACCCCAGTACTTACAAGACACCATAACTAAAGTCAAACACATACAAGAAAGAATGAAGGCCGCCCAAAACCGCCAAAAATCCTACGCCGACCTGGGAAGAAAACAGGCGGAGTTCACCCCCGGGGAAAAAGTCTGGCTAAGAATCTCGCCCACACGAGGGGTAATGAGGTTCGGAAGAAAAGGGAAACTCAGTCCCCGGTTTATCGGCCCCTATGAAATCATAGAAAGAGTCGGGAACCTGGTCTACCGTCTCGCCCTACCCATCGAACTAGAGCGGGTACACAACGTATTCCACATATCCCAACTAAAGAGATATATACATGAGCCACATGCTACAACCCGAAACCGTGGACCTCGACGACACACTAACTTACGAAGAGAAACCCGTAAGGATCCTAGACACCAAGACAAGAACCACCCGCCACCGAATCATAGAAATGGTAAAATCCTCTGGACCAACCACGGGACCGAAGAGGCAACATGGGAACTCAAGGACACGATGAAGGAACGCTACCCCGAACACTTCACCCAAGGTAACCAAGGCGAAAGCATAGGATGAGAGAAGAGGTCGCTCAGCAAAGCCCAAAGCTTCGGGGACGAAGCTTCCCGTTAAGGGGGGGGGGGGGGGAGAGTGTAACACCTCGTGTTACGGCCCCTAAACTGATTAATTATTTAAACCTTTACCCAAAAGAGAAGAACTAAATTTCATTAATTAATGAGGAAGAGTCCACCATAAGCCCATGGACCCTTATCCCTAAACCCAACCCTTAGTCCTATAGGAAATAGAATTAGCTAAGCCCATACCATTTAGATCCTAAATACGACTATTAGATATATAAATAGGGACATAAGAGGCACCTAGAACTCACACCACAAATAATCTCTCACCACACAAAATGTTCCAAGAATTCCCTTAGGAGAAATCAAGAAAGGAGAAATCTTAAAGAAAGACCCTTCATAGCCAAGGAAATTAATTAAGGCTAAGAGGTAACCCATGTCTCAACAAAACCTATTTTCTTCGCTATAATCTCTTTCTTTGGCCTCCCTCTATATTCTTGTGTCTTGATAAATTCTTCTATGTTAATTGTGATATGTTCTTGATGATTGATAAGATGATTCATGTGCATTCTTGGTAATCTTGATGATCTTGATGTTGAAGAGAAGTTCTTGATATTGACGTGATAATTCTTGACGAATCTTGATATTTCTTGATGTTAAAGATAAAATATGATCTTGATGATTTGGGTGGGATTAGAGCCCTAGGATTGATTGGGAATTTGTATTGTAATGTTCTTGATACATATTGGGTGGGAATTCGCATGTTCGGGTGTTGTTTATGTTTAGAAGTCGTGATAGGATGAGTTATACATGATTCTTGCTTTTGATCTATTAATTGACTACGTGGTGTCGTTAATTGCGTTTAAAAGTGTCTAAGCATGGTTTCGGGTTCCACAAAGGGATCCCGGGACGAATTTTTGATGAAAGAGTCAGTGGGGGGTAGGTGGGGGTAGGGGTACCCGTCACCTACCCGCTGCCCGAAAAACACCGCCCGGCAGCGAGCAGCCGCCTGCCCGGAACAGTGTTCTCCGTCGGGCAGCCGGCGGGTGGGCCTCCACCCACCGGCTACCCGCTGGTCCGTACCCCACCCCGGGTCTTTGGCTTCCCCGTTTGATGTTCCCCGCTCCCCATGGTGTCCCAACGGACCCCATTTGTCGTGCTTGAGTCTAGTTTGATATTTCGGGTACCATTCGTAGGTTAAATGAGTCTTAGGGATTGCATGCTAGTTGAATTGGTAACCCGTTGACCTAGGTGGAAGTTTCATGAACACTTAGGACTATTCTTAGTATGTGGATGATCACACGTAAGTTTATGTACATGTCTTTCCCCTCCCAATATGCTATTACGTGCTCCTATGTGTTATGTGTTGCATGATCCCCCATTTTGGCTATAGGCCAATTGGGTGGTTCCCTGACTAAGGTTCGGAACTTGGCTGAAGGCCGAATGGATTGTTCCCGGACTAAAGGTTCGGAAGTCGGTTGAAGACCGAATGGATTGTTCCCGAACTAAAGGTTCGGAAGTGGCTGAAGGCCAAATGGATTGTTCTTGAGCTGAAAGCTCAGAAGTGGCTAAGGCCAAATTGATTCACTTCTTGGACTATAGGTCCAAATATGGGCCTCGGTGATATGATCCACCGACTGTGCGCGTCAGCGGTGTGTCGGATTGTGGTCCGAGGTTGAGTTCATCAGCGGTCCTCTATGGGTTGGTTGCGATCAACTCCATTCATGCCGCGGTATGAGGTAGGGTGTTGTGGGGCCCTGTTAATGCTATACGCATTAGCCCTCATGTTCGGGGCATGCGATTGGTCTCGTGGCGCCAGAGCAGTGTGATTGAGTGTCACAATTGATGATTGAATGATGATTGAATGATGATCGAATAATGATTAGAATGATGTTTAATGTGGGGATAGACTGTGACTTTAGTTGCATATTCTCTATAAAGATTCTTCTTAACTGTTATCAGTAATTATTGTGCATACCCTATTTGTTGTGTCTATTCCTGGTTTTAAAACTAGAGTCTCTTAAGTATATATCTTCATGCTTCGAAATGATTTTCATATATCTATATATATAACTATCTATAATATATTTCAACGCGTTGGAGTGGGTTACCAGCATATCTCGCTGAACAGATATATTTGGCTTTCAGGCACAGACGAGTAGACACCGGAGCGCGCTAGAGACCGGAAGCGTAGAGTAGCTAGTTTCCCTTTCTCGGCCTGCGTGCCATGCTTATGTACTGACTTTACTTTGAGGATTTTAGTTAGTTTACCTGTGCACCCCGTACTCTTATGCTTACTTTTGGGATTTAATGAGAATTTACCCTTGTTATATAAGTTTTAAAAGTTTCAAAATTTCGGGGTGTTACAAAACTAGCTATGCTACCTCAGGCGTCCGGGTTCCCCCAGGTCCCCGGGTATCGCGCCGCCGCGAGGCGAGGTCCACTGCTGACGAGGACTACCTGTCGAATAGTCGTCTGGCCGACCCCACTCCTCGAGCTCCGATGACCACGGCGCCGCATCCGGGTGCCTTGACTGATTGGTCCGTCCACCTCCTGCCTGCAGCCTCGATACTTTGCGGGGATGTCCCCCCGGAGGCCTTAGCCCGCAGCCTCCTCCTGCCCCGCGACGCGGCCATGCACGAGGACCATGCCATCTTCCGCCCTTTGGTAGAGGTACGTACCCTTTTCTGATGACGATGTGTTTTCTTGTTCCTTGTTATCTTGTTTTCTGCTTATGCTTGCCCTTGTATAGGCGGTTGTCCGTGCCGCGTCCATGGAGAAGGTCATAGGGAGTACCCGCGAGCAGCTAGAGACCGAGACGCAAGCTCGCCAGGACGTGAGCAACAAACTAGCAGCGCTGGAGGGTCAGTATGATGAGTTGATTGTCAGCCGGTTGCGGGAGCGCGCAGCGCATCAGGTGGCCCTGAAGGAGGCTTCGAGGGTGGCTGTTACGGGTTACAAGGACTCCCAGGCCTTTGTCGAGGATACGAAGGCTTATATCTCCGCGCACCCCCAGGAGACCTTGACTTATCTTTCGAGCTTCCCTGAGGGGAATGAGTGTTTGGGTTTGCAGGGGATGGAGATGTACGAGGCGGGGGAGTCCTCCATGCAGAGCAAGATCTATTCCATCCTTCGCGCCAGAGATGCATCCTTTGACCCCGCGGCGTGGGGCCTGCCCGAGGAGTTGGAGGAGGAGCCAGGTGATCCCATGGACGTGGCGGTGGGAGAGGGCGGCGTGCCCCCACCGTTGGACTCGGCGGCCGACCGCTCGTCGAGTGCACACTTCGCGGCCAACCTTCTTCGCTTTGCAGGTGTGGATGCCCCCCAGGAGGAGACTCAGGCTGACCTGGGTGGTGATGACGGTGCCCGCGAGGCTACGCAGTCTTGATGTCCTTTCGTGTTGGCGGCCCCTTATCTTTATTTAGTTGCTTGCATAGACTATCTCTTTTGTTTTGTTTAGATTGGTTTTATCTCGTTACTCGGGTTGTCGCCCATACGCTTCTTTTGTTTATTTTGTTTGCACCAGACTTGTTGGCTTCGCCATGACGTTGTTTGCTATGACACTGCTCGTCTATTTCGTCTTATACTTCTGTCTGTTTTACTTGCGCATTTATCTTAATCTTTCCTTGTCATGACTTGCCTTGTGCCCGCCAACGCGGGACTAAAGAACTCTGGCAGCGCGGGAACTTAGTTGGCCCGCTAACGTGATATCAGCCAGCCCGCCATCGCAGGACTGGCCGACCTCTTGGGGTCTGCTGCTGGGTTACCCGTCCGGCGGTGAGCGAGGTCGGACCTCGTACCACCTCTAGGGAGTTGGGGTTGCGTTACGCCCGTCCAGCGATAGGTGAGGCCGGACCTTATATCGCCCCTAAGACGTCTTAGCGATTCTTGGGATGGAGTCCAATGACTCGCATCCTGAATCCTTCCGTTCGGCGGTAGGCGAGGACGGACCTCGTACCACCCCTAGGGTGTTGAGGTTGCGTTACGCCCATCCGGCGATAGGTGAGGCCGGACCTCATATCGCCCCTAGGACGTCTTAGCGATTCTTGGGATGGAGTTCAATGACTCGCGTCCCGAATCCTTCCGTTCGGCGGTAGGCGAGGACGGACCTCGTACCACCCCTAGGGTGTTGAGGTTGCGTTACACCCGTCCGGCGATAGGTGAGGCCGGACCTCATATCGCCCCTAGTGTAACACCCCGTGTTACGATCCCTAAAACCAATTAATCACTTAACCAATTATCCAAAGAAAGAATTATATTACAATAATTAATTAGGAAAAGGCCACCATAGTCCGTGGGCCCTCATCTCTAAATCCAACCCCTAGTCCTAAAAGGAATAGAGTAAGCAAGCCTATAGTATTTGGGCCCTAATTAGGACTCTTAGATATATAAATAAGGGACATAGGAGGCAACTAGAACACCCATCACAATAATCTCTCACCACACAAGAAGTTCCAAGAATTCCCTTAGGAGAAATCAAGAAAGAAGAAAGCTTAAAGAAAGACCCTTCATAGCCAAGGAATTAATTAAGGCTAAGAGGTAACCCATGTCTCAACAAAACCTATTTTCTTAGCTATGATCTCCCTCTAGGCATCCCTCTACATTCTTGTGCATTGATGATTCGTTTATGATATTGATGATGTGATCTTGATAATTGATGTTATGATTTCTTGGGTAATCTTGATAATCTTGATAATCTTGATGATGGAAAGAGTTTCTTGATGGTTGTGTGATATTCTTGATAAACCTAGATACCCAATAATTGTGTGATATTCTTGATAAATCGTATTGTTTCTTAATGTTAAAAGATGAATTACGTTCTTAGTAATTTGGATATGATTAGAGCCCTAGAATGTGTCGTGCAACTCGTATGTTGTCATTCTTGATATATTGGGTGGGAATTCGCATGTTTGGGTGTTAATTATGTTTAGAAAGCATGATAGGATATGTTCCGTATGTTTCTTGCTTTTGATCCGTTAATTGTTTACGAATTGTCATCAGTTGCGTTTAAAGGTGTCTAAGCATGGTTTCGTGTTCCACAAAGGTTCCCGGGGCGTTATTGGTGAAAAAGAGTCAGTGGGGGGTAGGGGACCCGCCACCTACCCGCGGCCAGAATGGACGTCGCCGGCAGCGGGCAGGCGAGTGCCCGCCGGGCACCCGCTGCCTGGAAATTTGTCGCCGGCTGGTGACCTTCCACCCACCGGCTACCCGCTGGGAATTACCCCAACTCGGGATTCCGGCTTCCCCGTTTGATGTTCCCCCGACCCCCGTGGTGTCTCAACGGACTCCGTCTATCGTGCCTATGTCTAATTTGATGTTCGGGTACAATTCGTAGGTTGAATAAGTCTTGTATATCGCATGCTAGTTGAATTGGTATCCCGTTGGCCTAGGCATAAGAAGTATGAACCCCTTAGGATTATTCTTAGCATGTGAATGATCACACATAGGTTTCGTTATACGACTTCTTCCCCTTCCCAATGTGTCAATGTGGGGTGCATGTGTTTGCTATGTTTTATGTGTGCATGATACCCCAATTCGGTTGCGATCGAATTGGTTATTCCTGAGCTGCGGTTCAGAAGCTGGCTGCGGTCAGATTTACACTCTCGGGCTGCGGTCCACCGTTTGGTTGCGATCAAACGTTTTACATGAGCTGCGGTTCATATTCCTGGCTGCGGTCAGATGACTACTCTTGGGCTGCGGTCCACTGTTTGGTTGCGATCAAACATTATGATGAGTTGCGGTTCATCGGTCGGTTGCGATCGACCCCTCCGTGTTGCGATACGGGGCAGGGTGCTGCGGGGCCGTGTCAGAGCTATATGCGCTGACCCTCATGTATGGGCATGCGATTGGTCCTGTGGCGCCATCAAAGTGTGCTATGTGATGAGATATGGATGGTTTGATGATATGATTGTTATGAACGCGTGACCATAGGATACATGCTAGTAAACTGTATATGCTTGATTATGACTATTGGCTGTGCTTATCTCTATCTGTCGAATCTGTTCCCTACACTTGTAAAGTGTGCATGCTTGATTATGACTGTTGGTTGTGCTTATCCCTATCTGTCGAGTCTATTCCCTGTTTTGAAAGCTAGAGTCTCTTAGGATATATCTTCATGCTTCGAAATGGTTTTTCATATATATATATATATATATATATATATATATATATATATATATATATATATATATATATATATATATATATATATATATATATATGTATGTATTGTATTTCAACGCGTTGGAGTGGGTTACCAGCATCTCTCGCTGAACAGATATATTTGGCTTTTAGGCACAGAAGAGTAGACACTGGAGCGCGCTAGAACCGTGGAGCATAGAAGTAGATAGTTTCCCTTTCGGCCTGCGTGCCATGCTTATGCATTTACTTTGATGAGGATATTAGTTAGTTAGCCTGTGCACCTGAGTTCTCTAGCTCAAGTGTGGCATAGCACCCTGTACTATTTATATTATGTTTTGGATTTAATGAGAACTTACCCTTATTATATATACTTCAAAAGTTTTAAAATTTCGGGGTGTTTCAGTTGGTATCAGAGCTTAAGTTTGACCCTAGGATAAGACTTTTAAGACTAAACTTTAAGACATTAGGCTTGAACTCTAGGTACTTAGGGACATAGGACTCAGGAAGCTTAGGACGCGCGGTGAGATTGTGAAACCTACACATAACCTCCCCTCACTTCGTCCCTCCCTTATTTAAAAGAAACTTTCCCCGCTTAGCACATCAAAGTAAGGGCACCAGACTCTAACTTAACATTCCTATAAACGTTGACCCAGAAGGACGACAGCATGGCACCAAGCAGAAGACAATCAAGGACTCCAGAACCTGCCACACACGACCCCCTGACCCAAACTCTGCAACAACTAACGCAAGTCACCCAAGCATTAAGCGACGTGGCTCTTCGCAACAACAGGCCCCCACCACCTCCATCAAACGCAAACTCAGACATCGCCCGACAAGTTTCAAATCATCGACCACCCACGTTCTCAGGAGAAGAAGATCCCGTAATCCTGGAGGAATGGATCCGGACCTTCGACAAAATTTTGGGGTTAGTAGAATGCCCAAAAGAACATCGCGTAGAGATAGCCTCGTTCTACTTCGGACACGAGGCAGACCTTTGGTGGATCCACGAGGGGCCCGCTTACCAACAAGAACTAGGGTTTGACTGGGAAAACCTCAAAACACGACTATGAGAGCGATTCTATCCAACACATGTAAAAGCATCTATGTACGAAGAGTTCCTCCATTTGAAACAAGGAGCGACTATCGTCATGGAGTACCGTAAGCGATTCCTCGAACTAGTGCGCTTCGCGCCAGAACTAGTCCCCACAGAGGTAACTAAGATAGAGAGGTTCGTATCGGGCCTCAACTTCGAAGCCCGAAAGGCACTAGTGGTAAGCAAACCTCGGACCCTCAACGAGGCTTACTCCAGTGCCGCAAATCTCTATCGAATCCAACTACTCCAACATGGGGTTCAAGAACAGATACGAAAGAGAACCACCGGGGGTGCAACACCACCCGTAAAAGGAACAAGAAACGACACCAACACAAGACCGAGTAACCTGGCCAGCCAAAGGCCACCCCTAGGGAACAATGAAGCTAGCACAAGGAGCTTCCCTTGCCCGAAATGCAACAAAAGCCATAGAGGCAAGGATTGCATGGGCAATCCCTAGCGATGCTTCAACTGCGGAGATGAAGGACACAAGGCCTTCCAGTGCACTCAACCCCAAAGGCCACGCCCCACCACCACGGGTCAACACGGGGGCACCACTCACCAAGGAAATTACGGCGCTCCCGGAAAGATATTCGTCATGAGCCGCACCCAGGCCGAACTCGGGAACGAGAGCAACCCCGAGGAAGGGAACCTAACCCCAGAAGACGAGGACCATACAAACCCCGCGGAAGAAAACCAAGAAGACGAGTTCTGTATAGGATAAGCCGACAATTTCCTTGTAAACACCTTCGTAGTAGGATTACTTACTTACCTTAATTACTTCGGAATTATTATAAATAAAAGATTAGATCGAAATTCGATCCTACTTACGGGGGTGAAACTAAAATTACACAAACAAGCCAAGCCTCCCACCACTAGAAGACAAAAGAAGGAAAAAGACAAGGACCACACCATAAAAAAGCCTAGTGTTACCAATGGAAATTGAACCCTTAACCTCCCACATACAAGACTAAGGTTTCAACCACTAGGCTAAAGTAACTCCTTAAAATCTCAAGGGAACACTCCCTTCTTAAAACCCCCACAAATCCCTAAAACCCACAAAAACCCCAAATCAAAAACCCTTCTTCTTCTTCTTCATCTTCCCCACTTCTTCTCCCTCTCTCCACCCCTCTCCCACTCACCTCGCCGCCCCCAACACCGGAACCCACGAACCCACCGCCGCCAGCAGCCGGACCACCGCCGACCGCCCAGATCGCACCCCACCGTACGCCGACATCGCCGCCGGAGAGAACCCGCAACACCAGCACCGCCCGCCACCTGCCTGAACGTCGCCCGCTGCCACACGCTGCCCGACGCCACCCCAAAAATCGAGGCCCCCCTCGACAAGCCGTCGCCGGAACCAAGCCCGCCGCCGTCTCCCTCGCCAACGGAAGAAATCGCACCGCCAGAAAATCCACCGGAAAACACGCCGAAAGTCCCACCGGAAAAGTGCCATCTACCCAAAAATGCCGAAAAAGCCCCTCGGAACCCGTACCCCGGAATGGAGCAACGCCGGCTACACCGTAATCGGAGGTAAAGGCCTTGAACCCGACCAATTTTCTCCGGAATTGGTCGACATGCTTAATCACCAAGGGCTTTTGGATACGTACCTCACCATCAAGGGGGATACGTACTCCGAATTGGTGAAAGAATTCTATCAACATCTAGTAGCCACCAAACGGGGTGATAAGCTAGAAATTACCACCAAGGTCCGAGGCAAGGAAATCATACTCTCCGAAGGCCGCTTGGCCAAGCTCATGAAATTGACCACCACGGGTGTGTCAAATTACGACCGAAAAGGGAGGATTGATACCCAGAATACGGGGTACAAAGACTACCTCGGGTACCTACTCGGGAAAGAGGAGGGGTTCACCTCGGCCACGCGACCAAATAGGAAATGGCTAACGGATGAGCAAAAGATATTGGTTATGATTGTAACTGACAGCCTCTTGCCCACGAACAATAAGAGTAAAGACGTGGGGAGCCTAGAGTGCACTTTTGCCTATCTCTTGAAACACAAAATCAAGTTCAACCTTCCGGCCCTCATGCTAAAACACATGGAATTTTGCAAGACAATTAACCGACTTAGCCTGCCCTACGGAATGATCCTGAGTTGGATCATGGAGAAGAAGGTGGTGGCCCTAAGCCACACTGAGGTCAAGACTGTAAACGGCATGATCTTCAACGCCCAGAATCTCCGACGCAATGATATCTACTACACCGAAGAGGGACAATACATCACCCTCGAAGAAGTCTGCCTAAAGCCCGAGGAGGAGCGAAGAGAATTGGTCGACCGATTGGACATCTCCAACAAAAAGCTTAAGCGAGCAATGCAAGACTGTGGGGGTCTAGAGGTAGGTGACGATCAGGAAGAGGATAGCGATCCTAACCCACCGGCACACACACGATCGAGAGGAAACCCAAGGGGTCAAAACGAGGATTCGGTCAATGAGAGCATCCTAGCACAACTCAACCGACAAAACCAAATCATGGAGGAGGGGTTCTCATCCTTAATCCGGACGACACACGCATTAGACCAAAGGGTGGCAGCAATCGAGGCCACCTTGGGCACTCGTAGGGCATCCAGCTCCGGAGCAAGGGACCAAGGTAGACCCAAAACTTTCCTATCACCACAACGCCAGAAGTCCAGTCTACCCCAGCTAAGACAGAACGTGGGGCCACGTTCCTAACCAGGAGGCCAAAGCACGGGATGTCCAGGGGTGAAAGAATGGATTAACGCACCGGGCTTCGGGGACGAAGCCCCTTGTAAGGGGAGGAGAGTGTAACACCCCGTGTTACGATCCCTAAAACCAATTAATCACTTAACCAATTATCCAAAGAAAGAATTAAATTACAATAATTAATTAGGAAAAGGCCCACCATAGTCCGTGGGCCCTCATCTCTAAATCCAACCCCTAGTCCTAAAAGGAATAGAGTTAGCAAGCCTATAGTATTTGGGCCCTAATTAGGACTCTTAGATATATAAATAAGGGACATAGGAAGCAACTAGAACCCCCACCACAATAATCTCTCACCACACAAAAAGTTCCAAGAATTCCCTTAGGAGAAATCAAGAAAGAAGAAAGCTTAAAGAAAGACCCTTCATAGCCAAGGAATTAATTAAGGCTAAGAGGTAACCCATGTCTCAACAAAACCTATTTTCTTAGCTATGATCTCCCACTAGGCATCCCTCTACATGCTTGTGTATTGATGATTCGTTTATGATATTGATGATGTGATCTTGATAATTGTTGTCATGATTTCTTGGGTAATCTTGATAATCTTGATAATCTTGATGATGGAAAGAGTTTCTTGATGGTTGTGTGATATTCTTAATAAACCTAGATTCCCAATAATTGTGTGATATTCTTGATAAATCGTATTGTATCTTAATGTTAAAAGATGAATTACGTTCTTAGTAATTTGGATATGATTAGAGCCCAAGAATGTGTCGTGAAACTCGTATGTTGTCATTCTTGATATATTGGGTGGGAATTCGCATGTTTGGGTGTTAATTATGTTTAGAAAGCATGATAGGATATGTGCCGTATGTTTCTTGCTTTTGATCCGTTAATTGTTTACGAATTGTCATCAGTTGCGTTTAAAGGTGTCTAAGCATGGTTTCAGGTTCCACAAAGGTTCCCCGGGCGTTATTGGTGAAAAAGAGTCAGTGGGGGGTAGGTGGGGGTAGGGCACCCGCCACATACCCGCGGCCAGAATGGACGTCGCCGGCAGCGGGCAGCCGGTGGGCAGGCGACTGCCCACCGGGCACCCGCTGCCCGGAAATTTGTCGCCGGCGGGTGACCCTCCACCCACCGGCTACCCGCTGGGAATTACCCCACCCCGGGATTCCGGCTTCCCCGTTTGATGTTCCCCCGACCCCCGTGGTGTCCCAACGGACTTCGTCTATCGTGTGTATGTCTAGTTTGATGTTCGGGTACAATTCGTAGGTTGAATAAGTCTTGTATATCGCATGCTAATTGAATTGGTATCCCGTTGGCCTAGGCGTAAGAAGTATGAACCCCTTAGGATTATTCTTAGTATGTGAATGATCACGCATAGGTTTCGTTATACGACTTCTTCCCCTTCCCAATGTGTCAATGTGGGTTGCATGTGTTTGCTATGTGTTATGTGTGCATGATACCCCAATTCGGTTGCGATCGAATTGGTTATTCCTGAGCTGCGGTCAGATTTACACTCTCGGGCTGCGGTCCACCGTTTGGTTGCGATCAAACGTTTTACATGAGCTGCGGTTCATATTCCTGGCTGCGGTCAGATGACTACTCTTGGGCTGCGGTCCACTGTTTGGTTGCGATCAAACATTATGATGAGCTGCGGTTCATCGGTCGGTTGCGATCGACCCCTCCGTGTTGCGATACGGGGCAGGGTGCTGCGGGGCCGTGTCAGAGCTATATGCGCTTACCCTCATGTATAGGCATGCGATTGGTCCTATGGCACCATCAAAGTGTGCTATGTGATGAGATATGGATGGTTTGATGATATGATTGTTATGAAAGCGTGACCATAAGATACATGCTAGTAAACTGTATATGCTTGATTATGACTATTGGCTGTGCTTATCTCTATCTGTCGAATCTATTCCCTACACTTGTAAAGTGTGCATGCTT
This sequence comes from Ipomoea nil, assembly GCF_001879475.1. Taxonomy (NCBI): domain Eukaryota; kingdom Viridiplantae; phylum Streptophyta; class Magnoliopsida; order Solanales; family Convolvulaceae; genus Ipomoea; species Ipomoea nil. The sequence continues at coordinate 2,484,897 of NW_017617990.1, read as the reverse complement.
GATTATGACTGTTGGTTGTGCTTATCCCTATCTGTCGAGTCTATTCCCTGTTTTGAAAGCTAGAGTCTCTTAGGATATATCTTCATGCTTCGAAATGGTTTTTCATATATATATATATATATATATATATATATATATATATATATATATATATATATATATATATATATATGTGTGTGTGTGTGTGTGTATTGTATTTCAACGTGTTGGAGTGGGTTACCAGCATCTCTCGCTGAACAGATATATTTGGCTTTCAGGCACAAAAGAGTAGACACTGGAGCGCGCTAGAACCGTGGAGCGTAGAAGTAGATAGTTTCCCTTTCGGCCTGCGTGCCATGCTTATGCATTTACTTTGTTGAGGATATTAGTTAGTTAGCCTGTGCACCTGAGTTCTCTAGCTCAGGTGTGGCATAGCACCCTGTACTATTTATATTATGTTTTGGGATTTAATGAGAACTTACCCATATTATATAAGCTTCAAAATTTTAAAAATTTCGGGGTGTTACACCTAGGACGCCTTAGCGATTCTTGGGATGGAGTTCCATGACTCGCGTCCCGAATCCTTCCGTTCGGCGATAGACGAGGCCGGATCTCTTACCGCCCCTGGGGCGTACGTTATGTCTAATATGGTCGTCGGGCTCTTCGCGCACGCGACCGTCATGTTCGGACTCTCTAGCGCGCATGTCCTTCGGAGGGCCGGCTTTACGCCGACCCAACCTGCGCCAGCCGACCTCGAGGTCTGCCGACCCCGTGTCGGCCGACCTCGTGTAGGCCGGCCTTGGGGTGCCCGAGCAGTAACACCCCAGATTTTCAAGACTTTTAAAACTTATATAATAAAGGTAATTTCTCATAAAATCCCAAACAGAGTAATACTAATTATAAGTGTACGGGGTGCTATGCCACATCTGAGCTGGAGAACTCAGATGCACAGGCTAAACTTAACTAATATCCTCAATACATCATTATGGCATGCAGGCCGAAAGGAAAGACTATCTATCTAATCCACGATCTTCTAGCGCGCTCTGGGATCTACTCATTTGTGCCTGAAAGCCAAATATATCTGATCAGCGAGAGATGCCAGTAACCCACTCCAACGCGTTGAAATACATTATAGATAGATATATATAGATATACGAAAATCATTTTGAAGCAGGAAGATATATACCTAAGTGACACTAGTTTTAAAACCAGGGATAGACTCGACAGATAGGGATAAGCACATTCAACAGTTATAACCAAGCATATAAAGATACTAGCATATATCCTATGGTCATAGATTCACTTCATCTCATTCACATCATCATTCAATTCGTATCTCACCACACAAGCATACTTTGGTGGCGCCACAGGACCAATCGCATGCCCATACATGAGGGTCAGCGCATATAGCTCTGACACGGCCCCGCAGCACCCTGCCTCGTATCGCAACACGAAGGGGTCGATCGCAACCGACCGATGAACCGCAACTCATCATAATGTTTGATCGCAACCAAACAGTGGACCGCAGCCCAAGAGTGATCATCTGACCGCAGCCAGGAATATGAACCGCAGCTCATGTAAAACGTTTGATCGCAACCAAACGGTGGACCGCAGCCCAAAAGTGATCATCTGACCGCAACCATGAATATGAACCGCAGCTCATGTAAAAACGTTTGATCGCAACCAAACGGTGGATCGCAGCCCAAAAGTGATCATCTGACCGCAGCCAGCTTCTGAACCGCAGCTCAGGAATAACCAATTTGATTGCAACCAAATTGGGTATCATGCACACATAACACATAGCAGGCTCATGCAACCCATATTAACACATTGGGGAAAGGGGAGGAAGCGTATAATGAAACCTATGCGTGGTCATCCACATACTAGGAATAATCCTAAGGGGTTCATACTTCTTTCACCTAGGCCAACGGGATACCAATTCCACTAGCATGCAACATATGTACATATATAAGACTCGTTTATCCTGCGAATGGTACCTGAAACATCAAACTAGACTTAGGCACGATAAACGGAATCCTTTGGGACACCACGAGGGTCGGGGAAACATCAAACGGGGAAGCCGAAGTCCCAAGTTGGGCAAATTCCAGCGGGTAGCCGGTGGGTGGAGGACCACCCGCCGGCGACAAGCCTCCGGGCAGCGGGTGCCCGGCGGGTAGTCGCATGCCCGCCGGCTGCCCGCTGTCGGCGGCGTCCTCTTCGGGCAGCGGGTAGGTGGCGGGTCCCCCTACCCCCCACTGACTCTTTATCAAAATAAACGTCCCGGGATCCGTTGTGGAACCCGAAACCATGCTTAGACACTTTTGAACGCAATTGATGACACCATGTAGACAATTAACGGATCAAACGCAAGAATCATATAGCACACATCCTATCATGATTTCTAAACATAATCAACACCCGAACATGCGAAATCCACCCAATTATATCAAGAATAACACAATACGAAATCCCCAATTTGACCTAGGGCTCTAATCATATTTAAATCATCAAAATCATAGTTTGTCTTTTAACATCTAGAAACGTCAAGATTGATCAAGAATATCACATAATCATCAAGAACCTCTTATCATCATCAAGATCATCAAGATCCCACATAAAATCATCTCACAATCATCAAGATCATATCATCAATATCATAAACGATTCATCAAGACACAAGTGTAGAGAGGAAGCCAAAGAAGATAATTATAGCAAGGAAAATAGGTTTTGTTGAGACATGGGTTACCTCTTAGCCTTAATTAATCATCCCTTGGCTATTAAGGTTCTTCCCTAAGATTTCAATCCGTTTTGATCTCCCTAGGCTTGGTAGTGGGGAGTCCCTGGGGAATTCTTGTGTGGTGATATCTATTGTGATGTGACTTCTAGGTGACTCCTATGTCCTTATATATATATATATATATATATTTAGGAGTCCTAATTAGGGTCTGAATGGTATGGGCTTACTAATTCTATTCCTTATAGGACTAAGGACTTGTTTTAGGGATAAAGGTCCATGGTCCATGGTGGACCATATTAATTAGTTTAAAGAGAATCCTAACCATAATCTGAATAGTAAATGTATACTTTCTTTATTCCTAATAGACTTATGACTCTAGTTTAGGCAAGGGTCCACGATCCGTGGTGGACCACATTAATTAATTAAAGGGATTTCTAATCAAATTAAATCCTTTTTAATTATTATTACTGGAATTAATTAAATAATTAATTCGGATTTAAAGGCCGTAACACGGGGTGTTACATTCTCCCCCCCTTACAAGAAGCTTCGTCCCCGAAGCTTGGAAATCATTTTGGGGTAAAGAGCCCGAATTAGTATAGTTGTTTATAAGGAGGGTATTATATGGGAAGTATATACACATACGCATATAGATTCACTAGGTTTGAGCCTGACTATTGTGCTGGCAAAATGCACCAAATAACAAGGTCACGAATATGCAACACACAATATGTAAGTTTTACGGGTGACTAATACATAACATAGAAGTTTTACACATGGCATGATCTTTATTTAATTATTTTATAATGATTTAACATATAGGATCACAAGTTGTACCGATCGTATAATTATTTGTGTACCTAAATGAGAGGCAAATATCACGCGGGTGCAGATTCGCATAGCCACATAATATGCACATATATCAACACAGGCGAACCTCATTTACGAATGGGTGCAGACGTTTAATTATGTAGTGTAGTATGTTGTGAGCCTAGATGCCATATATGTAGGATCTATGTCTAATCCTTGTGCTTAGCAGATTATACCAAATATTCACAGTTACGAAGCAATAAGCCTAATGATGGTTTTTGGGTTTTCGGACCCAAGGAGGTCCAACACAACCTTTAGCTGGAGGATACACCTTTCAATAAAGCTTGCTAAAATAATATGGGCTCGATGATTTTGACGTGGAAACCGAAAGGAAAACCACGGGCCTTTTTGGGCGGTGCCAAGCCTAATTCCACTATGCATTTTGTAGGTATCCTTTGTACATATTGTATGGCTATTTTCTACATGTAGTATGGAAATATTGTGTAGGGATGGAGCTATACTTTGTATATGGAGATGGAGTATGCTTCTTTGTGGTAGAATGGAGTCTTCTTGATAACCTTCTTGTTGTGTATGTGAAATTGCCTTCTCTTGGGAGAGTGGTGTAGTATTCTATGAGAGAAAGGATGGTGAGTGGGAGGATAATATTTTGGAGAGTCCTCCCATGTGTGTAGGTGAATGAATGGATCCCCCCTCCTTGTGCTCTTCTTCTCCTTTTTATAGCTAGCCCATCCCCAAAAGTGTCCGTTGGACCATTAGTAGGGTATTGATGGGCGATAATTAGGGGGTTATGGATAATAATAATAATGGGGTAATAAGTGGGAGGTTAGGAATGGTGGGGTGGTAAATACGACTTTAAGGGTAGATAATTAGGAATTTAATAGGGGCTAACGGCTAGTTTTAGGCCGACCCTCTACCCGTACCGATTCCACACTCGCGCCGACTCCCGGGTCGAGCCGACTCCTCGGCTGGGCCCGTATCTCTTTTGGGCTTACTCCATTTTCCTCTTGGGCTTTGCTTCTTCTTCTTGGGCTTGATCTTTTTTCTTCTTGGGCCCCGAGCCCACGGGGTTCACACCCTATCACCTAACATGTATGATAATTAACTATTTATGTTATATGCGAAACTTGTAAGTTGGCATGCCTATATGTGTCCAATCGTAATTGTGCTAAACATGCAATTTCTTAAGTCTATGGGCATAGAGTGTGAAGGCATGTGGCCCTATTTTAAGTCTTAAATAATAACTAGTCCTATGGAATCATAAAACACACATCTGTATTATTCCACATGTTAGTCTCGTGCATGATTAACAATTAAATTCACGTACTTAATATCGTGGCATAACCAAACTTTTGTCATATAAATTCAGGAAGGTCATAAGTCATATAATAATTAGTCAAATAGCGAAAATTAGATTCCGAGGAAAAGATTGTAACTAATTAGGAGGAAGGCTCTTGCTTCTTATGGGGTAAATAAATTCTGGGGAGGCAATAGAATTAGGATCTTTATTTTGTACTCCATGAATAATGGCGGGTGATCACATAACAAGTATTGGCACTTATATGAAGATTGCTTGTAATTAATAATATTGTGTATATGCATAGTGGGATGCCTTATAACATACCGTTTTTTTTTTTTTTTGTCTAGCATGCGTGTATATGTATATATACATGAATGTGTGTAAGTGTGTATTTTACATAAACATGTGAGCTATGTGATTTGACATGTAATGCACATGAAAAATATAAATTTCGACTTATAATTTGGACCATGCAATTTGCATACAAGTATTTTAGTAATTACGAGTAAGATAGCCTAGGTTCACAAGTACTAGAAGTTCTAGCTAGAGAATTTAATCACACAAGCACTTAGGAAAATTAGTTTTATCTTGGTGGTACTTAGATTTTAGGTAGGCATAAATCTTACCTCTAGTCGAGGCGACCCCTGTAGGCTTTTTCTCGGAAACGTCTAAGGGTCAGTGCCCTTGTTTCCTATCTTTTCTTGCCGAGTCCCTTGGTCGAGGTGACCCATTAGGCTTTTTCTATCTCAGAAACAGTTTAGGGTCAGTGCCCCGTCGTTTCTCTCAATACTCGCCGAGTCCCTCAGTCGAGGCGACTCCTGTAGGCTTTTTCTCGGAAACGTCTAAGGGTCTGGGCCCTTGTTTCCTATCTTTTCTTGCCGAGTCCCTCGGTCGAGGTGACTCATTAGGCTTTTTCTATCTCAGAAACAGTTTAGGGTCAGTGCCCCGTCGTTTCTCTCAATACTCGCCGAGTCCTTCAGTCGAGGCGACTCCTGTAGGCTTTTTCTCGGAAATGTCTAAGGGTCTGGGCCCTTGTTTCCTATCTTTTCTTGCCGAGTCCCTGTCGAGGTGACCCATTAGGCTTTTTCTATCTCAAAAACAGTTTAGGGTCAGTGCCCCGTCGTTTCTCTCTATACTCGCCGAGTCCCTCAGTCGAGGCGACTCCTGTAGGCTTTTTCTTGGAAACGTCTAAGGGTCTGGGCCCTTGTTTCCTATCTTTTCTTGCCGAGTCCCTCAGTCGAGGTGACTCTTTTGGCTTTTTCTAAGGGTCCTAGCCCTTGTTTCTTTTCATTTTCTCTCGCCGAGTCCCTGCTCGAGGCGAGTCCTGGCTATGATTATTCTTTTCTAACAAACTTCTGAGAGCTTGGACTCTTGGTTCTTTCTTTACTGACTCGCGTCTTTTAGTCGGGGTGATTCTCGGTTGTAGCTTTACTTTTCCTTCCTTTATGTAGCCCCTTGTAGATGAGAAATACCATGAGCAATATCTTGGAATATATTTTCTTGCCATGCCCAGAATATATCCAAGTCTATTGTGCGACACATGTGACTGGAAATTAAGCTCGCCATATGTCGAAAAATCCATCCTTCAAACTCGGGTAAATGATAATACTCAGGCAGTCGGTTTTGAAGCACCTTAGTATTTCCCACCGAGCTGAAAAAATAGTAACGCTGGGGCGAGAGGAGTCGAGCCCTGGCTTCCTTATTTTCTCCCATGGCTTTTACCAATCCTACACAATTAAATTTTTGAATCTCTACAGCCTCGAATTTAACGTATGCCAAGGTTGTACATTTAAGGCAGCCATGAGCAAGTTGCAAGATGTGCCGTGCTTTGGGATTTTGTCCATCAAATAACTCCGGCTTTGAGATCGTCATCGTCAGTGTCGGCTATACCGCTTGGTATGTGTTTGGGTGTTCCCTTAACGGTCGCCACATCAATGGGCAGCCTTTGAATAGCTTCATTGAAATTTTGGAATTGAGTGCTTTTGTCCTTCTTTAGGTGTTTGCCACGTACTGAACCCCATATCCAGAATCCATAGTTATGTATGTAATTTTCCAAACATATTATAGGATATGATTGGAAAAGAGAATTGCACCCCTTTTCACATATAAATCCAATTTCCATACTTTGTCTTTCTTGCTTTCTTCCACGTATGTGCCATAAAATATCTCCGTGTACATAATGCTGGTATTCTCCTCCCATAATTGCTTCAATTCGAATTCAAATTTTTTGCCTTTCAACTTCCTCAAACTGTCGCGTGATTTGCGTATATGTACAGACTTCCACAATTTTCGCCTTTCCCCAATTGCCTCCGTGTACGAAACTTCCATAATCTTTCCTCGATTATCGTGCAAGCCCCACATTCTAAACCTTCCTCCGTAACTCCAAGTTGCTGGTTCACTCTGCTCATCACCAGTTCCAGAGCATGAGGATGGTAAAATTCCGGGCCTAACTTATTAAAAATAACCGGCGACTGAGATCTCTGCATGGCAGACGGTGCTTTGGCGCCCATTCCTTTAATATTACGGCTTCTTAATCGATTTGAAGGATCGCCCAATGGATCAATCCCATTTTCGAGATGCAGTTGGCACGACCAGTGAGTTCTTCATACTCCATGCGCTATTTGAACGGCGGCGAGATGGAGGGGTCTGAGGCTGTCTACGGCAGTGATGAAGTCTTCATCGCGAGCCCCGCATACTTTCTTGGTTCCAGAATCCCTGGATCGATCGAACTGGTGAAGGTGGTAGTGGAGAGTCTCGGGCGATGATGGCCAGTGTTGGTGCGTGCCGGTTTAACTTGCAATCGATCGAAGTGACTTTGGTTCCGGACTCGGCAGAGTCGTGTATGCGGAGATCACCGGAGTTGATGGCTTTGGTTGCGGACTTGGAGAAACGACAATGAACGCTTCATTCCATGAGGTTCCTGAATACGAAAACAACAAAAAATCACCCACGCTAGTAACGCTCCACGTTTGCAGTCTCGATGATTATTATCCTCGAGGGGAATCACAACATTTTGATGATATCGACTGTTGTGGCACCCTTCTCTCTCTGCCTGTATATCTACATCGGGATCTCGAAGTACAAAACGTGTCGCTCTCTTCTTTGCCGACTGAACAGCCGGGAGGGTGTCATTTGTATGCGATGGATGGGTGATCGGCGCATGCAAGTGGAAACGGGAGAGATTCCAAGAAATAGAAGGCAGCTCTCTGAATCGGTTCTCCGGCGGCGGCTCTGAGTTTCCGGGTGAGCCGTGTCAGTGTCGCATGGGTGAGTTGGACCGTATGGGCTGCGGATTACTCGGCTATCTTCGCTTGAGACCCAAGAATGACTCGCATGAGCAAGCAGAAACTCGAGCTCGGAGGCAATCACGCCGCATGCTCCGGCCGACTCGGACGATCGACAGGTCGAAGTCGGATGATGAAAACGAGGGCGATTCCGAGGACTCGGCTCCTCCCCTTCGCAAACACATGCCGATTTTTGTTTTTCCTATAGCCTAGAACTGGGAGTCGGCCTCCGCCGATTTCATTCCCGCATGCGTTCATGGGGCTTTCCACGTGTTTAGTATTCTGAGGCGATGATTTTGGCTTTACCGTATTCCAAATGCAAGAATTCCCTGTCCGGGAATGGTAGCTTAACACTGCTACTTCCTCCACTTGATTGATGCTCCTAGCAAAGTAGCAACCAACACCCAACTACCCTCTTGCGGGAGGCATGGCGAGTTGATGAAGTCGACGGGGTTGTGAGTATGTTGCCGAGTCCATAGTCAGTGAGAATGAACAGGATTTGGGGCTTCTCTATGAGATAATAGATTCATAGTTATCGTGTATGCTCTCTCCTCTGCCCAGGCTCGTCACGTACCTACTGGATGCGGCATGATTGCTAATTGCCGAGTGAGATGCCGAGTGCGGGTGCGGCTTGTAAGTGCATATTTTCCACCAAGATTCTGGCCCTTTTTACAAAACCATTAGCTGTAATATTGCTACATACAGCGCATGCGTGGATATTTCCAAAATGTAAGTGCCTTGAGATGACGCAAATGCATTCCCTTTTATAATAATTTTCATGCATAAATGTATCCTTTCGAATTTGATGATGCATCCTCTATTTGCTCCTTTGCCGATGGCTCTCTGCCTACTGGGTGCTCTTCATATGGGAATGCATTCTTGAACGGAAAAGAGAATTCCACACCTTCCACCAAGCATTGACATGTACAGTAGATTTTTACTTTTCCATATACCATTTTTTTTTTTTTTTTTGAGGTTGCATCCTGTGGAAAACTCTATTTTTCCTTTGAATGTCATATACTGTAGATATGCAGCTTCCATACGTTATATGTGTGAAAATGTAGAAAAATCCTTTTTTTCCTCCTTGATTGCCATGCACAGTGGATATTCACCTCCCATATGCCATGTGTAAAACATGACCATTGTGTAGGAATTTCCTTTTTCTTTGATTCTGGCCGACCACACTTCTATGGATGATGGTCTCGAATTTTCTTGCAATTGATCTGAGTCGGTGGGCTCAATTTTCTTGCTGTGATGGTGTTAGAATGTGTATACTAGGGAGTCTCTTTTAAAAGTCTCTTTTAACAACATATTACTTTATCTGGCTCAATATAATCAAGAGAAAAAACGGAGAAAATGATTGTGACCACGGTGTCTACCGTTAAGGTCGTGATGGGGGAACCATTTATTCGACGTCCCGACTTCTTGATTCCCCCGGCCGAGTCCTTCAGTATGATGGACCGACCACTCTTCGCTAACAATTTTAATTTAAATACTACATCTATTTTAGATGATAATGGTTACCTCTTGTAGACCTCGATACGCAGTTTTCTTTGTTTGATTCTCTTCTAGTCCTCTTCTTGGTCCACGGTACTCCGTGAACCTTAGCAATCTTCCGTCCGTAGCGGACGCTCTCCGAAATTGCTCAAACAAAGAGGCAAACGCGACCTTTTGTCACGATCCCCACAGACGGTGCCAGTGATGGTTTTTGGGTTTTCGGGCCCAAGGAGGTCCAACACAACCTTTAGCTGGAGGATACACCTTTCAATAAAGCTTGCTAAAATAATATGGGCTCGATGATTTTGACGTGGAAACCGAAAGGAAAACCACGGGCCTTTTTGGGCGGTGCCAAGCCTAATTCCACTATGCATTTTGTAGGTATCCTTTGTACATATTGTATGGCTATTTTCTACATGTAGTATGGAAATATTGTGTAGGGATGGAGCTATACTTTGTATATGGAGATGGAGTATGCTTCTTTGTGGTAGAATGGAGTCTTCTTGATAACCTTCTTGTTGTGTATGTGAAATTGCCTTCTCTTGGGAGAGTGGTGTAGTATTCTATGAGAGAAAGGATGGTGAGTGGGAGGATAATATTTTGGAGAATCCTCCCATGTGTGTAGGTGAATGAATGGATCCCCCCTCCTTGTGTTCTTCTTCTCCTTTTTATAGCTAGCCCATCCCCAAAAGTGTCCGTTGGACCATTAGTAGGGTATTGATGGGTGATAATTAGGGGGTTATGGATAATAATAATAATGGGGTAATAAGTGGAAGGTTAGGAATGGTGGGGTGGTAAATACGACTTTAAGGGTAGATAATTAGGAATTTAATAGGGGCTAACGGCTAGTTTTAGGCCGACCCTCTACCCGTACCGATTCCACACTCGCGCCGACTCCCGGGTCGAGCCGACTCCTCGGCTGGGCCCGTATCTCTTTTGGGCTTACTCCATTTTCTTCTTGGGTTTTGCTTCTTCTTCTTGGGCTTGATCTTTTTTCTTCTTGGGCCCCGAGCCCACGGGGTTCACACCCTATCACCTAACATGTATGATAATTAACTATTTATGTTATATGCGAAACTTGTAAGTTGGCATGCCTATATGTGTCCAATCGTAATTGTGCTAAACATGCAATTTCTTAAGTCTATGGGCATAGAGTGTGAAGGCATGTGGCCCTATTTTAAGTCTTAAATAATAACTAGTCCTATGGAATCATAAAGCACACATATGTATTATTCCACATGTTAGTCTCGTGCATGATTAACAATTAAATTCACGTACTTAATATCGTGGCATAACCAAACTTTTGTCATATAAATTCAGGAAGGTCATAAGTCATATAATAATTAGTCAAATAGCGAAAATTAGATTCCGAGGAAAAGATTGTAACTAATTAGGAGGAAGGCTCTTGCTTCTTATGGGGTAAATAAATCCTGGGGAGGCAATAGAATTAGGATCTTTATTTTGTACTCCATGAATAATGGCGGGTGATCACATAACAAGTATTGGCACTTATATGAAGATTGCTTATAATTAATAATATTGTGTATATGCATAGTGGGATGCCTTATAACATACCGTTTTTTTTTTTTTTTTTGTCTAGCATGCGTGTATATGTATATATACATGAATGTGTGTAAGTGTGTATTTTACATAAACATGTGAGCTATGTGATTTGACATGTAATGCACATGAAAAATATAAATTTCGACTTATAATTTGGACCATGCAATTTGCATACAAGTATTTTAGTAATTACGAGTAAGATAGCCTAGGTTCACAAGTACTAGAAGTTCTAGCTAGAGAATTTAATCACACAAGCACTTAGGAAAATTAGTTTTATCTTGGTGGTACTTAGATTTTAGGTAGGCATAAATCTTACCTCTAGAAGCCCGGGATACCTAAACAACTTTAGAGTTGAAGACCCTTGGTTGCTAATTCCTAACTCAATTGATGACCTGATGATGAGGCTAAAGTTTTTAATTATTTAGGGATGGTAGGTGTAACACCCTGAAATTTTTAAACTTTTGAAGCTTATATGATAAAGGTAAGTTCTCATTAAATCCCAAAACATAATATAAATAGTACAGGGTGCTATGCCACACCTGAGCTAGAGAACTCAGGTGCACAGGCTAACTAACTAATATCCTCAACAATGTAAATGCATAAGCATGGCACGCAGGCCGAAAGGGAAGTGTTCTACTTCTACGCTCCAAGATTCTAGCGCGCTACAGTGTCTACTCCTCTGTGCCTGAAAGCCAAATATATCTGTTCAGCGTGAGATGCTGGTAAACCACTCCAACGCGTTGAAATACAATACATATAGATATATACATAGATATATGGAAAACCATTTCGAAGCAGGAAGATATATCCTAAGAGAATCTAGCTTTCAAAACAGGGAATAGACTCGACAAATAGGGATAAGCACAACCAACAGTCATAATCAAGCATGCACAATTCACAAGCGTAGGGAACAGATTCGACAGATAGAGATAAGAACAGCCAATAGTCATAATCAAGCATATATAGTTTACTAGCATGTATCCTATGGTCACGCTTTCATAACAATCATAACATCAAACCATCCATATCTCATCACATAGCACACTTTAATGGCGCCACAGGACCAATCGCATGCCCATACATGAGGGTCAGCGCATATAGCTCTGACACGGCCCCGCAGCACCCTGCCCCGTATCGCAACACGGAGGGGTCGATCGCAACCGACCGATGAACCGCTGCTCATCATAATGTTTGATCGCAACCAAACAGTGGACCGCAGCCCAAGAGTAGTCATCTGACCGCAGCCAAGAATATGAACCGTAGCTCATGTAAAACATTTGGTCGCAACCAAACGGTGGACCGCAGCCCGAGAGTGTAAATCTGACCGCAGCCAGCTTCTGAACCGCAGCTCAGGAATAACCAATTCGATCGCAACCGAATTGGGGTATCATGCACACATAACACATAGCAAACACATGCAACCCACATTGACACATTGGGAAGGGGAAGAAGTCGTATAACGAAACCTATGCGTGATCATTCACATACTAAGAATAATCCTAAGGGGTTTATACTTCTTACGCCTAGGCTAACGGGATATCAATTCAACTAGCATGCGATATACAAGACTTATTCAACCTACGAATGGTACCCGAACATCAAACTAGACATAGGCACGATAGACGGAGTCCGTTGGGACACCACGGGGGCCGGGGGAACATCAAACGGGGAAGCCGGAATCCCGAGGTGGGGTAATTCCCAGCGGGTAGCCGGTGGGTGAAGGGTCACCCGCCGGCGTCAGGTCTCCGGGCAGCGGGTTCCCGGCGGGCAGTCGCCTGCCCGCCGGCTGCCCGCTGCCGGCGATGTTAATTCCGGCCGCGGGTAGGTGGTGGGTCCCCTACCCCCCACTGACTCTACTTCACAAACTACGCCCCGGGAACATTTGTGGAACCCGAAACCATGCTTAGACACCTTTAAACGCAATTGATGACAATACGTAGACAATTAACGGATCAAAAGCGAGAAACATATGTCACATAACCTATCATGCTTCCTAAACATAATTAACACCCCAAACATGCGAATTCTCACCCAATACATTAAGAATAACAACATACGAGTTTCACGTTACATCCTAGGGCTCTAATCATAATTAAATCATCAAGAACGTAACCCATCTTTTAATATCAAGAAATATCAAGATTCATCAAGATCATCACACAATCATCAAGAAACCCTTATCATCATTTAGATTATCAAGATAAACCATATCACCAATTATCAAGATCACATCATCGATATCATAACAATCTCATCAAGACACAAGAATATAGGAGGGTGCCTAAGAGAGAGATCATAGCTAAGGAAATAGGTTTTGTTGAGACATGGGTTACCTCTTAGCCTTAATTAATTCCTTGGCTATGAAGGGTCTTTCTTTAAGCCTTTTTCTTTCTTGATTTCTCCTAAGGGAATTCTTGGAACTTCTTGTGTGGTGAGAGATTATTGTGGTGGGGGTTCTAGGTGCCTCCTATGTCCCTTATTTATATATCTAAGAGTCCTAATTAGGGCCCAAATACTATAGGCTTGCTAACCCTATTCCTTTTAGGACTAGGGGTTGGATTTAGAGATGAGGGCCCACGGACTATGGTGGGCCTTTTCCTAATTAATTATTTTAATTTTATTCTTTCTTTGGATAATTGGTTAAGTGATTAATTGGTTTTAGGGATCGTAACACGGGGTGTTACAGTAGGAGTGGTAACAGGGAGGTCATGCGAGGGGAAAAGTAGAATTAGGGCTACCCCAGAGTATGTATATATATATGTATATATATAATAGTGATGTAGTTTGTACGGAATGATATTTCAGGGTTTGGATATGCTAAGGGAAAGCTTATTCGTGTGCGTAAAATTATTATAGCTAGGGTGCATGTGTATGGTTTGGGGGCTAGGGCTTTATTGTTTATAATGCAACAATTTATATGGATACGTATGAATAGGGTAGGATGTTCTATAGGCTCACAAGTTTATACACATATATATAGATTTAAGCGTATAGGGACGTACCGTACATGGCGCAACCATTTTTAAGATTAGGCGAGTGATTTAGGATTAGGGTGTAATAAAAATGAAAATAATAATAGTAATAATAATATTAATAATAATAATAATAATAATAATAATAATAATAATAATAATAATAATAATAATAATAATAATAATAATAATAATAATAATAATAATAATAATAATAATAATAATAATGATAATAACAATTTGGTGTAAGTGTAGCATATGAACGTAATTGGGGTTTACTACATATCTTAGATATATATATATATATATATATATATATATATATATATATATATATATATATATATATATATATATATGATAGGAGTTTTAGGGTAATATATCTAGGGTAGTAGTGATGTACCTATTTATGTATAAATGTTTGTTTAGGGGGGTCCTTATCTTAGTGGTGAAGGGTCCTAAACAAGGTATGGGAAGCTTGTGGTCTATTATGCAACATGGACCAAGGTCTAGAGGGATAGTTTTAAGATAGTTTGGGGGCGCAATATATTTTTCCACGGATAATTTCTAGATGACTACTTGTTTTAGGTTTCTACCGGTCTTACTCAGATTGAATTTCGGGTCGAAACTTAATACGTAATGTATCCGAGGGTTTAGATTTCTAAAAATAGTATTAGTCCCTATAAATTCTATGTAACATATAAACAGATCAATTAGGAAGATAATTCGATTTTCATGTTCAAGCATTAGATTGTTATTACTAGTCCCCGACTATTGAATTTTCAGGATTTTTAGGAATTAATTCACCAATTGAAATAGGATTAATTACTCAATTAATCCCTTAATTGAATTTGGATTTCAGGGTGTCACAACCAAGTCCAAGTCTACGCCAGTAGCTAGCTCTGGCACTACCTAGAAAATGCAAGGTCCGCTGACTAGGAACCGTGCAAAGGATTTGGGGGTCCAAGTGCCTAAACCTTAGTCCATGGCACGACGGGTGCTTCAAAGGCTCGACAAGGCCCCTACTGCCTCAAAGGCGACTACTTATGCTAGAAGTCCACCCTCTCCTAAGGGAGCTACCGATGGTGATAGTCCAACTTCATTGCAGGGGAATTGTAACACCCCAGATTTTGGAAACTTTTAAAGCTTATATAATAAGGGTCAAATCTCATTAAATCCCAAACAGAGCAGTACTAATCATAAGAATACAGGGGGTTATGCCACATCTGAGCTAGAGAACTCAGATGCACATGCTAAACTATCTAATTATCCTTAAACAACATCATTACATCATTATCGCACGCAGGCCGAATATGAAACTATCTATCTAAGCCTCGGATCCTCTAGCGCGCTCCGGAGCTAATTATCTGTGCCTGAAAGCCAAATATATATGTTCAGCGAATAATGCTGGTAACCCACTCCAACGCGTTGAAATACATAATAGATAGATATATAAAGATATACGAATACAATTTTGAAGCAGGAAGATATATACATAGGAGACACTAGTTTTAAAACCAAGAATAGACTCGACAGATAGGGATAAGCACATTCAACAGTTATAATCAAGCATATAGAGATACTAGCATATATCCTATGGTCACAGATTCACTTCATCTCATTCATATCATCCTCCCAATTCGTATCTCATCACACACAAGCACACTTTGGTGGCGCCACAGGACCAATCACATGCCCATACATGAGGGTCAGCGCATATATCTCTGACACGGCCCCGCAGCACCCTGCCTCGTATCGCAATACGAAGGGGTCGATCGCAACCGACCGATGAACCGCAGCTCATCATAATGTTTGATCGCAACCAAACAGTGGACTGCAGCCCAAGAGTGATCATCTGACCGCAGCCAGGAATATGAACCGCAGCTCATGTAAAACGTTTGATCGCAACCAAACGGTGGACCGCAGCCCAAGAGTGTAATTCTGACCGTAGCCAGCTTCTGAACCGCAGCTCAGGAATAACCAATTTGATCGCAACCAAATTGGGGTAACATGCACACATAACAAGCACATGCAATCCATATCAACACATTGGGAAAGGGGAGAAAACGTATAACGAAACCTATGCGTGGTCATCCACATACTAGGAATAATACTAAGGGGTTCATATTTCTTTCACCTAGGCCAACGGGATACCAATTCCACTAGCATGCAACACACACACACACATATATATATAAGACTCGTTTATCCTACGGATGGTACTCGAAACATCAAACTAGACTTTAGGCACGATAAACGGGGTCCGTTGGGACACCACAAGGGTCGGGGAAACATCAAACGGGGAAGCCGGAGTCCCAAGTTGGGATAATTTCCAGCGGGTGGCCGGTGGGTGGTGGACCACCCGCCGGCTGCCCGCCGGCGTCAGGTCTCTGGGCAGCGGGTGCCCGGCGGGCAGTCGCCTGCCCGCCGGCTGCCCACTGCCGGCGACGTCTCTCTCGGGCAGCGGGTAGGTGGTGGGTCCCCCTACCCCCACCTACCCCCCACTGACTCTTTACCAAAATAAACGTCCCGGGATCCGTTGTGGAACCCGAAACCATGCTTAGACACTTTTAAACGCAATTGATGTCACCTCGTAGACAATTAACGGATCAAAAGCAAGACTCATATATCACATATCCTATCATGACTTCTAAACATAATCAACACCCGAACATGAGAAATCCCACCCAATCATATCAAGAATATCACAATACGACAATTCCCAATTTTAACCTAGGGCTCTAATCATGTTCAAATCAATAAAACCATAGTTCATCTTTTAATCATCTAAACATCAAGATTCATCAAGAACATCACATAATCATCAAGAACCTCTCAATAACATCAAGATCATCAAGATCACTCATAAAATTATCTCACAATCATCAAGAACATATCATCAATATCATAAGCGATTCATCAAGACACGAATGTAGAGAGGAGGCCAAAGAAGATAATTATAGCAAGGAAAATAGGTTTTGTTGAGACATGGGTTAACTCTTAGCCTTAATTAATTCCTTTGCTATGAAGGGTCTTTCTTTAAGCTTTCTTCTTTCTTGATTTCTCCTAAGGGAATTCTTAGAACTTCTTGTGTGGTGAGAGATTATTGTGGTATAAGATCTAGGTGCCTCCTATAACCTTATTTATATATTTAAGAGTCCTAATTAGGGTCTAAGTGGTATGGGTTTACTAATCCTATTCCTTATAGGACTAAGGACTTGTTTTAGGGATAAGGGTCCATGGTCCATAGTGGACCATATTAATTAACTAAAGAGAATCCTAATCATAATCTGAATAGTAAAAGACCTACTTCCTTTATTCTAATGGATAAATAGGTCTAGGATTCCTAATTTGAATCTGACTGGTAAAAGGTTTACTTTCTTTATTCCTAATAGGCTTAAAACTCTAGTTTTGGCAAGGGTCCACGATTCATGGTGGACCTTATTAATTATTTAAAGGGAAACCTATCCAATTTAAATCATATTTAATTATTATTAACGGGATTAATTAAATAATTAATCCGGGATTGAAGGCCGTAACACGGGGTGTTACACTCTCCCCCCCTTACGAGAAGCTTCGTCCCCGAAGCTTAGAAGTCATTACAGGGATAACGAGTCAAAAGTAGTATGGTGGTCATATTGAGAGAACGTATTCTATGGGGAGAATATATAATTGTATATCTATGTGTACTGGGTTTTTGGGAACGATTGGGTTAAATGGATTAAGGGAGTGGGTTTCAAACTTGAGGACAAAGTGAATTTAGGAATTAGGATCAAAGTTTTCAAGGTTTGCAACTTTAGGAGGTGAGGTTGCTACCTTGTATGGAATTGTTAAAATAGGGAATCAAGAATGGGGTTTGAAGGGGAGAAAGGGTTTTGTAATAAGGAGGGGCTCGGTTATCCAAGGGAGGGAAAGGGATTCGGCTAGGATGGGTTAGGGGTTCTCGATTCAAGTGACTATTCTGGTTTGATGCTTTGATCACGACGTATTGATGAACTGATGATCCTTCTCCTCTGGTGTTGGTACTTGCTTTACTTTAAGATCCTTGTCGGACCTTGCTTCCCAAGCTTAAGTCTCATCCTTCTTTTCTATCTTGAGGGAATCGCCCGTGATGATTTAATACTTACTTCTTTAATGCGTCTAAGGTCTTGACCAAGTTTGGTCAACCAAGCCAATCTTTTAGGGCGCACTTCCCAAATTCTTCCCAAAGTCTCTTGGGAGTCGATAAACTTTGGGTTGACTTTCTCTTCTTATTGAATTTCATCTCCTTTTTAGTGAATGAAATTCTTAGTAAGACTTTAGGTCTTCCCCGAGGTTCGGCTTGTTGTGCCCTTTTGTGTTACTTTTAATGATGAAGGTGCCCTTGCATTCTCTTTTTCTTCTTGAAGCGCATTTGGTTACCTAATCTCATTGTGGAATGACTCGGTGACTTTAAGAGTCATCTCATTTCCTTGTGGGTCCTTAATAACCCTTGAGGCCTTGGCACAAATGTGCTCTTTTACTTTTTGCCTAGCACCACGGACTACGTCGTTCTTGATTTCATACAACTTGGAAGGAGCCCTCTGATTTGCTTGAACGATATCCACGGTTTGATGGGGTCCCGGTCCATCCTTAGCATTTTGACTTTTAAGGCCTTTGTGAGTCCTTAGCACGAGTTCCCAACTCGCCTCCTTGGTTTGCACAATCCTTCACGCCAATCATCCCTAGTCGGTTGCATCGTAGAGTCCAACTTCAACTCCACGTGTAATGCAATTGGTTGTGCTTTTCCGACGGTGTCTTGCGTGTCAAGGTCTTTTACCGAGGACACCATGTTTGGGAAACCCATGGTTCCTTACCCAAGACTCGCGTTCATCAATCGAGGCACACAAGTGCGCCATGAATCAATAAAACGAGGAGTTAAGAAATCAGCACATTGTACCAGTGGGCGCGAGGTGGGCGGTCGTCCGCCTGCCAAGCTCCTGTCAAGGCCCCGTCAAGGTCCCGCCAAGGTCCCATCGAGGACCCGTTGGGGTCCCATCAAGGTCCCGTTGGGGACCCGCGGGAAGGTGACTAGGAAGAGTGAATTCCTTCGGGAAAAATCCCAAGAATGCACAGATTCAAGTCCCGACAAGCCCCATGCCTATGTGCACAATAAAAGGGATTTGAATACATAGGATGACCCACCGTACAGTGTTATTGATCCTTAAGCACGAGTTCTAGATGAGTCAAGACTCTCGTATGTTCTTTCCGCTCAGTAGGTCGGGTCTAGTTTCCAATTTAGCAACCTCGTCATCTTCACCGGGTAGTTGGTTATAAGCCAACTTTGTCTTTTCCTTGCTTGATTAATGATAAGCCTTCTTGGTTTTTCTTGGAGTTCGGCTTATCGCTCACTCTTTGTTCAATCCTTTGGTGACCAAGTGCTTGGTGATGCATTTCTCTTCCTTGGAATGCATTTGATTGACTGCCCTCGACGTCGCATGGTGTTTTGGCGATTTTGTGTGTCACATGCACTTCTTACGGTGCCTTAAAACAATCAAGGTCCTTGTTCCAAGGTAAGACCTTTATTGCAGGGAAGTTTTAGTTGTATGATAGTTTCCACGCGTCTGTTGCCTCTTCTTGTCATATCGAGCCCTTTTCGACAATTCGTGCTAACGATTAAGAAAAGATGTTGTTTATGTACTACTTTACTTCCTTGCATTTAATTGGCGTTCCTAGTCCTCTTTACAGGTGGTCTCCCACTTCTGTTACTTCTTCTTTCGGGTTTGTTCCTGAATTTCCCATTTGTAGAAGTTGGATTCGATAGAGGTTGACAGCACTGGTGTAGGCTTCGTTAGGGGTTCGGGGTTTGCTTACAATTAGGTCCTTCTGGGTTTCCTAGTTGGTGGTTTGTCACAGACTTCTTTGTCTTGGTCGTCTCTGTAGGATCTAATTCAGGTGCGAAACGAGCCGGTTGGAGGAATTGTTTGTGGTATTCCTTGACGGTGGCCATCCCTTGTTTTAGGTGGAGAATTTCCTCGTACATGGTTGCCCTTACGGGTGCGGGGTGGAATCGCCCTCGTAGTCGTGCTCCTAGGCATTCCCAGTTGCACCCCCGGTTGTTGCCCATAAGTGGGTTCTTCGTGGATTTACCAAAGATCGGCCTTGTGTCTGAAGTGGAACGAGGCTATCTCTACGCTGCGTTCCTCTGGGCATTCCACTAACCCGAGGATTTTGTTGAAGGTTCAGATCCATTTTTCGAGGAGTGTGAGGTCCTTGACTGACTTCTTATTGGCGTCATGCTGCTGGTTTTCAGGGCCAATATTTATTGTAATGATGAGTCAGTGTGCTGCACCCTTACCTTGGTGTGGTAATCGTAGGGGGAGTTCTTTTAAATTAGTGAGGGATAAAGTGAGGGGAGGTTATGTGTAGGTTTCACAATCTCACCGCGCGTCCTAAGATTCTTGAGTCCTATGTTCCTAAATACCTAGAGTTCAAGCCTATTATCCTAAAGTCTGGTCTTAAGAGTCTTATCATAGGGTCAAACTTAGGCTCTGATACCAACTGTAACACCCCAGATTTTCGAAACTTTTAAAGCTTATATAATAAGGGTCAAATCTCATTAAATCCCAAACAGAGCAATACTAATCATAAGAATACAGGGTGTTATGCCACATCTGAGCTAGAGAACTCAGATGCACAGGCTAAACTATCTAATTATCCTTAAACAACATCATTACATCATTATGGCACGCAGGCCGAATATGAAACTATCTATCTAAGCCTCGGGTCCTCTAGCGCGCTCCGGAGCTAATTATCTGTGCCTAAAAGCCAAATATATCTGTTCAGCAAATAATGCTGGTAACCCACTCCAACGCGTTGAAATACATAATAGATAGATATATATAGATATACGAAAACCATTTTGAAGCAGGAAGATATATACTTAGGAGACACTAGTTTTAAAACCAAGAATAAACTCAACAGATAGAGATAAGCACATTCAACAGTTATAATCAAGCATATAGAGATACTAGCATATATCCTATGGTCACAGATTCACTTCATCTCATTCATATCATCCTCCCAATTCGTATCACACCACACACAAGCACACTTTGGTGGCGCCACAGGACCAATCGCATGCCCATACATGAGGGTCAGCGCATATAGCTCTGACACGGCCCCGCAGCACCCTGCCTCGTATCGCAATACGAAGGGGTCGATCGCAACCGACCGATGAACCGCAGCTCATCATAATGTTTGATCGCAACCAAACAGTGGACCGCAGCCCAAGAGTGATCATCTGACCAAAGCCAGGAATATGAATCGCAGCTCATGTAAAACGTTTGATCGCAACCAAACGGTGGACCGCAGCCCAAGAGTGTAATTCTGACCGCAGCCAGCTTCTGAACCGCAGCTCAGGAATAACCAATTTGATCGCAACCAAATTGGGGTAACATGCACACATAACACATAACAAGCACATGCAATCCATATCAACACATTGGGAAAGGGGAGAAAACGTATAATGAAACCTATGCGTGGTCATCCACATACTACGAATAATCCTAACGGGTTCATATTTCTTTCACCTAGGCCAACGGGATACCAATTCCACTAGCATGCAACATATATATATATATAAGACTCGTTTATCCTACGAATGGTACCCGAAACATCAAACTAGACTTTAGGCACGATAAACGGGGTCCGTTGAGACACCACGAGGGTCGGGGAAACATCAAACGGGGAAGCTGGAGTCCCAAGTTGGGATAATTTCCAGCGGGTAGCCGGTGGGTGGTGGACCACCCGCCGGCTGCCCGCCGGCGTCAGGTCTCTGGGCAACGGGTGCCCGGCTGGCAGTCGCCTGCCCGCCGGCTGCCCACTGCCGGCGACGTCTCTCTCGGGCAGCGGGTAGGTGCTGGGTCCCCCTACCCCCACTGACTCTTTACCAAAATAAACGTCCCGAGATCCGTTCGGGAACCCGAAACCATGCATAGACACTTTTAAACGCAATTGATGCCACCACGTAGACAATTAACGGATCAAAAGCAAGACTCATATAGCACATATCCTATCATGACTTCTAAACATAATCAACACCCGAACATGCGAAATCCCACCCAATCATATCAAGAATATTACAATATGACAATTCCCAATTTTAACCTAGGGCTCTAATCATGTTCAAATCAATAAAACCATAGTTCATCTTTTAATCATCTAAACATCAAGATTCATCAAGAACATCACATAATCATCAAGAACCTCTCAATACCATCAAGATCATCAAGATCACTCATAAAATTATCTCACAATCATCAAGAACATATCATCAATATCATAAGCGATTCATCAAGACACGAATGTAGAGAGGAGGCCAAAGAAGATAATTATAGCAAGGAAAATAGGTTTTGTTGAGACATGGGTTACCTCTTAGCCTTAATTAATTCCTTGGCTATGAAGGGTCTTTCTTTAAGCTTTCTTCTTTCATGATTTCTCCTAAGGGAATTCTTAGAACTTCTTGTGTGGTGAGAGATTATTGTGGTATAAGATCTAGGTGCCTCCTATAACCTTATTTATATATTTAAGAGTCCTAATTAGGGTCTAAGTGGTATGGGTTTACTAATCCTATTCCTTATAGGACTAAGGACTTGTTTTAGGGATAAGGGTCCATGATCCATAGTGGACCATATTAATTAATTAAAGAGAATCCTAATCATAATCTGAATAGTAAAATGCCTACTTCCTTTATTCTAATAGATAAATAGGTCTATGATTCCTAATTAGAATCTGTCTAGTAAAAGGTTTACTTTCTTTATTCCTAATAGGCTTAAAACTCTAGTTTAGGCAAGGTCCACGATTCATGGTGAACCTTATTAATTATTTAAGGGGAAACCTAACCAATTTAAATCATATTTAATTATTATTAACGGGATTAATTAAATAATTAATCCGGGATTGAAGGCCGTAACACGGGGTGTTACAGGAATGCCAGTAGTGGGAGCACTTCCCCTGTGTCTCCGCCACATCCATTATGGAAGGCTTCACCTAAGTGGAAACATATTTACAATGTCATGCCTTCCATGACGACAAATACAGAATATATGGAGGAGCAATTAGCTAGAATTGCTAAATCTCTAGAAGGAATGGTTGTCGCACTCCAAAATCAAGAGAAACGGCTTAACACCCTTGATGATAGGGTAGCAAGCATCATGGAGGGACAAGGAAGTCGTGCTCTAGGAAAGCAACCTGAGGGGCAAGAAGAGGTTGTTCACCAATCATCACCACCTCTTGTTAGCCATGCAGTGGGAGAAGCTGCTTCCCACTTACCTGCAACTGAAAAAACTATTCCAGTTACCGAAGGCATGATACTGGTGGATCAGTTGAAGGACTACATAATGGGGGCTATCAAGGGGAAATTAGATGAAATTCAACCTTCATATTCCTATGTTAAGCCCTACACACAAAGAATTGAGGAGTTGAAAATGCCCTACGGCTATCAACCCCCTAAGTTCCAGCAATTCGATGGAAAGGGAAACCCCCGACAGCACATTGCCCACTTTGTGGAAACATGCAATGATGCAGGGATTTACGGCAATCTGTTGGTAAAATAGTTTGTCAGTTCATTGAAGAGAACTGTGTTTGGTTGGTACACCGACCTCGAGCCCGGCTGCATTGATAGCTGGCATGACATGGAACGTGAGTTCTTAACCCGCTTCTATAGTACAAGGAGAACAGACAGCTTCTTGGAACTCACCACTACTCGCCAATGGAAGGGCGAACGCGGGCCGTTGCCTACAGGCTACATCGAAAGATGGAGGGAACTATGCCCTGAATTGGCAAAGAAAGAATATCACAAAGTTCTACAATTGAGATGTGCATCCAAGGCGTGCACTTTGAGCTCTCCTATATTCTGCAAATGATTAAGCCAAAGACCTTTAAAGAGTTGTCCAGTCACGCTCACGACATGGAGTTGAGCATCGAAGCAAGCGGAGGGCTCAACATATTGAACTTGCCTAGCTCCTCCAAGGCTCCTGGAAAATAAGAAGTTGAAAAAGTAAACAAACCATTTCCAAAGCAAGAAAAGAAAGAAGTGAAGAATGTGAAGGCTACACCAATGACAGTCTTCACTAAGGCAACTGAAAGGCCTAGGCCAAGATCATTTTCTGTCCCCGTCAAGGGGTGGTAGGAGGCCGACGATTGAAGAAAGGCAAAAGAAAACTTATCCTTTCATGGATTCTGACGTATCTCCCATGTTCGATGAGCTACTCAAACTTAATCTCATTGAGTTGCCTGAGATGAAACGTCCAAAGGAAGCTTCAAGGGTGGATGATCCAAACTATTGCAAGTACCATCGTCTTCTTGGTCATCCGATTGAGAAATGCTTCATCTTCAAGGATAAAGTTATGGCATTGGCCAGAGACAGGAAAATTGAACTTGCTGATGCTAACGCAAGCTCAAATCAAATCTCGATTACACTCGGACGGTTCACTCTACTGTGTACTAAAAAAGGAAGATGGGAAATAATGGAAGCGTCCACCCACCTTCATTGTTAAACATGCTACTGGTCAAAGTTCAAATTCGCAGCAAAATGATAGCACATCTGAAGGAAAATGGGTGATAGTCACTCATTGAAAGAAGAAAGTTAAGCCTGAGAGACGTCCCAAGCACGCGGTGAAAAGTTGGGTTGAGAAAACCTCAACAAATGCCCATGCCCCGCAGATCAAAGATGAAGGGGCATGTCAAGCAGCCACGTGCACTAGTTCCTTTGGCTCAATATATGCCAATGTGATTTAATCTTCAAGGGGCAGGCATTGCTAGCTCCTGCCGAAATACAAATGACAAACCAGATGATGGAGGAGAATGTTCATATCCTAAGCACATCGAGGATGAGGAAGTGCAAATGCATAGGGCTGCTTCCTACTCCACGGAAATTACCTTCAAGGATGAAGACTTGTTACTTGGAGGCACGCCGCAGAATCGCCTACTATTTATTGAAGGCTATACCCATGGGTAAAAGCTCAAGAGAATTATGGTTGATCAAGGCTCAACTGTCAACATCCTATCCCTTCGAGTTGTGAAGGACCTTGGTGTGTCTACAGATGAGCTTGCCCAAAAGTCGTCTAATGATACAAGGCTTCAACCAAGGAGGGCAAAGAGCAATCGGCATCATTAGACTTGACTTAAGAATTGGAAGCCTGAGTTCAGGTGTCCTCTGCCATGTCATAGATGCGAGGACATCTTATAACTTATTACTTGGAAGGCCGTGGATACATGAAAATGGGGTGGTACCCTCATCTTGGCATTAGTGCCTCATGTTTGAAAAGAACGGCGTAGTTGACAAGGTAGTTGTCGATGAAAGACCTTTCACAGAGGCTGACTCTTACTTTGCGGACGCAAAGTTCTACATTGAAAGGAAAGTTATTGTTGAAGATGTTGAGGAAAGCAATGACGACCCACCTTTCCAACCAAAGTAAAAGAAAAAAAAAAAAAAAAAAAAAAAAAAAAAAAAAAAAAAAAAAAAAAGCAAGTTGTAGAGAGGGATCAACACACCACAAAACTCATCTTCCCGCTTGCAAGGATTGATACATTTAAAGCAAATGCAGCAAAATCATCCGAGGATAAAAGGGGTGATAAAGCAGACCAAGTATTGCCCACCAAACGTACTGAGGGTTTCAACCATAATTTTTATAAGCTTTTAGCCAAAGCTGGCTATAACCCCAACGAGCCGCAGAAGTGGGGAAAGCTTAACCTAGAAGCCGGTGGTAAAGGCAAGGCAAATCACCAAGAACCTCAAATGCGTAAAGGGTTGGGCTATGTCCCCCTTAAACCAATGCGAATTCTTATAAACAGGGCTGCAAGTAATTGTATCTCCGCGGATGAAAGTGAGTATGATCCAAAACTCACTCTTGCTAGTGACAATGGACAAAACAGGAAGAAGTCAGTGTTCAATAGAATGGGTAAGGCGGACTCTCGACGCTCAGTCTTTGATAGATTGGGGTCAAGTTCTAAAACCCCAAAGAGAAAGTCAATACATGATCGACTTGGAGCTGCCCAAGTTATGATAGACAATGCCAATCTTCCTGTCGAAGTGGAAACTTCCAAAAGGCTTAGAAGCATGATTCCTTCTCTTATGAGATGATAAATAAACATTCATGTTTCATGTGGCGCTGTATTGAAAGTCCACCCAACAACCATTGTACACAATCGTGTCCGCAGAGAAGAGAATGAAGAAAGTTTGGGCTCAAGTGATGATGTAGCACCAGCTTAGGGCAAGGTAGCATCATTGTTCCATACCACTTTATGTGATGAGACCCTGATTGAGGGAGAAGATGCAGAGGAGGCACCCCATGAGTTAGAAGAACGGGTACGAGCTGTAGTGGATGAATTGAAAGAAGTTGATCTGGGAACTCCTGAAAATCCTCGTTATATCTTCATTAGTGCACCCCTTTCTGATGAAGATGAAGAAATCTATGTCTCATTGCTGAAAGAATATATTGATGTCTTTACATGCACATATAAGGAAATGTCAGGGTTAGACTGTAACACCCCTGATTTTAAGCATATTTTAAAACCATTTAAGGCTTAGGAAAAGATAATGTCTAATCATTAAGGTCAAGAAAAGCGGAAGCTAACTAAACAAAACCGGGAGATGTTATGCCACATCTAACTATAATTTAGATGCACATGCTAAGTGAACAACTTAATTCAAAAGCAGTATTAAAGATTCACAAGTCTACGGTTTCAAGGCACGCAGGCCACAGTATCTACACTAAAAGGAACAGGTAAGCTACGCTAACAACTCCTTCTTCTAGCGCGCTCAAGAACGAACTACCATGTACCTGTAAAACATAAGGGATAGCACCCGTCAGCGAATAAAGCTAGTAACCCACCAATACGCGTTGAGAACCATATAATATAGATATAATAAAAACCATTTGAGACTGGAAGTACATATATAGCCTTTTAAAACGAGGAATAGAAACATCGTGAGACTCATCATAGTTCACTCTCAAATAAAGACCAACATCAAACGGTTACTCAATAAATCAATAAGAATGACAAAAGCAATCTTACTCATCAACAAGATACATCATACGATAATCAATCAACGAACCAATATAATGATAAAAACATTGGAATCATCAAGGACATAGCCAAACCAAGTCATTCACCGGAGAGTCATCGCAACGACTCGAATCATAACGGACTAGTGTGGAGTTACCGAAACACCCAAAGGGCATAGCAAAGCAGAACTTCACCGTAGTGAAGCCTAGTGCACAGTGCTTCCCACGCAACCGTCACCACCGCCATCCAACGGAACCTCACTTACATATACAACACCAACATTGTAAGGCAGAGCTTCACCACAGCGAAGTCTAGCGCACGGTTCTTTCCACACATCGGTCGCCACCGCCCATCCAGCGGAACCCCACTCACATACACAATAACAACGTTGTAAGGCAGAGCTTCACCGTAGTGAAGTCTATCGCACGGTGCTTTCCACACATTTAACGCAACCGCCCATCCAGCGGAACCCTACTCACACCACAACAACAACCGAGCAAGGCAGGATCTTCACCGCAGTGAAGCTTAGTGCACGGTGCTTTCCACACACCGTCGCCACCGCCCATCTAGTGGAACCTCACTTACACCACAACAACACACTCACAACCAAACCATCAATTACCAACTCCCACACAATCCAACAGAGGAAGGCTCATCAAGAGCTCAATCAAGGAATCAACAAAGAGTACCACATGTGTACAAGATCACATCAAGGGATTCAATCGATAGATTTCAATGAAAGATATGAATAAACAATCGGGGCAACGATGTAACAACTATAGACTTTAATCCAAAGATTACCATGATTGGTAACTGAAGTTGCCAATCCTCATTAGGAACAAACGAACAACACATACTAGCATCAACAACATTAGAACTAGCATGTACATCAAAAGGATAAACATAATGGTTCCTACGAACCTTAATGACTCCACATAAATCCAACGAATCAAAATTTTAGACCATAAGCATGATCAAGACTCATAATCCTATCATGGATACTTAGGACACCATTCTAGACGTATGAAACATCAAAGGAGACACACAAGTGCTAAAGGATTCAACAACCCGCCAACGCCCTCTTGTACTGTACCAGCGGGTGGAACCACGGGTGGACCTCCACCCGCGGCCCTGCCCGCCGGTACACAGCCTTCCACCCGCGGGTGGAACGGCGGGTGGACAGCCACCCGCTGTTCCGCCAGCGGGTACGTACCTGTACCCATAATTTCCCTTCGAGGAAAAACATCAACAAAGCACAGTTCAAGTCTAAAACACCCAAAACCTCACATTCAACAAGGAAATGACTTGAACACATGAATAGCTCAAAGAATAGCATTTATGAACCCTAGATACGAGCTCTAAACATGCATAAACACAAGATTATGCATCAAATCTCTCAAGAACATCAATAGAGTATCAAGAATCATCATAACAAGTATAAAATAGGTTTTGTAAAGCATGGGTTACCTTTGTAGTCTAAGAAAAACTTTCTTTTTACCCCCCTAGACCTCTCCTTGAAGCTCTTCCTCCACAAAGTCTTCTCAACACAACCAAACCACACAAAGAAAACTAACAGTTATATAAAGATTAAGTAAAACCAACTAAAAAAACTATATAAGCTAAGATCTTACCGTTCCTAGAGTCTTGAAGGTGGAAAGGTGGAATCTTGGAGAACTTTCTTGCAAGGTTGAAGGAGGATTTGGTTGGCTTCGAGAGTAAGCTAGACTTTTTAGAGAGAAGGTAGAGAGTCTAGTGTTTTCTTGCCAAATGTAGGAAATGAAGTGTGGTCTTGTTAGGGTAAGGCTTGAAGACTAAGTAAGGATAAAAAGTCTAGAATGCCATCCCTTATTCTAAAAAGATTAGGAAGATATCAAAAGGCTAGGTACAAGGTATAAAGCTCAAGGTACAACTCTTTGACTAATTCAATTGACTATAGAATCTAGTCAATTTTGGTCCTCCGACTATTGATTGAGGAAATTCACAAGGAAGGTTTAGAATTAATTTCATTTAAGAATTGGATTTTCGGGGTGTCACACTCTCCACCCCTAACAAGAAGCTTCGTCCTCGAAGCTTGGGTGCAACGAGGCTCAACAATAATAACAGTTGGCTTGCAAAACGTGTGACAAGGTTTAAAGATAGGTTGCAATCAAGGTTTTTAGCAACAAAGTTGTCCCCACCAACTAACTAAAGCTAGCGGAACCAATGATTCAAATTAAGGTGGTAAGATTGATAGGCTTAGAAATAGGCTGAAGGTTCACAAAGGTAAGTCAAGAAAGAAAGATAAGGTGAACGATAGAAGATTTATTGGAAAGGAAAACTAATCCTACATTAAGCTTAACTCTCTACCTACTACTAACCACCTGTCTACCCTGAACTAGACGTCTTAGTTAAGGCACAAACTACAGCTAAAACTGACACCACAAGAACCTTTAAGCTAGATCACCCTGGATCGAAGAATAAGGATTGCGTCTTCAACTGATCACCGTTGACTTCTCTAAACAAAGGAAGCAAGGTCCTCACACTGCACAACTTGATCTCGGCATCCGCTCGAACTATATCGGTCACTTCTCAAACATACATTTGAAGGTCCTTACACAACTCACACTTCTCTTCGAAGCACACTTAGAGACTTCAAAACCTTCGGTTTCGGATGGAAGGGTCCAAAACGGGAACTGTAGTAGAAGGAGAAAGGTAACTTAGGGGAAAGTAAGCTCAAAAAGAAAAGGTTCGGTTCAAAGGAGAAGATCAGAGTGAAAGGTTCAGGTTTTAAACTCGAGGCCCACATTGGTTACGAAGAGAGTCAAGATTTTCAAAGCTACAACATAGGAAAGTGAGGTTGTCACCTTGCACAAGATAGTTTGGAAAGAAAATAGGAACTAGGTTTGAGAGGACAAAAAAGATTCCATAACAAAGAGCGTTTGGTTCGTCCAGAGGGAGAGAGGAAAAAGCTCGAGTGAAGTTTAAGGATTCTTGACTTCGGGCGATTTCTTTGGCTAGACACTTGATCGCTACACTTTGACGGACCGAAGGTTCCTCTGCTTGATTCTGACACGACTTAAGATCGAAGATCTTTACCGGACTTCCTTCATATGCTGATACAGCCATCAACTTACTACTTCCGAGGAGAACTCTCACGACGGAGCACAGTCGTACCTTTCCATCATAAACCAAGTCCTCCGTACAACTTAGATAACTGAACCAAATCGCTAAGTTACTTTTCCCAAAACTCCGCATCATTGCTTGGTTTAGCCAACAGAGAAAAACCACAAGTCCATTTACCAAACTTTTCCAGATCTCTTATGATCCAAAAAACCTCGTGCAAGGACCAAGGTCGAAGTTGACTCCTAAACTAGGTAAAACCCGAAGCTAGAGTCCTAACACTTGTCACAAAGTCAACACACAAGAACTAGCACAAAGACTAAAGAGGTTGCAAGCAGACAGGGGTACGAGTACTTACTTCAGCTCAAACTTAAGAGTTACCTCGGTTTGTGCACTGTTAAGGCTTTCCTTGCCTCGTAGTTAAGCCCTGCCACAAACTTCTCCACTTTGGTAGTCTTAGTGGGGACCAACACCTGGGCAAAGCGGGCTAACTCCAAAAACCGCTTGTGGTACTCCACCACAGTCGAGGCCCCTTGCTTAAGATGGAGAAACTCTTCATACATTGTGGCCCGAACATGCGAGGGGTAGAAGCGTTCTCGGAATTTGTCTTTCAACCTCTCCCAACAAAACCCCGGTTCTCCTTGGCAAGCCGGTCCCTCATAGACCCACCACAAGTCCACTTCATGACTGAAGTAGAAGGTTGCTAGCTCAACTCGGCGTTCTTCGGGGTACTCAACTACCGCAAAGATCTTGTCTAGCGAACGAATCCACTCTTCCAAGACCGCCGGGTCTTCTTCCCTGGCAAAAATTGGAGGTCGGTGGCTTAAGACTTGTCGGCCAAAGTCACGGTTTCCATTCGGCGGCGGCGGAGGAGGATTGTTGTTGTTGTGGAGAAGTGCGTTGCTCAGAGTAAGGGTGTGCATCAGACGGGTTCGGACGGTTCGAATGTATGAACCGCCAACCGTTCGGTTTTAGGTTTTTATTTTTGATATCCAATCCGTTTATTTAATTTGCTAAAATCATCGGATATTTACAATTTCGGATTCGGACGGTTGTAATCGGATGTCGGTTTTTGTTCGGATTGGCATTTCAACTGCTGTAAAACATAAACTCACATACACAAAATTCCATTAAGAATTTTACACCCCTATTCAATCAAGATGAATTCAGATTGAAAATGAACCCTAAGAGTAGAAGATCAAATCTCAGAAAAAAAAAATTATATACGGAGGAAATACATATATGCAATGCAACTCTGTAAATACACACAGATCTTAGGTCTGAGACCTATACAGCATTGATTTGAACATCCATTGCCCAACCCCATCAAACCATTAACTTGGAGCAAACAATAATGGTATAATCTAGAAATTAAACAACAAAATTGAACAAAACAAAGCGAAGAAAGGGGGTATCTCTGTATACATACATATGATTCCTTTTGCGCATCTGCTTGCTTGCTTGATTAAGCCTACTACTTTCTTTTCCTTCTTTCTCCTACCGATCAAGCCTTGACCCAATTTCCGCTGTTTGTACTCATATTTCTAAATTTCCCAGTATGTCTCTGGAGTGACATGAAGTAGAGAGAACGGGAGACTAGAGAGAACTAGAAGACTGCGAGTTCATCGGGAGAGAAGGAGAAGTAGAAAACCCTAGCTATAATATCATATATATATATATATATATATATATATATATATATATATATATATATATATATACTTAGCAATACGACGTCGTTTAAAACATATACATACATATATATAATTTCGGATAATCAGACGGTTCGGATGAAAAATATCCTAATCCTACCCGAATTTAAAACATCCGAACAAAGCATAATTCGGATTGGGTTTTGTACATTCGGATTCAGATCAATGCCCGTGGTGATTTTTGAATTTCGGATCAGGCGGTTTTTTCGGATTGGGCGGGTTTTGCTCAAGCCTAGCTCAGAGTCTACGTAATCTGAGTGAGATGCTGAAGGTTCTGAGCTAGCTGTTCATTCGTGGGTGTGTCCGGGGTCCGTACACGGTGACGAGGTGGTGCCATCGCAGAGTTCTACAGAAGCAACACAGTTACAACGAAAGAAACGGAGAAACTTTGCACCCTTACCTGGTGTTTAAAGCGAAAGAACTTTAAACTAAGCAAAGACAAGCAAAGAAAGCAAAACAACGGTAAAGAAACTCACACCTCACCGCGCTTCCTAAGATTCATGAGTCTTAAGCACTTAGTCACTTAAAGTTCAACCTTAAAGTCTCAAAGAGCTTAACTTAAAGGCATTAGCCTAAGGTCAAACTTAACTTCTTAGACTCCAACTCTTAACATCCTAGGCTCAAACCTAGGCTCCGATACCAACTGTAACACCCCTGATTTTAAGCATATATTAAAACCATTTAAAGCTTAGGAAAAGATAAAGTCTAATCATTAAGGTCAAGCAAATCGGAAGCTAAATAAACAAAACCGGGAGATGTTATGCCACATCTAACTATAATTTAGATGCACATGCTAAGTCAACAACTTAATTCAAAAGCAGTATTAAAGATTCACAAGTCTATGGTTTCAAGGCACGCAGGACACAGTATCTATACTAAAAGGCACACGTAAGCTACGCTAACAACTCCTTCTTCTAGCGCGCTCAAGAATGAACTACCCAGTACCTGTAAAACATAAGTGATAGCACCCGTCAACGAATAAAGCCGCTAACCGACCAATACGCGTTGAGTACCATATAATTTAGGTATAATAAAAACCATTTGAGACTAGAAGTACATATATAGCCTTTTAAAACGAGGAATAGAAATAACATCGTGAGACTCATCGTAGTTCACTTTCAAATAAAGACCAACATCAAACGATTACTCAATAAATCAATAAGAATGACAGAAGCAATCATACTCATCAATAAGATACATCATACGATAATCAATCAAGGAACCAATACAATGATAAGAACAATGGAATCATCAAGGACATTGCCATACCAAGTTATTCACAGGAGAGTCATCGCAACGACTCGAATCATAATGGATCAGTGTGGAGTTACCGAAACACCCAAAGGGCCTAGCAAGGCAGAACTTCACTATAGTACAGTGAAGCTTAGTGCACGGTGCATCCCACGCAACCGTCACCACCACCATCTAGCGGAACCTCACTTACATACACAACACCAACATTGTAAGGCAGAGCTTCACCGCAGCGAAGTCTAGCGCACGGTGCTTTCCATACATCGGTCGCCACCGCCAATCCAGCGGAACCCCACTCACATACACAATAACAACGTTGTAAGGCAGAGATTCACCGCAGCGAAGTTTAGCGCACGGTGCTTTCCACACATCCGTCGCAACCGCCCATCTAGAGGAACCCTACTCACACCACAACAACAACCGAGCAAGGCATGATCTTCACCGTAGTGAAGCCTAGCGCACGGTGCTTTCCACACACCGTCGCCACCGCCCATCCAATGGAATCTCACTTACACCACAACAACACACTCACAACCAAACCATCAATTACCAACTCCCACACAATCCAACAGAGAAAGGCTCATCAAGAGCTCAATCAATGAATCAACAAAGAGTACCACATGTGTACAATATCACATCAAGGGATTCAATCGATAGATTTCAATGAAAGACATGAATAAACAATCGGGGCAACGATGTAACAACGATAAACTTTAATCCAAAGATTACCATGATTGGCAACTGAAGTTGCCAATCCTCATTAGGAACAAACGAACAACACATACTAGCATCAACAACATTAGAACTAGCATGTACATCAAAAGGA
The DNA here is from genome assembly GCF_001879475.1 of Ipomoea nil. Classification (NCBI taxonomy): domain Eukaryota; kingdom Viridiplantae; phylum Streptophyta; class Magnoliopsida; order Solanales; family Convolvulaceae; genus Ipomoea; species Ipomoea nil. Next base: position 2,450,823 of record NW_017617990.1, on the reverse strand, counting down.
TAAACATAATGGTTCCTACGAACCTTAATGACTCCACATAAATCCAACGAATCAAAATGTTAGACCATAAGCATGATTCAAGACTCATAATCCTATCATGGATACTTAGGACACCGTTCTAGACGTACGAAACATCAAAGGAGACACACAAGTGCTCAAGGATTCAACAAACGGAGGCTAAAACATCACGTACCAGTGGGTGGAACGGTGGGTGGACAACCACCCGCCAACCCCCTCTTGTATTGTACTAGCTGGTGGAACCACGGGTGGACCTCCACCGTCGGCCCTGCCCGCCGGTACACAACCTTCCACCCGCGGGTGGACAGCCACCCGTTGTTTCGCTCGCGGGTATGTACCTGTACCCACAATTTCCCGTCGGGGAAAAACATCAACAAAGCCAAGTTCAAGTCAAAAACACCCAAAACATCACATTCAACAAGGAAATGACTTGAACACATGAATAGCTCAAAGAATAGCATTTATGAACCCTAGATACAAGCTCTAAACATGCATAAACACAAGATTATGCACCAAATCTCTCAAGAACATCAATAAAGTATCAAGAATCATCATAACTAGTATAAAATAGGTTTTGTAATGCATGGGTTACCTTTGTAGTCTAAGAAACACTTCTTTTTACCCTCCTAGACCTCTCCTTGAAGCTCTTCCACCATAAAGTCTTCTCAGCACAACCAAACCACACATAGAAAACTAACACTTAGATAAAGATTAGGTAAAACCAACTAAAAACACTATCTAAGCTAAGATCTTACCCTTCCTAGAGCCTTTGAAGGTGGAAAGGTGGAATCTTGGAGAAATTTCTTGCAAGGTTGATGGAGGATTTGGTTGGCTTGGAGAGTAACCTAGACTCTTTAGAGAGAAGGTAGAGAGTCTAGTGTTTTCTTGCCAAATGTAGGAAATGAAATGTGGTCTTGTTAGAGTAAGGCTTGAAGACCAAGTAAGGATGAAAATTCTAAAATGCCCTCCCTTATTCTAAAAAGGTTAGGAAGACATCAAAAGGCTAGGTACAAGGTATGAAGCTCAAGGTACAACTCTTTGACTAGTTCAATTGACTATAGAATCTAGTCAATTTTGGTCCTCTGACTATTGATTAAGGAATTAGGAAAGGAAATTCACAAGGAAGGTTTAGAATTAATTACATAATTAATTCCATTTAATAATTGGATTTTCAAGACTCTAGGAAGGGTTAGACCCAAAGGTAGCTATGCACCGCTTGGCAGTGAAAAAGGGGTGCCTTCTAGTCAAACAAGCTCAACGATGCTTTCGCCCCGAGCTCATTCCCTCGATTGAAACAGAAGTCAACAAGCTTATAGAGGCTGGCTTCATTCGTGAAGTTAAATATCCAACTTGGATATCCAGCATTGTGCCTGTGCGCAAGAAGAATGGCCAGATCCGCGTATGCGTAGACTTCCGGGATCTTAATTTTGCGTGCCCGAAAGATGACTTCCCACTTCCTATCACAGAGTTGATGTGATAACCCAAAATTTAATTTTACAAATCTGGTTTTAAAAAAATCCAAAATAGCCAATTTTCACTCCATAAAAATTTTTGCAATGAAAACGGTGTTGAATAAATTATTTTGAGCCACTTTAAATTAAATTCAACATCATGACTTGATTTAAAGCCAATATCCTAGATTTTCGGGTACTTTGCATACCAAGTTTTGAACTGAGAAATCTATCTGAGTGAAACCGGGAGAATTCTGAGAAGACTAAACCAAATGTTCATCTAGAAATCATTTTGGGAAAATTCCTTTTTCAACCCCAAACTATTTTAAATAGCAATTCTAGCTTTGGTTCATGGAGCATGGTGGACCACACTACTCCAAATGTTGTCTGATGCAACCTTTTAGCCAATCCTTTTTACACTTTTGCCATCCACCAATCATATGAAATCCTCCTAGGGTTTTGAACCCATATAAAAGGAATAGTATCCTCTCATTTTTCTCCTGATTCCCATCCTTGGCTGCCAAACCTAAGCTTTGCAAAATCAAAGAAGAATTCACAGTAAGTTTTTCAATCTTCCTCAATTCAATCCTAGCCTTCCATTCCCTCCTAGCTTCTATCCTTATTCTCTGAGAACTTAGTAGTAAGTGTGTTGTTGGCTTGTTTGGGATGTTTAGGAGGTGAAGGAGGTTGTAGCTAGCTGAGGAAGAAGGTGAAATCCAAGCTAGAAGAAGAAGAAAGCTTCAAAGGTATAACCCATGGACTCCCAAAGCTATTTTCAAGACTCTATGAAGTCTTTTGTTGATGCAGAAATGAGTATAAATGCTAGATATTTGTAGTGTTTGAGCTATTAAGTGATTTATTGTTGGTTTATTATGTGTTGTTGATGGTTTGGATGAGTTAAAATTTGCCTGAGATGTTTTGCAGATGAGAAGAAGACCTCTGGTGCACAGATAGTGTGCACCAGTAAGTCTAACGGCCCTAGCCAACGGCTCACCAAGGATACCGTTGGCTAGCACGGTGGCAGACCGGCCCTAGGAGAGGGCCGTTGCCTAGAGCTACGTTTTAGGCGGTTTGATGCGGCGGACCTAGTTGAGCCCCGCCTTAGCCCCGTTGAGTTTTCTCTGTGCAGTGGCCGGGCCCTTGTAGCTCAGCTACGTGTCGTTTCGGATGAGGTGTCGCGGGCCCTTGTGGCTCAGTACCTCGGGGCCATCTTGACGCACGTTTTGGCTTTGATTTCTTTGAATTTGGTTAAGTTTTGAGCTATTTGTGCTAGCTTTTAAAAAGGGAATTGTTGCAGAAGTTGATTACAGTGAATAGCAAAGTGAGGCATCAGACTTAAATTATTCATTTGTTGAGTATGTTATCTTTTGGTTGATAAGTAGCAAAGCATGAACACAATGTGTTAAACTTTGATAGAAAAGCATACCTAAAGTGCATACTATGAATTACTAAGTTTATTGCCAAGTTATTATTACCGTGAAATGTGCAAGTTTGCCTATCTTGAAAGTTAATTTGCAGTAAATGATTTCCCTTGAGTATTTTTGAGTTCAAATAGCATGTCAACTAATTGCTAAGTGTTTATAGAGAAGATTAGTCAAATTTTGAATTTCAAGCATGATTTATGAAATTGTTGAGTTTCACAGTGAATGCAAGTTAGAAGCATGTTTTAAAGTAAATGGCATCTTTGAGCATTCCATGTTTTAAAAAGTGTATAAGTGGCCAACGTGAGCCTAAGTATTATTTTCTAAATTCTCATATCCACTTTGGAGAGTCATTATCTTGCCATTTCAAATCGAGTTGAGAAGTTATGTGCATTTTTGCATAAAAAAAGTGTTGCATGAGTGATATCTATCTATATATATCTATTGTGAGGAAAACAGTATTTTTGGAGGACCCGTTTGGACTATGTCCTTTCGGAGTAAAAGAGAAAGCAACGGACATTGCGATCCGATATCATGTAACGCGGCGTATTCCCACGTTACGAGGTTGGAAACTGCCCGCCAGGTTTGGAATCCTGGTCAGGGGGTGTGCACACTGATAGTTCGATACCTGATTCCACAGAGTATGAGTTTTGGAACCACGAGATTGGTTCTGTGGGCGGGATGAGAGATTGGCCGGCTAGACGTCGTGCCCAATGGGTTCATTCACATTTTGGTGAAGTCCTGCCTCGCCCACGAGTAAAGAGAAAGCGAGTCATTGAGACTCAAAGAAAAGAAGAGCAAAGAAAGTCATTTATGACAACAAGAAACCTCCACAAAAAAAGTATTCTTTTTGAAAGAGTGTTATGTGTATCTATACTTACTATAGCATCATCTTATGAGTCATATATCTTGCACGAGATTGCATGAGTAGAAGCACGAGATTGCTTATTATATATCTTGCACGAGATTGCTTATTATATGTCTTGCACTAGATTGCATGATTAGTAGTATGAGTTTGCTTATGATAAATGTCCTGCACGAGATTGCATGATTAGTAGCTCAAGTTGTTCATGAGTTATATGACTTGCACGAGATTGCATGATTAGTATTTGATAGATTGAGCTTGCATTATGAGTTGTATGAGAAAGCATGAAATTGTTGAGTACTTGAGAAAGCCGAGTTTTGTTATAAGAGAGATTGTGAAGAGTTATTTGTTGTAAGCATGCCTATTTATTTTTTAGGTTGCAAGCATCTAGAAGCTAACACCAAAGTATGATTTAAGTGCTTTAAGTCGATTGTTTCAAGTATGTGAAACTTCTGTTTTCCAAAGTATATACTGTATTACTTTACAAGGTTGAGTGGCGTTATACTTAGCTTCGTGCTAACGGATTTTGTTTGCTACTTGTTGTTTGTTAACCCCTTTCAGGTGGGCCCAGTTCGTAGGAATGAGAGCACGAGTTAGACTAGTTTAGCTAGATAGCTTGTAGTCTAAACTCTTATTTGTTTTTATGGGTTGTAGTTGACTATCATTTTTGTTTGGTGCTGGACACCGGGGTTTCATCCCCTAGTTACTTGGTTGTAGTTACTTTTGAGCTTGACTCTTAGATCCATTTTGTAGCCTGTGCAGTCACCTTGGGCGGTGATTGTGGCGGTGACACCTCTCTTAAATCTTTTAGTTGTTTCTTTTCCGCTTCTTGGATAATCTTAATTTGGTTTTAGTTAGCTAAATAAGTTTAAGAAAAGTGGGGTGTTATAGTTAATGATAGATGTCATAACTGGACATGAGATCATGTTATTCATGGATGGGCTCCTCCGGTTACAATCAAATTCGCATGGCGTCGGAAGATGAAGAGTTGACAGCATTCAGAACGCCAAAAGGCATCTACTGTTACAAAATAATGCCCTTCGATTTGAAAAATGCATGTGCTACATACCAAAGGGCTATGCAAGAAATATTTGATGATATGCTTCATAAAATGGTCGAATGCTACGTAGATGACCTGGTTGTGAAGTCGAAATTGCTCACAAATCACTTGGTGCATTTAAGGCAAGTTTTCGACCGCCTACGAAAGTTTCAACTCAAAATAAACCCCTTGAAATGTGATTTCGGGGTTGCTGCTAGAAAGTTCCACGGGTTTACTGTTCGACACAGGGGCATCGAGATCGAACAGGCTAAAATCGACGCTATAATTAAGATGCCTGAGCCAAGAAACCTTCATGAGCTTAAAGCTTACAAGGGAAGTTGACTTACATCCAAAGGTTCATATCAATCCTAGCATGAAGACCTTTTAGTCGGTTGATGAAGAAGGGTATCCCGTTCATATGGGATGAGGCATGCAAGAACGCATTTGAGAGTATCAAGTCATACTTGATGAAGCCGCCTGTGCTAACCGCTCTTGTTCATGGTCGCCCACTAATCCTCTATATCTCCGCCTAAGATAGTTCTGTGGGCGCCTTGCTTGCTCAGGAAAACGACAAGTGGAAAGAGAATGATCTCTACTATCTTAGTAGAATGATGACCCCGAACGAGTTAAAGTACTTCTCAATTGAAAAACTATGTTTGGCACTTGTGTTCGCTATCAAAAAACTTAAGCACTACTTTGAGGCCCATACCATCCAGCTTGTTTCCAAAGCAAACCCGGTGAAGTATGTTATGGCAAAGGTCATGCTCTCCGACCGCCTCGCAAGGTGGTACTTATTGTTTCAACATTTTGAAATCATATATGTGCCACAAAAGTCTGTCAAGGGGCAAGCCTTAGCCGATTTCCTAGTAGATCACCCAATATCAGCTGAATGGGAGTTGTCTGACGATCTACCTGATGAAGATGCGCTTATCATTGAAATCCTACCCTCATGGAAGATGTACTTTGATGGAGTTTCACATAGAGAATGGGCAGGAGCTGGAATTGTCTTTGTCACTCCAGAAGGTGAAGTGTTACCATATTCATTCACCTTGACGGAAACATGTTCAAACAACGTTGCTGAGTACCAAGCATTGATACTTGGGCTCGAGATAGCGACTGACATGAAACAATTGAGGATTAACATTTATGGAGATTCAAAACTGGTCATCAACCAAGTGTTGGGCCTGTATGAAGTGAAAAAGGCTGAGTTAGTCCCATATAACAACTATGCAAAGATACTCATGCAATGGTTAGGGGACGTCACAATTGAACATGTACCAATGAAAGAAAACAAGCAGGCCGACGCCTTAGCCGCATTGGCTTCAACTATTGCTCATCCAGCCGCCCGAGTACAAGTATGTCAAAGGTGGGTAGTTTCGCCAATCTTCAATGAAGACGACTCAATTGATGAAACTGTTGAACTCCCTACTGCCTCAGTTTATGATATAGGTAAGGACGACTGGAGGCAACCCCTGATTGACTAACTCACCGATGGAAAGTTACCTGAAGATCCTCGTAAAAGGGTGGATATAAAGCGTCAAACTCCTCGCCTCATATGCTATAAAGAAACATTGTATCGTCATTCATTTGATGGAGTAGTTCTCCAATGTCTAGGGGATGAGGAAGCTTTACAAGCTATGCAAGAAGCTCACTCTGGAGTTTGCAGTGAACATCAATCCGGCCCCAAGTTACACTTACATATTAAGCGAATGGGCTATTATTGGCCTACAATGGTAAAGGATTGTATAGACTATGCTCGAATGTGTCAAGCCTGCCAGTTTCATGCAAACTTTATCCATCAGCCACCGGAACCTCTACACCCAACAGTTGCATCTTGGCCATTTGACACTTGGGAACTTGATGTGGTTGGCCCAATTACACCTAAGTCAATTACAGGGCATGTATACATATTAGCCGCCACTGATTACTTTTCAAAGTGGGCCGAAGCCGTGGCGTTGAAGGAGGTGAAGAAAGAAAATGTTGCACACTTTCTCTGAGTCCAAATCATCCATCGATTTGGTATCCCACGATATATCCTAACAGATAATGGGAAACATTTTGACAACAAGTTGATGGACAATATCTGCAAGCTTTTTGACTTTAAGCAACGAAACTCATCAGCTTACTATGCAACAACAAATGGGCTTGCCGAAGCATTTAATAAGACCCTATGCCATTTGTTGAAGAAAGTGGTCTCGAAATTGAAAGAGACTATCATGACAGAATGGAAGAAGCATTGTGGGCGTATAGAACCATATACCGCACACCTACTCAAAGTACCCCATACTCTTTGGTGTATGGTGTAGAAGCGGTCTTGCCATACAAGATGGTTTTATTGATGAAGAAAATGCTAAGTTACGCTTGGCTGAGTTAGAAGCCTTGGATGAAAAACGTTTGCAAGCGCAACAAAGCTTGGAGTGCTATCAAGCTCGCATGTCTAGAGCTTTTAACAAAAGGGTAAGGGCCCGTTCCTTTCAAATTGGGGACAAAGTCCTAGCTGTTCGTAGGCCCATCATTGTCACGAGAAAAACTGGCCACAAGTTCACTTCAAGGTGGGATGGTCTCTACGTGATTCTAGAAGTTTACACCGGTGGGGCGTACAAGCTGATTGGTGAAGATGGGTTGAAGATCAGTCCAATTAATGGAAGGTTGCTAAAGCTTTACCACCCTTAAACTTGGGGTGTCAACTCAAGTCATGAAAATATGGTGGATGACTCATTCATAAAAAATGCAGCATGTGGTTAAACTGCTAATGCATCTCACTTTGTCTATGGGTGGCCCAAATCATAGACGCTCCTGGCCCGCACGAGTTTAAATTGTGAACGGATCTACTAAAAAAATCATTTGAACTACGTTTGACTTGATCTCCTTCATAGGAGTACATAGGCATGCAACTTAGAAATCAAATTATCTAAGTTCAGTCATAACAAAACAAATCCAATTCATGTTGCAAGAGTGATGTAGAAGGACAATCATTCAACAGGTCAAAGCAAAGATGTACGAGTGATTGCTAAAAGAAAACAAGCACAAAAATGAGAAGCTTTCAATTATCAAGAGTTGGGAAAATGAACCACAAAAAAGTCTTGCAACCATAAAGAGAAATTAAAGGAAAAGTACATAAGTTGATAAAAAGCTTAAAGTTAAGCATGTTATCTTTACAGGCTTCTAAGCATCCCTTCGCCTTGGTCAGATTCTCTTCATAATCTGGCGTGAACACAATCAACTCTTGAATGCGAGAGACTTCTGCCTTGACATTTGAAACTACAGTCTCAGACATGACTGAATCTTCGATAGCCTCAGCAATATATCACCATCACATGTATTTTGGTGGGTAAGCTGATAGGGACAAACCCTTTATGAAATTTTAAAGGGAAGAAGCTAAAAGATACTCCTTGGTACGAGTTGAAACTGCCTCATGTCTTTAAAAGATACTCCCTGACACGAGTCGAAACTGTCTCATATCTTTTCAAGATACTCTCTAGCACGAGTCGAAACTGCCTCATATCTTTTCAAGATACTCTTTAGCACGAGTCGAAACTGCGTCATATATTTTCAAGATACTCCCTAACATGTGCCAAAACCGCCCCATATCTTTTCAAGATTCCCTAGCACGAGTCGAAATTGCCTCATATCTTTCAAGACTCCTTTGATGCATATTATATATACTAGTATTTCTTATGTGCGATGCGCAAAAAATAGGTGCCCAATATTAATATTTTATATTAAAATTTTAAATTTATTTAGATTTTAGATATTTAAATTATTGTAAATAATAATAATAATAATAATAATAATAATAATAATAATAATAATAATAATAATAATAATAATAATATGGTGGATGCATGTGCATGGTAGTAATAGTGGAAAAGATAACGGAAGTTATAACAGTAGGGGTATATTTGTCCAAAATATTATATAGTACAACATTTATAGCATAATGTATCATAAAAATTAACGGAAAAAATGGACATAAATGAAGGGTATAACCTTCATCCACACTTATTATGTTTATATATATATATATATATATATATATATATATATATATATATATATATATATATATATATATATATATATATATATATATATAATAAGGCTCATATGCGGCAATGGCTTTAGGTGCGGCGGTGCGGCCATATCAGCGTCGTCCATTCTACTTAATCTAACGGTATCGGCTAATTTCTGAAGATTTAAAGATTTAAGCGCGTCCTGGTAAGTGGGGGGTGTTATGGTAATTGTAGTGGTTATTTATATCGGTCGCTTTTCAGTATACACCAACAGTGTTAACAAAAGACACCAATAGTGTTAGGAAAAAGCACCACAATGAAATGCACAAATACACCAAAAAACACACAACACACCCAAAAAATATACCATATAACTCACCACCCCAATGGTGTATTCTGAACACTGTTGATGCTTTTAGTCATACCTAGTGGTGCGTTCTGGTGATGCATATCTAATTTGTGCATGTTTTTTTGGTGTGCATTTTCTAACATGGATGGTGTATATTTGTATAACTATTGGTGCGGTCGCACTGACCGCTCAGGAAGGCACCAACACGTATTCTCAAATACACCACAATAAGGTTAATAATGCACCAATAACGAATATAAAACACACAACACTATGATTTGATATATTCTGGTGTCCAATAACGACTTTAACCTTGCAGTTCGCGTAGTGTTAGAACACGCGCGAAAATATCAGAAAAGCCTTGATGAATGTGATTCGTTGGATTTATCTAATCTAATGACCTACAATTAACCGCACTGCCGCACCTAAATGCACTGCCGCACTTGAACCTTCCTATATATATATATATATATATATATATATATATATATATATATATATATATATATATATATATATATATATATATATATATATATATATATATATATATATATGCAAACATTAATTGTGCATGTGTATATATTATTTATATATTATATGTATATATATACACACAATACATACAATCAAGCACATGAATTATGTGTTATATATATACCCACGCATTGCATGCAAATGGTGGTGCAAAACAAAAACATCAAATATATATACATGTGGACCAGGCATATATTATATGTATATATATACATATGCGCAAACAAAATGCATGTGTATATATATTACGGATTATATATAAGTTAAACATATGGATTATGCATAGTGGGCCGCGTTTATATATTATATGTATATATACATATATGTAGTTCACACAAACAAAGCGAATTAGGGATGATCAAGGTTCCTGGATCAAAGGGTTTGCGTATGCTGTTCGGGCTTGTTCGAATGAAGCTGTCGAAGCCTGGGCATTGTTGAAAGGTATACAGCTAGCTACCTCCCTCAGGTTGAAGAATGTCTGCTTTGAAAGTGATTCTATGAACATCGTGAAGGCCGTGAATCAGAATGGGATGGTTGACAGTGTTGTAAGCAATATAACCCATGCATACAAGCATGAATTGAGCAACATCTCAAACTGGGTGGTATCTTATGTGCCAAGGGAAAAGAACAGTGTTGCAAACCATTTGGCCAAATCAGCTAGTGGCACCACAGGTTTAAGAGTCTTAGAAATCGTCCCGGGGATGTTTGACCAGATCCTCGAAGAAGACAGATTCGGTATTCTGATTTGGCGTCAACTTGATAGCTCGCTTCTGTAACCTGGGTATTCCCCTTCCATATATTCCAAAAAAATTAAAATGAAACAAAATAAAATAAAAACGAAGCGAACTAGTGCATTGCATATTATATTATTACTCCGTATCAAGGCTATGTTTGGCAAACCTAGCTGAAAAGGTAACTGAAAGCTTAAAAAGAGTTGAAAGCTTAAAAGGAGCTGAAAGCTTAAAAAGAGCTGAAAGCTTAAACAGAAAGCTAGGAGCTGAAAATTGAAGAGCTGTTAAGCTAGCTGTAATGTTTGAAAGTGTTTGGTAAAATTAGTTTTTTGATAAGCTGATAAATATAAAAAGACAAAAAAAAAAAAAAAGATATCTTCATAAAATTTAAATTATTTTGTTTACATATTAAAATTTTACATTTTGTCTTTAAAAAAATTAACATTTTCAAATAAAATTATTAGCATAATCATGATCTAAAAAATTTAACATTTTGAAATTAAGTAGCAATAATGTTGCGAATCTCCTTCATCTCATAATAATAATAATAATAATAATAATAATAATAATAATAATAATAATAATAATAATAATAATAATAATAATAATAATAATAATAATAATTGCGATAACAATTACGAATAAAGGAGAAAAGAAAAAATAATAATAATAATAATAATAATAATAATAATTGCGATAACAATTACGAATAAAGGAGAAAAGAAAAAAAATTTAATTAGAAATGGTAAAATTAAATATGTCATTTCTTTAAAATAATAAGTACAATGATGAAAATAAAGTTAGGAAGCTCTTAGCTTATTTTGAAACACTACCTAAAATAGAGTTCTAAAATAAGCCTTTATTTTAAGTTACGAACTTATTTTAGAAACACTACCAAACAGAGCTTATAGCTTATTAATTGTTTAAAATAAGCTATAAACTCCTAAATAATCTCGGACAAACAAAGCCTATATACATATATGTAGTATGATATGCATATGCAAAGGGACACGCGAAAGCTCAGTAACCATACATATGTGTCTGTGTTCACACGCAACATAATAAAGAAAAGGAATAAGTCTCAAATAAGCCATTAAACTGCACACGATAATGTAATCAGGCCACTGAACCTAAAAAATCAATAATTAGGTCCCTAAACTAATCAAATTCATGCAATTCTTTCAATTTGTAAGTTTCCAACAGGTCATCTTAAATTAAAATATTTTTAAAAAAATAAAATAAAAATAATTATTTAAAATTAAATTTTAAAAAAAAAACAAACAAACAAACAAAACTTCCGATCGGAGACGTCTCCGTCCAGACGAAGCTTCGTCTCCATGGACGGAGACGAAGAGTTTCCTCGTCTCCGGCCGGAAGATCTGCTTTTTTTTTTTTAATTTTAATTTTAAATAATTATTTTTAAAATTTATTTTAAAAAAAATCATTTAAGTTGAGATGACCTGTTGGAAACCTGTAAATTGGAATAATTACATGAATTTGGTTAGTTTAGGGACCTAATAGTAGGTGTTTTTAGTTTCAACGGCCTAATTGCATTATTGAGTGCAGTTCAATGGCTTATTTGACCCTTATTCCATTATTTTTTAAAAAATAAATTTTTAAAATAATTATTTACAGTTAAAATTTAAAAAAAAAAAAAAAAGGCCGGAGACGAAGAGTTTCTTTGTCTCCATCCATGGAGCTAGACGAAGCTTCGTTTGGACGGAGACGTCTCCATGGCAGGAGATGAAGAAACTCTCCATCTCAGCCGGAGGTTTTTTTTATTTTTTTTATTTTTTTGTTTTGTTTTGTTTTTTGTTTTGTTTTTTTTTTTTAATAATTTAAAATAATTATTTTTAAAATTTTATTTTAAAAAAAAATAATTTAATATAAGATGACTTGTTGGAAACCTACAAATTAGAAGAATTGCATGAATTTGATCAGTTTAGTGACTTAATTGTTGATTTTTTTAAGTTCAGTGACCTAATTGCATTATCGTGTGCAGTTCGATGGCCTATTTGACCCTTATTCCTGAAGAAAAAGAGAGCCTTGGGAATTGGGATATGAAAAGAGAGCCTTGGGAATTGGGATATGTGAAAGTACATAGCGCATGGCTCTAGACCTCTGTACTCTTAATATGGTAAAATGGTTGTTAGCTAATTGTGTTAATTAGATGGTATAAATAGTTGATAACATTAGTTAATTGTAGAAAAGTATTTGGTAAACTAACTATTTGTTAGCTGATAGCTTGTTTGGTATAATTTCTTTTTTCAAAAGACTAATTGAAAAAGTAGTTTGGAGTAGCTTTTTGAATTTTAGTCTTTTGGAGTTGCAAAAAGCTAATTAAGCCAAAAATTTATATAGATATTTTAACTAAATCAATCAATTAATAATGATCAAATAAGTCAATAGTCTTTTGGAGTTGCAAAAAGCTAATTAAGCCAAAAATTTATATAGATATTTTAACTAAATCAATCAATTAATAATGATCAAATAAGTCAAAATTGACCTATAGGCCAATTTTTTTACCAAAGAGGGCCTATATCTACATATATATGAACGCATGAGCTACCCACAACAGAGCTCAAGGAAAAGAAACATAGCACATATTCAAGCATGGCAAAAAAATAACTCAAACATTCGTGCAGCAAAAACATTTCGAAGCAGTGAAACAATATCTTACTTGGTTGGGGAAAGAGTTTCGCGTCTTCAAGAGGCGTATAGTTGCGTTCGAAGCGACGACGACGTCTCAACAGACTTTCCTCTCCGTCAAGTCCTCCGGCGACAGTTCTATGATGCAAGCGAACTCCTGGGGCACGTGAAAGCAAAGTAAAAGGGCAATAATCAATTGATTCTATATAATCAATTGATTCTATATGAGTCTTCAATTCCAGAGGAACAGAATCAAAGTGATATTTCTCCGTTGCGCTGGCAGTTCACCGGCGACTTCCATAGTGGCATGAGCGAGTAACAACTAACAAGCCTATAGTGATTTCATCTTCTCGATCGATAGACATGAAAGCAACGTGCCGGAGCACGTGCTCGGCGACTACCCAGCATCTTTCCTCGCCGTGGATTTCTGCAACAGCCGCCGGCGCGGAGGTGTTGAGATCGAAAGGGTACGACGGCGTCGGGAAGTATGGGATAAATTCAAAAAGCAGAATAATAAATTGGGATATTGTAGAAACTCATAGGGATAATTTGGGAAAAAAAGAATAATAATGATGTTTAATTTTAGAAAGTGGACAATATTTTGAGACATACTAAAATAGAAAGTAAGATAGGTAAAATGGGAAAGAGTGAGTATTTCTCAATAATTATTGCCAAGTAAATTTTAGGAATTATTTCAAGTAAAAGTTTCTTTAGAAAGGATTTTATCAATGTCTGCTTCCATAGTGTCCATCACCGCAAATCCGTCCTCCGTCACCACCCGTCGCCGAATCGTCGTCGAGAAAAGGCAGCCTGTCGCTTTGGACAATGCTGAATCCAACTTAGCGGCCGCGGCGGCTGCAGCCGCCGTCGCGTCTCCATCCACAGGCAACAATAAACAGGTTGCAGGCGACGCTACTATCAAAGATCTAAGTCAACACTCAATCTGAACGGAAATTTTGTCTCTTGTTAATCATCGCCACCACCACTCCCTTCTTTACCCCCTCACGGCTCTGTGGGTTAAGCTCACAAGACCCTTGTGTGTAAAGGGTTTGGGGTGGAAATCTGAGCCAAGAAAATGAGACCCAGTTGGCGCAGTTCAACTTAGCATTGAAGAAGCCATTGATTTGCCACCAGAAAGGGAACCCACAGAAAAAGCCCCTAGTGCTTTGGAGGTTTTGCAATCAATTTCTTGAAATTAGAAAGAAGAACACGACGAATAATTGAGTGGACTTTGTGTAAGATGAAGACATATATGAGCGGTGGCTGGGGGAATGGGGTTCGAGTTTTTACCCACGCCGCCACCTCAAATGGCGGAGAAACCGCCAATCCGTACGGCAGGACATGACTACGAAAGAGGACGGTGAGGAGTTACATGTCTGGCGTCGAGAAAAATGGGCCGACAGGAACTATATTCAATGTGCCGTCGTCAAACCGATCGATAGGTGGTGAAACCACCAAACTCGAGGGACCTTGGCTGGTATTTACTCTTTTAGTTATGAATCTTTTGATGAATTTGTTGAGTTCAAATCCAAGTAAGTGAATAATTCCTAAACATTTAGGTTATTATTACTTGGTTGTAATTATAATTCTTATCTGTTTTTGTTCCTTATTATTTATATTATTTGTTATTTATTGTGCTTGATGTAGGTTATCTGCTGCTTACAGTTCTGTCCGCAGCATAAGTACTGCAACAGTTCTGTCCCAGTCAACATGTATTGGTGACTTCAGGAGTGGTTCTGTGATTGTTACTTCAGTTTCTAATCTGTTATATAAAAATGTGGTGAAGTTTATTGGTTTCTGTTGTTATCTATTTTATTAATAATAAAATAGATGACTTATTTAAAAAAACAAAACCACTTAAATGACATTTTGTTACTTCACTTTCTGATCTGTTAGATCAAAAAGATGTGAAGTTTATTTGATGAATACAATAGATGAGCTATTTACTCTATTTTATCACTTAAATGAAATATATTGCAAGATGGTGATTTCTGTGTTCCAGCTGAGATTGTACTGATTGAAGGTTGTGGTGAATGGTATTGAGTACTGATGTTTGATGTTTTTGATATTTTCTAAATGTTATGGAGTATTTTTTTAGTTTCTATTTTTCTTGCTTCCTTACTTTATGGAGATAGAAACCTTAGTCAGAAAGTGCACAGACAAATTGGGGATATCAACATGCTGAAGGAAATCAACCTAAGTTTGAGTTTGGGTTTTACTATGTGTGAACTCAGGTAACACTCTATGAAGTATTAATCAATCTAAATAGGATTGTAGCTTACTTATACAATTTCATGTATTCTATAAAAGTTAAATTGTATGAAATATTTGGTGTTATATTGAAACCAACTCAAATAAAAGTTTAGTTATACTTTTATAACGCTAACATACAAATATTACAAATTCTACAAAAATATCTGGAATCAAAATACAGATTTCTTCATTAAAGGGCATCAAATAAATTTGCTAACCCTTTTAAACAATACGTCACATAAAATTTCACGTGATTCTTATAAAAATATAGGGCATCAAAAAAATATATATATCTACAATTTTAATAAGAGCCAATAATGTTAGGCCCTTAAATGGAATAAAAAAATGTCGGGACTAATTGTTTCTTAAAATGAATAGTTTATATTATTTTGATTTTAGTATTTTTAACGATTTTCCGTATTTACCCTTTATTATATTATTTTTTTTCCTTAAATAATCTTAAAATTCCGTTAGTATAAACTTTATTAACGGAATATTCCGTTAACTATTTATTATTCTTAACTTACTCATTAATTTCTATAAGAAAGGTCTTAGGTTTGAACCTCAATCCAATTAGAGTTAACATAATTGTTAAACATATACTACGAATATGTTAAAATATATTAAAAACATATAATATAATATTTAACATAAACTTTGGTCAAATAATTAGTCCGACTAAATACATAGCATTCAATGATTATAAATCTAGAACTTTGAAAATCATTTGATTTTTTTCGTTAAAAAAATAATAAATTTAAGTTCTGTTTTTTTTTTTTCGTTTAATTAAGCTTCTTTTGATTATTGAGAACAAAACTTAATATTTCAATTATGCTTTTATTAATGCATGAAAACTTGTAAAGAAATTTGTAAGTTAATTTTTAATATATTATTATAATAATAATATCTATTGTAACCTTATATTTTGAATTATTTATTAACATCATCTATTGACAGCAATTGTCATTGACAAACTCTCAAAACAATTTGTTTCAACAACAAATGGAAATTAAAAAAAATAACGATTTCATTATTGTGGATGAAAAAAGTATGTACGCCACTTTGTTCAATCATTATGTTGTGGAACTGTGTACACCTTGCAATGTGGACACGGTTCTATGTTCATAATTACTGAACTATATGTTATAATTATAAAGCTATATATTCATAATATTTTAACTTCATATTCATAAATATTAAACTCTATATTCACAATTACAGAACTATATGTTCATAATTACTGAATTATATGTTTATAATTATAAAGGTATATATTCATAATTTTTTAACTTCATATTCACAATTATTGAATCTCTATATTCACAATTACATAACTATATATTCATAATTACGTTCACAACTCTATGTTCATAATTATAGAACTATATGTTCATAATTTGTGAACTATATATTCATAATTATGAATAGTTTTGGAACCGTGTCCACCTTGCAAGGTGGACACGATTCCACAACATAATTTGCCCACTTTATTATTGCTCTTATTACTTAAATTAAAAAATAAATTAGTAGCTACAACAAAAAATAATACATATACATGCATTTAATTAATTTAAAATTAGATGTCTCACAACATATGAAACATGTAGGGGATAATTACCACTACCAAATATCAATATGTGCTTGTAAGATAAAGAGTTCATAGCACAACTAAGATCGCAGTCATATACACAACAAGACAAATCTAAAACTGCATACACCATAATCTCATTGCATGATGAATCCCACTATGATACCACCAATAGCCCAATTGCACACGACACGCTACCAAAAAAAAAAAAAAAAAAAAAAAAAAAAAAAAAAAAAAAAAAAAGAAAAAAGAAAAGGACATATACGGAAAATGAAAACAATAACAATGCTACCCAAAAGAGAATTAGAAAAATTTAAACCAAAAAGAGTATTTACTTAGACTATCGCTTTTAGACTTAATACTTAGATTAGTGTTATTATAAAGTTGCAAACATTTATTTTTGTGACGTTGATATATAATCAATCTCTCATATATTATCTTGTGTTTATATACTTTAAATTACCGATTTAATTACATATTCATGAACATCTTCTATATAATATTGCATTGATATACTTTGAAATACTTATTTAAAAATAAGTATTGGGCATTATCCTATTCGCGCAAAGCGCGTAGAAAAACTAGTATATATATATATATATATATATATATATAGGACTTCAAATCTTATGACTTCGTCATTTTCCCCTACTTGGAAGAAATCTAGCACTTTAAAGCAATAATCTCCATGCAATACTAATAAACATGTTGAAATAAATTTTTTTGGCCATCACAATTGGCAAGAACTGGATACAATTTACCAATTTGATCTCCTAAATTCCATGATGCAGAGTACCAAAAAGATGATTTAAAAAAAAAAAAAAAAAAAAAATAGGGCATCAGAATGAACTCTTCTTCATCTGCAAAAAAAACTTTGAATAAATTAAGGAAATTCTTACTGTAAACTCCCATTACTAGAGTTTAAAAAAAAAAAAACTAAAATAATCAGTAAGATCAATAATGCATCTTCATCATTTGCCAAAAACTAGAAAAAGAAATTGTTACTAATAACAAATATCCACACCAGTGATGAGAAAAAAAGGAGAAAACTTATAAAAAGTTAAAAACTTATAATAAATACATAGGTGGTGCAAATAGCCTAATAATGAGTGGTTAAAATGCTATTTGCACCACCTTAATTAAATTACATTTAAATATTTAAATAATAATTAATTAATTCAAATTTATAAAAAAAAAAAAAAAAAGAAGAAGAATCCTGCCCGCCTTCTCCGGTGAGAAGGCAACCCACTGGGCTGCCTTCTCACCGGAGAAGGCTACATGGGTCGCCTTCTCCGGTGAAAAGGCATGTCCATAGCCTTCTCACTGGAGAAGGCAGTCCCGGAGAAGGTGACGGGAGGGAGGGAGGGTTTTTTTTTTTTTAATTTAAAAAAATTGAAAAACAAATAATAATCTTTGATCACATTTAATGCTGGTGGTGTAAATAGCAAATTTGCATTTACACCGCCTATAAAGCTATTTAACCTACTAAATAGGTGGTGCAAATAGCAAAATAGGTGGTGTAAATAGAATTCCCCTTATTAAAGGGGATAAAAAGTAGCTTATATTGTTCATTTCAATAAAAAATGTATATTCATACTAATAATTATAATCATGCTATTTTGAATGAGATCATTAATGCTTTACAAACAATATAACTGCAAACAACAAAAATATCATTTCCAAAATAGCAGCAGAAAAACATCTCCTGGGCAGTCAGATAGCAGATATGACAAAAATAGTTTGTTCCACAATTATAGGGAGCAAGAGGAAGCAGGTCATCAACAACAAATGTATCATAACCGCATTGCAAAGTTTAACTTATATATTACCCGATTATTAATTCTTCTATTCAACACTTATAACTGTATTTCCATTGTAGTCGACTGCCATTGAATCCTTTATACATATATCTATCCAAACTGATCCTGAAATGCTTCCCTGAAATGGAAAACGTAACCAATTAGATAAAACCCTAATTTCTTTTTTGAATAATCTATATATCTATATCTATATCTATATCTATATATATATATATATATATATATATATATATATATATATATATATATATATATATATATATATATATATAAAAGTAAAATCCTCCTAACAAATTTTTCCCCCCAAAACTTTTATAGTAAAACTTATTTGGTAAGTAAATGTCAAATGGAAATTAAATAAATAAATAAATAAATAAATAAATAATAATAATAATAATAATAATAATAATAATAATAATAATAATAATAATAATGTTATTACCTTAAATAAATAAATTATTATACTTTCCCTTAAATAAATAAATTATTATATTTTCCTTTTGAATTAGTATTTTCTACCTATAAATATAAGAGCTTCTTCAATCAAAGAATCTCAAACTCATCTCTCAGCTTTCTTTTTGTATGAGTTTTTTACATTTTTCTAACTATATTGTCACGTACTTCAATATGTTTTGCAGTTGGACATCATGAATAGCTTCATCAACGATATCTTCTTGAAGCTCGCCCAAGAGGTGACTCGCTTGGCCCACTACAACAAGAAGCCGATAATCACTTCCCGCGAGATCCAGACCGGCATGAGATTGGTTCTTCCTGGCAAATTGGTAAAGCACGTTGTCTCTCTAAAAACACTAAAGCAGTCACAATATTTACAAGCTCTTAGATGAAATCATTTAAATCCATGTTTCCTTTTTATATAATATCAACTAGGGGTTAATAGATGTAAAGTAACTTGGATTTGAGTTTAATTTCATATTATTCTTCCAAAAGGTTTAATTTCATATTATAAGTATTGTTATCTACCTTCAACTATCAGTGAATCGATTAGCATTCTAAAAAAAAAAAAAAAAAATTGAATGTCTGTATCTACGTGCATTTAAGATGCAACATGTGTATGATTCATTAGGCTTTGAGGCAGGAGAACACATCTGGGTACATTGCATATTAGTGGATCTGTATCTCATTGCAAAAAAATATACATACAATTAATTAATTAATATAATTACAATTATGATTATTCTAATTCAAAAAAAAAAACTAAAGAATTAATTGTAATAATGGAATTTGTTATTACTATTCTGTTACTAATTGACACAGAAATCAGACCAAAAGAAAAACGAAATTAATATTAAAAATGGACTCGAATTAAAAAAAAATGTGCTTAATAAGTAAATAACTAATTTGTTAGACAGGAAATTAGGGTAAAGGAAAAAGAAAATGATTATTAAACATTGTACCTGATTGTTTTTATGATTGAAAATGAATATTACAAACGTACCAGATTGTTTTTATGACCAGAAATAAGAATGAATTTTACACACGAGAATCTATTATTAATATTCCGTTATACTAATAGGCATGGGAATCATGTTAAATGAAAAAAGGATTTAATATTAAAAATTTATTGGAAATATAACACAGTTTTCCCTACGAAAAAATTAATAACCACCAAATGAAATATTAGGAAAAAATTATGAAGAAAAAAGAAATGGAAACAAATATTAACTCTTTCTATGAATGAAAAAAGGAAATGAATATATCCATATTTCACTTAAAATATAATCAGTAATTATATTATTATAATTATATTAATTATTTATGAAGGAAAAAGGAAATGAATATGAAAGGAAAAAAATAAAATTTAGACACGAAAATCTATTATTAATATTCTGATACTAATAGACACGGGAATTAGACCAAATGAAAAAAAGATTTAATATTACAAAATTATTAAAAATATAACACCGCTTTCCCTAAGAAAGAATTAGTAACCACCATGTGAAATATTAGAAAAATTTATGAGGGAAAAAGAAATAGAAATGAATATTAACTCTTTCTATGAGTGAAAAAGGAAATGAATATATTCATCTTTCACTTAAAATATAATCAGTAATTATATTTTTATAATTATATTACTTTTTAATTATGTGGAAATGAATATTAATTCTTTTTATGACCGAGAAAGGAAATGAATATTTCACAAAGAAATCTGTTATTAATATCATGTTACTAATCGACATGGAAATAAGGACAATTAATCGACAATTATTAGGGAAAATGAATAAAAATCAATATTAATTCTTTTTATGAAGGAAAAAAAAAAAGAAATAAATATATTCAAAAGGAAATGAAATATGAAGAAAAACGAATGAATATGTTTATATTTCACTAAAAATATAACACAGCTTTTGGCACAGAAATCAGACCAAAAGAAAAAGGAAATTAATATTAAAAATGGACTCGAATTTAAAAAAAAAAATATGTGCTTAATAAGTAAATAACTAATTTGCTACATAGAAAATTAGGGTAAAGGAAAAAGGAAATGATTATTAAACACGTACCAAATTGTTTTTGTGATTGCAAATGAATATTACAAACGTACCAGATTGTTTTTATGACCAGAAATAGGAATGAATTTTACACACGAAAATCTATTATTAATATTATGTTACTAATAGGCATAGGAATCATGCCAAATGAAAAAAAGATTTAATATTAAAAATTTATTGGAAATATAACACAATTTTCCCTACAAAAAAATTAGTAACCACCAAATGAAATATTAGGAAAAAATTATGAAGGAAAAAGAAATGGAAACAAATATTAACTCTTTCTATGAATGAAAAAGGAAATGAATATATCCATATTTCACTTAAAATATAATCAGTAATTATATTATTATAATTATATTAATTATTTATGAAGGAAAAAGAAAATGAATATGAACAGAAAAAAAATGAATTTTACACACAAGAATCTATTATTAATATTTTGTTACTAATAGACACAGGAATCAGGCCAAATGAAAAAAAGATTTAATATTAAAAATTTATTGAAAATATAACACCGCTTTCCCTACGAAAAAATTAGTAACCACCAAATGAAATATTAGGAAAAAATTATGAAGGAAAAAGAAATGGAAATGAATATTAACTCTTTCTATGAGTGAAAAAGGAAATGAATATACTCATATTTCACTTAAAATATAATCAGTAATTATATGATTATAATTATTATACTTATATTAATTATTTATGAAGGAAAAATGAAATGAATATATTAATATTTTATTAGAAATATAATCAGTAATTATATTTTTATAATTATATTATTTTTAAATCAGAAAGGAAATGAATATTTCACACAGAAATCCGTTATTAATATCCTAATCAGGCCAATTAATCGACAATTATTAGGAAAAATGAATAGAAATCAATATTAATTCTTTTTATGAAGGAAAAAAAAAAAAGAAATGAATATATTCAAAAGGAAATGAAATATTAAGAAAAACGAATGAATATGTTTATATTTTACTGAAAATATAACACAGCTTTTTAAATTTTTAAATATAAATCTATTAATACAAATTATAATGAATGAAATTATATTATAGAATTTTTATATATACATATTAATAAATATTATGTGTATATACAATGTATTATTCAATCATATAAGGATATGCGTCCGATTAGAGTTTATATTTATTCATACAAAATTTAGAATTTACATTTTTATTGATTTCTAAATACAATTTTCTTAGTTATTATTATTCATATATTTGAAATTATAATATATATGAAATACAATTTGGAATAAATCAATTTAATTTTATAAATGTTTTCTATAAACTTATCTAAATATGTACATGATTAGAGATTATACTAACCATACAATATTTTAATTTTAATTTTGTATATTATGAAAATAGATACTTGACCAAATATATAAAAGTCCAACTATATTATTATATTGTACATTTTAATATCTTTATATTTTTCTAATTTAATTTTAAATTCATAATAACAAAAAAAAAAAATCTCGAGTAAAACACTATATTTTAAAAAATACAATTTGATAAATATAATAAATTAATTAATACAATATCATTTATGTTTATAATAATTAAAGAAAAAAATAAATAATTCAAATATGTGAACCAATAATTTCAAAATGAAATTAATATATAGTTACAAATAAATATAGCATGATTACATTTACTTTAATTAGTTTTAATTCCCTTAATGATATGACTTTTCTTTATCAATTGTTTATGGGAGGCTAAGGGAGTGTTTGAGTTGGTGGAAGTTTTTATTTTTTTTTTTTGAAATACTTACTAATAAAAAATAATTTTAAAATATTTTTTAACCCCTCATACCATTTGTAAATCTTATATTTTTTAAACAATACAATTTGATAAATATCATAAATTAATTAGTACAATATCATTTCTGTTTATAAATTATAATAATTTAAAACAAATTCAAATATGTGAACCAATGATTTCAAAATGAAATTAATATACAGTTACAAATAAATATAGCATGATTAGATTTACTTTAATTAGTTTTAATTTCCTTAATGAAATGACTTTTCTTTGTTAGTTTTTTTATAGGAGGCTAAGGGAGTGTTTGGATTGTTGAAAAATATTTTAAAATAAAAATACATACAAATAAAAAATAATTTAAAATATTTTTTAACCCCTCATAACATATGTAAATGTTATATATTTTTTAAAATACAATTTGGTAAATATCAAATTTTTGTTTATAATAGTTAAAGAAAAAAAATAAATAATTCAAAAATGTGAACCAATGATTTCAAAATGAAATTAATATACAATTGCAAATAAATATAGCATGATTAGATTTACTTTAATTAGTTTTAATTTCCTTAATGAAATGACTTTTCTTTATCAGTTTTTTTTTATGGGAGCCTAAGGGAGTGTTTGGATTGCTGGAAAATATTTAAAAATAAAAATACATACTAATAAAAAATAATTTAAAATATTTTTTAACCCCTCATAACATGTGTAAATGTTATATATCTATATATATTTTTAAATACAATTTGATAAATATCATAATTTTTGTTTATAATAGTTAAAGAAAAAAATAAATAATTCAAAGATGTGAACCAATGATTTCAAAATGAATTTAATATACAGTTACAAATAAATATAGCATGCTTAGATTTTTTTTTTTTTTGAATGTTACTGGTTCTATTACATTGTAATATCTGTTCATATACTTTCTCAACCTACTGAAACACAAAGAACCAATAACGCCTCCACTGAGGCTTGAACTCATAACCTTCCAAATGGAAGTCCAACCCGGGTACCATTAGACCACATAGTCCTGGCATGCTTAGATTTACTTTAATTAGTTTTAATTTTCTTAATGAAATAACTTTTATTTTTCAGTTTTTTATTAGAGACTAAGGGAGTGTTTGGGTTGCTGGAAAATATTTTAGAAATAAAAATACTTACTAATAAAAAATAATTTTAAAATATTTTTAATCCCTAAACATGAGAAAATTTTACATTAAAAAAATACAATTTGATAAATATTATAAATTAATTATTGCAATATCATTTATGTTTACAACGAGAATAATTAAAGAAAAAATAAATAAATCAAATATGTGAACCAATGATTTCAAAATGAAATTAATATAACATGATTAGATAAAGTTACTAATGCCCCTCTTTCGGGTGAAAGGCCTGGCCTGGAGATTTACTGCCCGTTTGGTTCACGGAATTAATTTGGAGGGAATAGGAATTCTATTCCACATGGAATGGAATAGGTAAAGAATAGAATAGAAATTGTATTATGTTGTTTGGTTAGCTGAAGGAATAAACTTTAGGAATTATATTCTAACGTTTGGTTGGTTAAGGAATAGAAATAGAATATATGTTTAAAAGACATAAATGTCCTTGTACTAAATATATTATAATTATTATTATTTTTATATTTATTATTAATAATACTATCTCGTTTTTGCTTTCATTATTATTATTATTATTATTATTATTATTATTATTATTATTATTATTATTATTATTATTATTATTATAAAACCCTAGATCTAAATCCACTCTCCACTCTCAATCAATCTGTTCAATTACTTCATCGTCTCTCATTCTCTGTTTCTTCTTCCGCCAGCCAGATCGAAGATTCACATAGAGCCATATCATGCCTCCTGCCCTCCTGCCCTCCGTCAAAGTTCAGAGACGATGAGCCATAATATTCGCCGTCATTGATTTCATTGTTCGCCGCCCTAAAACGCCGGGTAGACGCCGACTGCGTAACATGCGAGAAAGGCGCTGGTGGCCGATCGAGGGAGATGAAGAGAAATATGGTGAAGGCTGCTGGCTTGTAATGTATCAAAATGCCGGTGGAGAGGGCGGCCAAGAAGAAGAGGTTGTTCCACATGGCAGTCACTGCTTCTGGATGAGATACCTACTTTTGTTGCTCAGCCGCTTCCTTCTGGGATGGATCAGGGTTACATAGTCCTTAACAGACCTTGGGCATTTGTACAATGGCTTCAACAAGGAGATATTGAAGAAGTACGTACTAATGGCAGAGCCAAATCATGTTATTGTCAAGCCCATACCAAACTTATCTAAGATGTACGCATATGCTGTTTCATCTGCATTGCATAATGTTGGCAACATCTTTTATATATATATATATATATATATATATATATATATATATATATATATATATATATATATATATATATATATATAATTTGTAAAAAATAAAATTCAAAAAAATACCTTTGTTTGAAGCTTTAATTTGATGTAGATGTAGATGATAGAAGGAATTGCAAAGATTGATGCAGAATGGCAGAAGGAATTGCTTGATTGATACAACAAAAAGGTTAAAATTGACAAAAAAAAAAAAAATTCTATTCCTAAGGACGCAGGAATAAGTTAATACCAGGGGGGCCCTGGTAATAGCTATTACCTTATTTGAGGTAATAGGTTATTACTAGGAATATTATTCCTGGTAATAGAAATGGTTACCAAACAAAGGAATAAGTCTATTACTGGAATCCTATGCTATTCCCGGCCTATTCCGTGAACCAAACGGGTCATTAAAGTTGCTCAATTCCCAAAGGCAATGATCAAATCCTTACCTTTGGTTAATAAGGATGGATGCGTCTCTTCCACTCAACCACACCCTCCAAGTTCTTAGTGAAATGACTTTAATAAAAGTAAAATCCTCCTTTACAACATCCCAACCCAAATTAATATGAATATTAATTAATTAGTAAAAAATAATAAAGCTTAATTGGTAACAAAATTTTATATGAAAATTAACTAATATCTAATGAATTGTTACCACAGATTAAAGTCAATATGTATATAAAAATGAAAAATGGTTACCAAATTATGAGAATAATTAAATTATTATAATTATAAAAATAATGGATACAAATTCTGCGTAACAAATGAGAAAATTCGTTTGAAATTCTGCGTAATTTTATAAACAAATAATAATTTATTAATTATTATTTACACCAATTTATACTATTAATAAAAGTAAAATTCTCATCTTCAACATTCCCACCCAAATGAATATGAATATTAATTAAGTGGTAAATTTTTTTTTAATAAAGCTTAATTGGTAACAAAATTTTATATGAAAATTAACTAATATCTAATGAATTTTTATCACACATTGAAGTCAATGTGTACTTAAAAATGGATGATGGTTATCAAATGCTGAGAATAATTAAATCATTATAATTCTGAGAATAATGGAAACAAATTCTGCGTAATAAATGAGAAAATCCATTTGAAATTCTATGTAATTTTATAAGGAAATAATTATTTATTAATCATTATTTACACCAATCTATATTTATACTATTAATAAAAGTAAAATCTTCAATTAAAATGTCTTTCGCCCTTCTGATACGAGATTGTCATTCAAGTTCTAACGAAAACAATTCACGTTGATGCTCGCATATGCCATGACTATCAACAAAAGTCAGGGTCAAACACTAACTCACGTTGAGTTATTACTAAAAAATCGGTCTTTAATCACGGTTAATTGTATGTGAATTTTTCCCGAGTCATCCATCCTGATGGTCTGATGATTTTAACTCTAGACGAGGATGGATAAAATTCCGTTACTACTACCAATGTTGTCTACAAAGAGATTTTCAATAATGTATAATTCAAGTTATTGATATTATGGTTTTTTATATACAAAGATGACAAAATTGCTATATATCTACATAGAAAATATATCTTCCGTATAAATAATTTCTATAATTGAGTTGCTAGACAACGAGCTAATTAGTCCCATTAATACAAATTCTAAACACTGATATATAAAATCTATAAAGTTGCAGCACCGAATGCATATATCTACACGTTAACTATTAATTGGGCAATTATTTACTCGAATTCAAGTATTGATAACATCAGAAAACATAATCGGTGCAGCTCAATTCTTCAATTATATTATATAATATTCGATGTTATAATTTATACAATTGTATATCGATCTAAATATTTTTAAAATATTATAACAAATTCATTCCGTGCAACGCACGGGCGCAAATACTAGTATGACTAATAAGCAATTATTTATACAAACACATAAACAAATATATGAATCTATAAATAAATTTGTAGTTAAATAGAGGTATAGGTTAACTTGGCTCATAGACGATTTTGTGCTCGAATAATCATTTAGATGATCTCTAAACGGTCTTGGCTAAAAATTAGGAATGAAAACGAAGATCGCCGAGTAGATAAGCTCTTCAGAGCTCAAGATCTTGGTGAAATTTAAGAACGAATTCAAAGTTTAAAGTTAGACTTTAACAACGAATTCAAAGTTTAAACCTAGACTCTACGATTCAACGCACAGATTCGGACAGAGTTAGACAGAATTCTAGAACAGATGAGAGAATGCGATGAAGAGGGGTCGTTATATAGTGCACTGCTGTGCATAATTGATTATGCACTGCGCGTCATACACTACAATGTGTCTAAATCGACACTGGCTCAAGTATTATTTTTATATTATCAAATGAAACTATAGATATATCAAAATGATATTGTAGTTGTGATGAAATGAAACTACAATATATATAAAATGAAATTGAATAACATTTCACATATTTGAGTGTATAATGAAGCTGTAATTATATTCAAACGATTATGTAATTGTGTTTTAATGAAATTATAGTGTATATAAAATAAAATTAAATAACATTTTCACATATTTGAGTGTATAAATATTGAATGAAATTGTAGTTATATCGAAATGAAACTGTAGTTGTGTTGAACTGAACCTGCAATTATACAAAATGAAATTGAAGAACAGAGTTATTTTTTGCGAAGATTCTGTTTCTTTTCATTAAATAAAACGACGTCATTTTGACAATATCATTTTAGACACATTGTAGTGTCTGACGCGCGGTGCATAATCGATTATGCACCGCGGTGCACGATATAATTTGACGATGAAGAGAGGATGAGCTAAGCTTTAGACGGTGATTACGGTTTTATCAAATAGCTATTGTGCCGGGTTTTAGGCTTCTGGATTGCTAATTAGTTGGGCCTGAAATATGGTATTCATTTATTGTCTGGGCTTCAGATCTGTTAGAAAATAATTATTTATGCATTATTATTTCTTTTTGTATATTATCATATTTATTCTATTTTTCAAAAAAGAAAATTTAATTATTATAACATTCTATAATTATTATGTTATTTAATTATTATTATTATTATTTACCAGGACTATGTGGTCCAATGGTACTCGGGTTGGACTTCCATTTGGAAGGTTGTGAGTTCGAGCCTCAGTGGAGGCGTTATTAGCTCTTTGTGTTTCAATAAGTTGGGAAAGTATATGAATAGATACTACATTGTAATAGAGCACATAGCATTCAAAAATGTTATTTAATTATTACGAAATATAATTATAATTTTGGACCTAATGAATTGGTAGCACTGTCAACAATGCTATCAATTTTCAATTTGTGTTTTGGATACTACCAGTGAAACACTCTAATGCCTAATGTTTTTTTATGCTCTCAAGTGTTTGTATTAGACTATTTTTTTCTATCACATACAAATTTTGCAGGATGGATTGTGCAACAAGGCAGGGAACAGATGAACAATTTACTGCCACCTTTTAATTTTTTTTTGAAAACTGTTTAATGTTATGTACTTTATCAAATTTTGTTTTTAGTATTTTGTCTTTCTTTGATACTGTTTACACGATCAAGTAAAGACACCCATCGTGCATGAAAAGTAAGAAATTGTTGTTGTAACAACAATTTAATCTTTTCATTTTTAATATATTTCTCTTTTAGTATATTAAAAATTAAAAATGTACTTTTTATTTCTGATCCACACAATTGTGTGGACCATGGTCCAGATAAATTTAAAACAAATTTATAATTCACCCTGGGGTTTAACATTTTTTTGTATATAATTTTTTTTAAAAAAATTAATCTTTGTTTAAATTATCTGTCAACTGTCTAAATTGAAAAATAATATGAATTAAATTCATATATTTTTATATTGTATTTAGCGTTATTGTATTAACTTTCTTGAATTAAATTCATATAATTCTTCTACTATATTTAGCATTTTTTTTCTATATCACACGTGGATTTATTTTTGAAAAAGCATATAATTAAGTCAAATGTACGTAGCACTTTCAAGATTAAGTAATCTAAGGAGATTAAAAAATTTGATTTGTGAGGATAATGGATAATCTATAAGTACGACTAAAAATACCATATACAAATAAGTTTTCAATAATGTTAATTGTTATTTAATAATTTGCTCTATACAAAGTTTCTTATTTTGTTA
This sequence comes from Ipomoea nil, assembly GCF_001879475.1. NCBI lineage: Eukaryota > Viridiplantae > Streptophyta > Magnoliopsida > Solanales > Convolvulaceae > Ipomoea > Ipomoea nil. The sequence goes on along the minus strand of NW_017617990.1, from coordinate 2,421,282 downwards.
TTATTATGTCATATTATTTAATATATATATATATATATATATATATATATATATATATATATATATATATATATATATATATATATATATATATAAAAGTAAAATCCTCCTACCAAATTTTCCCCCCAAAACTTTAGTAGTAAAACTTATTTGGTAAGTAAATGTCAAATGGAAAATAAATAAATAAATAAATAATAATAATAATAATAATGTTATTACCTTAAATAAATAAATTATTATACTTTCCCTTAAATAAATAAATTATTATACTTTCCTTTTGAATTAGTATTTTCTACCTATAAATACAATGGCTTCTTCAATCAAAGAATCTCAGACTCATCTCTCTGTTTTCTTTTTGTATGAATTTTCTACATTTTTCTAACTATATTTTCATGTACTTCAATATGTTTTGCAGTTTATATCATCTGGTATGAGTTTGAAGATACTTAAGGAGGCTCTGCTTCAACAAAAGGAAATTGAGGAGGAAGAGCATTTGTAACAGAATCATATTGGTTTAGTTTTTATGAAAGATTGTAGAGATGCGATCGAGGATGATAAAGACGGTAATTTTGATAATTTTGTAAGATTTTTTGAAACTTAGAGTTAGTATGTTGACTTCGAGATTTATACATGCCATTCAAGTTTCTATGATTTTTTTTACCAAGCATAGTTCATTTTACAGCATTTTTATAATTAATATATATATATATATATATATATATATATATATATATATATATATATATATATATATATATATCACAACTTGAGTAGAGTGTTTGTTTAACCTATTAAAAATCTCGCTATATTTGATTTTTTCTAAATTTGTGTAAAGCACAAAAATAATGATTATTTAAAAAGAAATAAATAACAAATACAATTTCAGATTTTGTGTTACTTCATTCACATATTAGTATAAATAAATAAAATAATAATAAAATAAAATACAAAGAAAATATAAATTTTTAACCAAAATGTTAATTAGAGAAACCTCCCAAAAAAATCCACGCTGTACTGAACCCAAATAAAAAAATACTGGCAATTGCACAATCATAAGGATCAAAGGGAACAATGGAAGACCCAGAAATCCAGACATCATTGATATACCGAACGGTGATGAGAGACACAGAAATAGGAATATCATTATGAATGAAAACGGAGATTTTCTTGACACCCGAATTTAGTTTAAGGAGAAGTTTACTCTTGAGTACAAATGTCTCCTCAATGGATTTTGTATGGTCATATAGAGTGTATTTATACACCATGAATGAGTTCAAAATAGCACAATATTGAAATTATAAAATGGTAAGAGATCTAAAAAAAAAGGTAAAACTTTCAAATTTTCAGTTAATACACAAAATGTTATAATCGCCGAAAATATATATCTTTAACTTTAGACAAAAATTAAAAACGAAATCATAAACAATTTTAATAATTGACTATTTCATTTCTATGTTTCTTGAAAAATGATGGGCATGAACAAGCTAACTCATCGTGAAATATAGTAATTAATGAATTACCATTAAAATTAGTATAGTAATGAAAGAATTAATTATCATTTGTATGTTGACATTTTTTTCCCGTTTATTACCATTCAAATGTTTGATACAAAAAATTATACTATATAAACACAAAATATGCATATATGGTAAATATGCAATTTATATATATATGCCCCTAAGTTTTGGGGATAAACTTGGTTAGGAGGATTTTACTTTTTTATATATATATATATATATATATATATATATATATATATATATATATATATATATATATATATATATATATATATATATTATTCTCATAATTTTTCTTTCATTCTTTTGTGTTATTATTATGGTAATGTATTTAAATATTGGAAGAAAACAAATGTTATAATTAATGAAATTATTGTGGTAATTGCCACAATATTTGGTAATTATAATTAATATAATTAATGAAATTGAAAAATATATGATTTCTTCCGTAGACATATTTGTGACAATTTCATTAAATTATAATTAATAAAATATGAAATATAATTAAAGAAATGAAATTTAAAATTAACAAAACATGAATATTTATAATTTTTTTAAATATACATACATATACTCTTTAAATTTCTAAATATAATTTTTTAAGTATAAATCTATCAATATAAATTATAATTAATGAAATTATATAATAGGACTTTCCTATATACATATTAATAAATATTATGTGTATATACAAAGTATTATACAATCATATAAGGATATGCGTCTGATTAGAATATTTATTTATTCATACAAAATTTAGAATTTACATTTTTTTATTGATTTCTAAGTACAATTCTCTTAGTTTTTATTATTCATATTTTTAAATTTCATATATAGATATGAAATACAATTTGGAATAAATCAACTTAATTATATGAATTTTTTCTATAAATTTATCTAAATATGTACATGATTAGAGAATATATTAACCATACAAAATTAAAATTTTAATTTTGTATGTTATGAAATAGATACTTGACTAAATATATAAAAGTCCAACTATATTATTATATTGTACATTTTCACATCTTTTTATTTTTTCTATTTTTATTTTAAATTCATAATAACAAAAATAAAATTCCGTGCAATGCGTGGATAAACACTATATTTAAAAAAATACAATTTGATAAATATCATAAATTAATTAGTAAAATATCATTTATGTTTATAATAATTAAATAAAAAATAAATAATTCAACTATGTGAACCAATAATAATAATAATAATAATAATAATAATAATAATAATAATAATAATAATAATAATAATAATAATAATAATAATAATAATAATAATAATAATAATAATAATAATAATAATAATTGGTAATATTATTGTTCAATATAATATTTTTTAAAAAAACTTATTTTAATTGGTAATGTATATTCTATATTAATCTATATTTATATTCTATATTAATTAATAAAAACAAATCATCCTTTACAAGCTCCCGCCTAAACAATTAATAATAATATGAAAAAATGAAAAAGAATGGAAGGAAGCCGTACCCCCAAACAATTAATAATAATATTGGAAAGAAAATTAATAATAATATGGAAGTATGGAAAATAATGGAAGGAAATATTATTCATGTGAATGTTTTCTACACTCTAAAAAATGAAAAAGAATCAATAAGCAGTATAAGGAAAATAATCATTAAGATATTTTACTATTAATCTTTTACGGAAGATTTTGCGTAAAAAATAGAAAACGAATTGGTTATTGCTAATTTAGTCTTATTTTACTATTAATCTTTATAAAAAATTCTGCGTAAAAAAATGTAATAAAATCGGTTATTAATAATTTAGCTTAATTTTACTATATTAATCTTTAAGAAAAATTATGCATAAAAAATATAATAGAATCGGTTATTAATAATTTAGCTTTATTTTACTATTTTTTAAGGAAGATTTTGTTAAAAAATAAAATAGAATTAATTATTAATAATTTAAATTAAAATTAAAGTACATATATTTTCCTATCCGTAATACAATTTTACTTACAGTTTTACAAAATCTTCAAATAATAATTGGTAATATTATTGTTCAATTATAATAAAAACTTTAATTTTAATTGGTAATCTATATTCTATATTAATTAATAAAACAATATCCTTATTTACAAGTTCCCGCCTAAACAATTAATAATAATATGAAAAAATAGAAATGAATGGAAGGAAGCCGTACGCTAAAACAATATAGAATAATATTGGGAAGGAAATTAATAATAATATGGGAAAATAGAAATGAATGAAAGAAAATGTTAGCCCATGTGAATTTTTTCTACACTCTGAAAAATGGAAAAGAATCAATAAGCAGTATAAGAAAAAGAATCATTAAGATACTATTAATCTTTTAGGAAAGATTTTGCATAAAAAATTGAATAGAATTGGTTATTAATAATTTAGCCTTATTTTACTATTAATCTTTAAAAAAAATTCTGCGTAAAAAAATGTAATAGAATCGGTTATTAATAAGTTAGCTTTATTTTACTATTAATCTTTAAGGAAGATTTTGCTTAAAAAATGAAATAGAATCAATTTATCTATATATAATTAAAAACAAAATCATCCTAATTCATTTTTCCCCCCAAACTTTTGTAGTAAAGCTTATTTGGTAAGTAAATCTCAAATGAAAATTAAATAAAATCTATTAATTCGTAAATAATAATAATAATAATAATAATAATAATAATAATAATAATAATAATAATAATAATAATAATAATAATCCAAGCAAAACTATATACAAATTAAAATTAAAATTAAAAAAAAAATAAGAAGAAGACAAAGGTGACTCCCCTTTGTAAATGATGTGGGATCATTTTGATCCCACATTGAAAATGTTTGGAAAGAGGAGCTCTTGAGCTCCTCTATACAAGAGGATCATTGCTCCTTTTACAAACATATAATTGTTTGTCCATCAATGTGGGCAAGTATTGAGAAGTCCAAAGACTTTTTTTTTAGTATTATTGACTCGACAAATTATGCTGTGGCACCGTGTCCATCTTGCAAAGTAGACACAGTTCAAAAATTGTTCATAATTATGAATATATAGTTCTATAATTTGAATATATAGTTCTATAATTATAAACATAGTGTTGTGAACATTATTATAAACATATAGTTATGTAATTATGAATATAGAGATTTAATAATTGTGAATATGAAATTCAAAAATTATGAATATATATATCCAAACAAAACGATATACAAACATTTATTATTATTATTATTATTATAATAATAATAATAATAATAATAATAATAATAATAATAATAATAATAATAATAATAATAATAATAATAATAATAATAATAATAATAATAGAAGACAAAAAGGAGCCGCAGGCTCCCCTTTGTAAATGATGTTGGATCATTTTGATCCCACATTGAAAATGTTTGGAAAATGAGCTCTCTCCTCTATATAAGAGGAGCAATGCTCTTCTTACAAATATAATTATTTGTCCATCAATGTGGACAAGTATTGAGAAGTCCAAAGGTAAATATTTTATTTTTTTGAGTACTATTGACACGTCAAATTATGTTGTGGAATCGTGTCCACCTAGCAAGGTAGACACGGTTCTAAAATTGCTCATAATTATATATATAGTTCAAAAATTATGAATATATAGTTTTAAAATTATGAATATAGTGTTGTGAACATAATTATGAACATATAGTTATGTAATTATGAATATAGAGACTCAATAATTGTGAATATGAAGTTTAAAAATTATGAATATATAGCTTTATAATTATGAACATATAGTTTAGTAATTATGAACATAGAGTTTTGTAATTGTGAATATAAAGTTCAATAATTATGAACATGAAGTTCAAAGATTCTGAATATTTAGCTTTATAATTATGAACATATAGTTCAGTAATTATGAACATAGAACTGTGTCCACCTTGCAAAGTGGACACTGTTCCACAGCATAACTATTCGATTCACCGTGTTACATGTAGTATCTGTTCATATAGACTTACTCAACCTATTGAAGCCCAACGTTTCAAAAGGCTCTTATTTAAGAAACCTTATTTTAATGGCTTCTTATTTTAGTTTTTTTTTTAAAAAAATTTATTAGGGGGTTTGGCTAAGATTAACCCAAAATGTATGTGTTGTTTTTAGCAGTTTGGAGCAAATTGTTAAGTTATTAAATAATATTTTTGATGTTTTGATTAAATATAAAATGTTAAACAAGCGAATTTTTTAAAATTTTGGAGAATTCTCCAAATTATCAAATTACAATAACAACAACAACAATAACAACAACAGCAACAACAACAATAACAATAACAATAACAATAACAATAACAATAACAATAATAATAATAATAATAATAATAATAATAATAATAATAATAATCCAAACAAAACTATATACAAAATAAAATTAAAATTAAAAAAAAAAAAAAAAACAAGAAAAAACAAAGAGGAGTCACAGACTCCTTTTGTAAATGATGTGGGATCATTTTGATCACACATTGAAAATGTTTGAAACGAGAGAGCTTATCTATATAAGAGGAGCAAAACTCCTCTTACAAACATAATTACTTGCACATCAATGTGGGCAAGTATTGAGAAGTCAAAAGGTTCTTATTTAAGAAGCTTTAGCGTTGTCTTCTTATTTTAGTTTTTATTTATTTATTATTAGTGGGAGTTTGGATAGACTAACCCAAAATGTAAGTGTTGTTTTAGTTTTTAGCAGTTTGGAGCAAATTGCTAAGTAAAAAAAAAAAAAGGCAAAGGGGAACCACATGCTCCCTTTGTAAATGATGTGGGTTCATTTTCATCCCAAATTGAAAATGTTTGAAAAGATGAGCTCCTGAGCTCTTCTATATAAGAGGTACAAACATAATTGTTTGCCCATCGATGTGGCGAGTATTATGAAGTCAAAAGGTTCTTATTTAAGAAACCTTAGCTTTGTCTTCTTATTTTAGTTTTATTTATTTATTATTTGGTATTTATTATTGGGGGTTAGTAAAGAATAACTCAAAATATATGTGTTGTTTTAGATTTTAGCAGTTTGGAGCAAATTACTTAGTCATTAAATAATATTTTTGGTGTTTTGATTAAAGATAAATTGTTAAAATGACGAATTTGTCAATAATAATAATAATAATAATAATAATAATAACAACAACAACAACAACAACAACAACAACAACAACAACAACAACAACAACAACAACAACAATAATAATAATAATAATAATAATAATAATAATAATAATAATAATAATAATAATAATCCAAACAAAACGATATACAAAATAAAATTAAAATTTAAAAAAAAAATAAGGAGAAGACAAAAGGGAGTCACGGGCTCCCTTTGTAAATGATGTGGGATCGTTTTGATCTCACATTGAAAATGTTTGGAAAGAGGAGCAATGCTCCTCTTACAAACATAATTGCTTACCCATCAATGTAGGCAAGTAACCTGAAGGGTGTGGTTGAGTGTAAGGGACTCATCCATCCTTAACCAAAGGTCAAGGGTTCGATCCTTGGATTTGGGAATGGAGCAGCCTTAAATCTCTAAGCTAGCTGTCCCACCCAAAATAGGTGCTTACAATTTAGCGAGGGGATTAGTCACTGTGTCCAACGGTGGAAACTCTGGGTTTACCAAAAAAAAAAAATATCAATATGGGCAAGTATTGAGAAGTCCAAAGTCTTTTTTTTTTTTTTTTTTTTTTTTTTTTTTTGGTTTGAAGTAAAGGAAAATTAAAAATGGAAAGGAAATATTTTAATAATAATATTTTACATCATCAAATAGTAAAGACATATTTTAAAAAATAGTAAAGAAAAAATGGAACGAAAATATTTCATTAATAATATTTTACATCATCAAATTAAAATGGAACGAAAATTAGGTAAAAATATCACTGCATCTATATTCTAATTGACTAATTGATTGGAAATAAAAAAGAATAATTAACTGAAAATGAATCTAATATTACTAATTGACTAAAAATATAAAAGGAAATGAATATTAATAATTGACTGCAAATAAAAATGAATCTAATATTACTAATTGACTGAAAATATAAAAGGAAATGAATATTAATAATTGACTGCAAATAAAAAATGATCTATAATTTACTACAAAAATGGTAAGATCATTGCATTTTAATTAAAAATGGAACGAAAATTAAAAATTGGAGGAAAATATTCCAATAATAATCTACATTATCAATAGTAAATGCATATTTTAAACAATAGTAAATGTAAATTAAAAATTGAACGGAAATATTTCAATAATAATATCTACATCATCAATTAAAAATGGAACGGAAGTTAGGTAAAAATATCACTGCATTTGATATTCTAATTGATTGAAAATAAAAAAGAATAATTGGCTGAAAATGAATCTGATATTACGAATGGATTGAAAATATAAAAGGATAACTAATTGAGTGATATTCTAACATTATATATTTTCACCCAAGTAACCCGTCCTGATGGAGAAGATGTTAGCTCTAGACGAAGATGAACAAGATTGTGTTGTCACTACCAATGTCGTCTACAAAGAGGTTTCAATAATATGTAAATATAATCGGTGATATTATTTTTTTTTTTAAATGAAAAAATTGCTATATATCTAGACAAAAAAATATATCTTCCATACAAATGAATATGGATAGCAATTCATTTCTGTAACTGAGTTGTTAGAGAACGAGCACATTTACCTAATGTATGAAAATACTAAACAATGATAAATAAAATCTTCAAAATTATAGGACCGCATCCGTACATCTAGACATTAGATATTAATTTGAGCAATTATTTGCACAAATTCAAGCAATGATAACATCAAAATATATAAACGATTCAAATCATATCTTTAAGTGCACTATATAATATTTGATGTTCTAATTTAAATAATTATATATCGATTCATATATTCTTAATATATTACAACATATTCATTCCGTGCATCGCACGGGTGCAAATACTATTATTTAATAATGTTATCATTATTATCTATGGCCGTGCATCGCACGGGTGCAAATACTAGTGAATTATAAAAGTAGGTCTACCACTTATTTAAACATTAACCTTATAACACAACTTTATGAAAATGTTTACAAGTACAGTTTGAACTAATTCTACAAATTAAACAAACTGTAACCGACTTGAATTTTAATAAAACTTGTACTAATATAAACTGAAATTGACTTTTTCAAATAGTACACCAATTTAATCTTTCCTTATTTTGAAGTTTCCTTAAGGGAAAATTGTAAATAATACCCCTCTATAATATGTCAATTATCAATGTCACCCCTTAATTATGAGTGGTGTAAATGTTGCCCCTCAATTATCAAAATGGTGCACAAATAGCCCCTCCCATAACGGACATGTGGTTCCCTACCGCTGTCCATCGCTGGTACTTCGAATCGAGTGAGGGAAAAAACAACTAAATTACATATTTACTCCGACTTAAGGGTGTCGTACACTAACGGGGAACCACATGTCCGTTACGAGAGGGGCTATATGTGCACCGTTTTGATAATTGAGGGGCAACATTTACACCACTCATAATTCAGGGGTGACATTGCTAATTGACATATTATAGAGGGGCATTTTTTACAATTTTTCCTTTCCTTAACGCATCTTCCAAATATTATTGTCTTTCCTTTTTGAAAACTTTCAATTTCCTTACAATTTCCCCTATTTATAGCGCTATTAGGACATACACCTAAAAATTAGGCATTTATTTCCACATTTTATGCTCTTCATATACACCCATACAGGGAATATGGTTTCCCACATTTCATGCTCTTCATTCAGGGAACCACAACCTCATGTTTGTGGAGAGAAATTAGTATAGCACTTTCGACTCCTAAAAAATAGTTCCATTACTTTTACAAACTAATTTAGTCATGACTAAAATACAAGGAGCTAATTTATTTTAGGGAAAATGACACTTTTTCCCCTTAAGTTATATACTTATAGCACTTTTTCCCCCTGAATTATTTAAGTGGCTCTTTTTCCCCCTGAAATGTTAAATGGACATATTTACCCTTAAAATAAATATTTCATTTATTTTTATTCTCGAACAAATTATTACTATAATTTGGTTCAAACGAAACAAATACTATAGCAACCAAACCGAAATATTCCAATTACAATTTATAATCAGAACGTGATATTTAGAGTTTATTAAAATCGCGAACCGGAATGGCCGGTTCATGTTCCAAACTGAAAAAATAAAATACATTTATTGTTGAATTTAGACAATTTTAAAATAAAAAATAAAATTTTAAAATAAAGGCGGTTCAAAATCGCGAACTGGATCCGGAACCGCCGTTTCACGGTTCGTGATTCAGTTTTTTTTATTCATAAATTTAATAAATTGAAATTCAAATATTGAGTTCTAAATCTGAATCATAACTGAAAACTTTTAATTCGATTGTTGTAGTGTCTGGTTCAGTTCGAACCGAACCGTGGTAATCGCTATATATACGCAATAATTTGTTGGAGAAGTAAAATAAATAAAATGTTTACTTTAAGGGTAGAAATGTCAATTTAATATATTAGGGGGAAAAACCACCACTTTTAAAATAATTGAGGGGGCTAATATGCTTACATAAATAATTGAGGGGGAAAAAGTGCTATAAGCATATAACTTAGGGGGAAAAAGTGACATTTTCCCTTTATTTTATGAACCAACATATGCCAATTTAAAAGAATGTACTACACCATTATATATATATATATATATATATATATATATATATATATATATATATATATATACTAGCCGGGACACACGCGATGCGCATTCTGCAATGACTTAAATTGATGCCCAAAGAGGCATAAGAAATTTGTTGGCTCAAATTGTTGTTTTCCATGGTTTTGTGGAACAATGAATAACGATCAAATGAAGAAATGTCAAAAGCAAAAAGTTTATAATTGTAGTTTGACATTGATAGTTATTGATCTAGTTTATGGTTCATTGATTAGAAACCAATGTATGTTGAAATATTTGAGTAAAAGTAGTTAGCGCGCATTTATCCATGAAATGTTATGTAGGTGTTTGTCATATTTGTAGATAACAATGTAATAGAGAAGAAAAGCAAGCTGTGATTTTGTTTTGGATAAATTAAGTGGGGACAAATTGAAGATGATGTAGAGATATAATCTATATCTATATCTATATCTATATCTATATATATAAAAAAGTAAAATTCTCCTACATCATTTTCCCGCCCAAACTTTTTTACTCAATTACTTAAATATTTTAGTTTTAATTATTGGTTAAATAATTAATAAACCTTATTTGGTAACCAAATATTTAATGAAAATTAATTAACATATATTAATATATTAATTGGTAATAATATTGCATATTTATGGTATTGCATATGTGAATCCTATGCAATACCATAATCAAGACAGAGTATATATATAAAATAAGTATCCGTTTATTATTTTTTATTTTTTATTTTAATTGTAAAATATTTACAGAGTATTAATTTCATATATGGTCAATTTTTTGTGGCTATAAAATGATAGGATTTGCCTCTCCCTGTACTACTCGATCAGAGATTCAAGAATCAGATTCTCTCTCTAAGAGTTTTTCAAGAATGGTGGATTTCCTTTCGTATGTATTCTCTCTCGATTTTCTTTTCAATTTATGAGTTTTCCACATGTATGTGTATGTTTATCAACATGTCTTTCGTGTGCAGACATTTCAAAAGCGAATAGAAATTTTCTCATAACGTTGGACAAAGCTTTATGTATTCAACTTGGGGATGAAGTTTCGAACAACAATATTTTTGTAAATTCTCTCCGGTGTATTTTTTTAATTCTTATTTCAAATTTATTCAAACAAATAGATAATCTGGTTGTGTGCATGCAGGAACTATTTTCATATATTGGTTCTTTGAATTCGTCCACACTCCACATAGATTTTGTATTTTTATTTTTTTTTGGATTTCCAATATTTAAATAAGAAAAGTGGTTTGTAATAAAAAAAAAAAAAGCAATGTTGATATATTCCTTTATTTTTTTTTTATTTTTTTTTTTTTTGTGGAGAAGATACAGATCTAGAAAGATCGATCGGGAAGCAATAGAGTTCGTTGCTCATAAGTGGATAAAGTTTGAGGAGGGACGAATTCTGTGTATATGTAAAGAGATATAGAGGGCAGCCTTATAAGAAAACAGTAAAACCAAAATGAAATTCAAAGATTTTTTAGTTGTCAATATATCAAAGTGTTGAGCTTTGTTTCAATTCAATCTCTTCGTCTTTAAAGTGTGCTTTTTTTGTAATAAGAGAGTATTTTGTCTTTCCCTTCAAGAGGTTTTCTTGCCATTTAAACTATTTTTTTTTTTTTTTTGGGACAAAAAAAATATGAAGTACTGTAGCTTAGTTTGAATAGAGTATTATTTTGATTTTATTCTTTAGCTGACTTCCCTTGATTCAAATCATTTTTCTAATGTGAAATAATGTTATTGACTTACCATGTTTGCTTTGATATGCTAAGTCATTTAAAATATAATAAAATTTATAATCGTAATACTTTCCTAATAATATTGAATAAATATTAATCATATGTTTAGATTTAATAACATATTATATTAAATGAATTATATATTAATCTAATATAGTGATGGTTAATACGGATAAACCATATATAAGCATAATCTAATATAGAAAAATATTCATTATTAACCATATATAACTTAGGGAATAAATAAATTTATTAAAACTTAATTATTTATAACTTCAACTTTAATTCTAATATATAGTTTTAATATTCTAAATTAATAAGATTTTTCTTAATGTGGATCTATATATTTTTAATAATTTTGATTTAATAATATTATACCTTAATTATAAAAATTCTACCTAACAACTTTAGTATTACATGACATACAATAATTACCAAATAATATTTAATAGTTGACAATTTGTATTAGGCAATAAAAATTAATAGTTAATTATCAAGTCAATTATAAAATTTTTTGTACTGTGCAAAAATTATTTTGAATAATATTATGTCTTATTTATAAAAACTAAAAGTAATACTTTTAGTACTATAGATGTGACTAATAATTAACTTAATTATTAAGGCAGTTAATATGTATTTAACTTTAAAAAATCTTTAAATATATAAATTATAGTAGCATGGAATCAATTAGTGGGACAATTATATTAGGCAATCTAATTAATAATTGACTTTTTAAATTATATTCCCTTTTCAATAATAAATATTTTCCTAAACTATATATATATATATATATATATATATATATATATATATAAAGGCAATTATTTGAGTAAATACTTAATATTTCCATGGAAAAAGAGAACTATAATTTATTTTGTACTAATAATATTATACCTTAAGTATAAAATAAGTATATTAGGCAATTATTTTAATAAATACTTAATATTTTGGTACATTAAATTTGACCATTTTGTACATGGAATTAATTCTTTAATTATTATAGTATTATAGCTAAGTTAATATATATATATATATATATATATATATATATATATATATATATATATATATATAAAATCAAAATTCTCATATTTAATTTTTCTTGTCCAAACTTTTGTAGTCAATTAATTAAATATTTTATTGGTCAAATAATTAATAAGGCTTATTTGGTAAGAAAATGTAAAATGAAAGTTAACTAAAATCTATTAATTGGTAATATTATGTATGGTATTATATTCTATAATATAATTGGTAATATTATTTTTTTCAAGTATAATAAAAATCCTAATTTTAATTCGTAATATAATAAAAATCACAATGCTGACCAGCCCTCTTCATTTATAATCTATACTATAATTAAAAACAATATCCTATAATAATTAAAAAGGAACAGAAATATTTCACAATAATATTCTACATTATCAAATAAAAATGGAACGGAAATTAGGTAAATTGGAAAAGGAAATGAATATTAATAATTGACTGAAAATTAACAATTGAAAAGAGAACGGAAATTAGGTTAATTGAAAAAATATATATATTAATAATTGGCTGGAAAAAAAAAAAGATATCCATAATTGACTAAAATGGAAAAGGAAATGGTTAGATCATTATTTTTTAATTTTTTACTATAATATTACACAGTAGAATAAGTCAAATCACAATTATATCATAAATATTTCACAAATTTAAACAATGGAACATAAATTAAAAATTAAACGAAAATATTTTAATAATAATATTCTACATCATCAAGTAAAGGTAAATTTAAAATGAAAACAAAATATTTCAATAAGAATGTTCTACATCATCAATAGTAAATGCATATTTTAAAAATAGTAAAGGTAAATTAAAAATAGAACAAAAATATTTCAATATTAATATTCTACATCATTAGTTAAAAATGGAATGAAAATTATGTAAAAATATCACTGCATCTGATTTCTAATTGACTCATTGACTGAAAAAGAAAAAATAATTGACTGAAAATTAATATGATATTACTAATTGACTGAAAATATAAAAAGATTGACTACAAATAAAAATTATTCATAATTGACTAAAGTGAAAAAAAATGGTCAGATCATTGCATTTTAATTAAAAATTGAACGAAAATATTTCAATAATAATATTCTACATCATCAATAGTAAATGCATACATAGTAAAGGTAAATTAAAAATGGAATGGAAATATTTCAATAATAATATTCTACATCATCAATTAAAAATAGAACGAAAATTAGGTAAAAATATCACTAGATCTGATATTCTAATTGACTAATTGACAGAAAATAAAAAAAAAAAAAAGAATAAATGGCTGAAAATGAATATGATATTACTAATTGACTGAAAATGTAAAAGGATCACTAATTGACTGATATTCTACGAATATATATATTTTCACCTGAGTCACCCATCGTAATGGACTGAAGATGTTAACTATAGACGAGGATTGACAAGATTTTTTGCTACTACCAATGTCGTATACAATGAGGTTTCAATAATGTTTAAATATAATCGGTGATACTATGTTCTTTTAAATGACAAAATTGCTATATATATAGACAAAAAATATATTTTCCATACAAATGAATTATGATAGCAATTCATTCCTATAACTGAGTTGTTAAAGAATGAGCACGTTTGCCTAATTTATAAAAATACTAAACAATGATAAATAAAATCTTTAAAGTTACAGCACCGCATGCGTACATCTACACATTAGCTATTAATTTGAGCAATTATTTGCTCAAATTCAAGCAATGATAACATCAAAACATATAAACGATCCAAATCATATTTTCAATTGCACAAAATAATATTTGATATTCTAATTTAAATAATTATATATCAATCTAAATATTCTTAATATATTACAACAAATTTATTCCGCGCATCGCACGGGCGCAAATACTAGTATTTATTTACGTAAAAAAATTACTTGGTTGTTGTTAAACGGCAAAAAAAAAAAAAAAAAAAAAAAAAAAAAAAAAAGGAAGTCATTTTTCTAACAACATGAGGCTGAAAGAAATGCGGTATCAGTTGTTAGGTTAATGTGTGGCGATTATACGTTTGGAAAACAAAACAAAATCATAGACGTGGGGCACAATCTGTTTTCGGTGCCATATACCGTCAATATTTTGCACTTTTGATAGCTATTAACTACATAAGATTGATGGAAAAAATTATATCACAATTTAGGACTACATACAGGTGACAAAACAATAACCGTATTAGAAATGTTGTGATAGTGTGTTTTTTTACGGTTGTCGAGAGATATGTAAAAAAAAGTTGTAAAGGTTAATTAACTAATAGTTAACATCATTGCAAAGGGACATGTAAAAGAAAGGTTAACCAACAAATGATTTTTTTTCTATTTTTAAATTTCCAAATACGGAGTGAACAAATGGCGCAATTGAGCATGGTGCACAGGTGCGGTATGGAGCGCATTTAATGCACGTCTATCAATAGTTATTTTGAAATGCACAGAAGAGATTGTTTTCCTTAAGAAGAGTTTGTGCTTATGTCATTTCATCGGTTATCCCAAACGGGCAACTTCCGGAACAGCGAGGAAAAAAAAACGACGGCAGCACTATTCACCATCTTTTTTCATTGGCAATATTATCGTAATGGCAGTTCTAATTTTTAAGGTACTTCCTGGTAAGTTAGTTGACTTCATCGCATACGAGAATCAAGCAGCAAAGCCCGAAGTCGTTATGGAAGTGATCGAGTGCCTCCGATTGTCAGGATTTTACGTTTATCTCAGCAAATCAATAGATGGGTTTTCGCAGTCAGCGGTGAGACAGTTTTACGAGACAGCAAGTACGGCTGGAGGTAAGATTAAAGCGATTGTGAATGGGAAAATGGTGACTGTGACAGCGGCCGACTTATGTCGGATCGGGTTGCCCAGCAAAGGCTACACGGATTTGGATTGTCATCCGGTAAACGGTAATTGGCTGTTGTCGAAAATAGCTCGACCGGGTTATGCATATGATTTGCAAGCAAAGAAAAAAGTTTTGAAGTTAGACATGCAGGGTTTATTTGAGATAGTCACTCTTTGCGTTGAAGGCAGGACATGAAATGTGGACGGATTAACTTATAAGAAAGTAAGAGCTATGGAAGTTATTCTTGGAAAAGAAAAGGCAAATTGGGTCGGGCATATTCTGAATAGGATGGTCAAAATAATTCAGAATGTTCAAGGACGGAAGCGTGCAAAAGTTTACAGTTTTGGGATCATGATTTCTTATATGCTAGAGTGTCAGGGTTTGGACATTGGCGAAAAAGACTTCAAATTGACTAAAGCACAGTTCCTTTTTAGGGGAAAAAAACAAAGGACATCAATTATTCAAAAGAGACGTCGAGCTAACTATGCTCTTAATTAGACTATTTGAAAGACTGAATCAAAAGGCGGATGCGATCCAAACCGGTAAAGGCAACGTTGTTGGTGACAATAACCGGGATATGCAAGCACCAATGTGTAACAGACAACTGAGCAGGCCGGAAGAAATGGTTTCACAAGGGGAGGAAGGACAAAACGCATCTGTACCGTATCGGCAAATCGGTCAGGTTCAAGACTGTTCACTTTTGATTCGTTTGGATCAATCACCGGCTGATTCGAGTTTTGCGATTGCCAATAACTTTGGATTGGTACAGTGTTGTTTCCTTAATTTGGCTGTTGTTATAAATGAATTCGCATATAGTTACTCTGTTTCTGTAACTAACAGTCGGCAAGGTTTATTGTCATTACAGAATTTACTCGCACATCAAGCAGAAATTTTAAGCTCGGCGGAAAAAAAGTTACATGTATGAATACCAGAAGCAAAAACATGGAAATGTGAAAGACATATATGGTTTTGTATGATACAACTTCGTAATCAGATGGGTATGTGTATTTTGCCGACTCAGTATTGATGTACAAGCGAACCAGCGGTGTTTTTTGCTCATAAAAAAAAAAAAAAAAAAAAAAAAAAAAAAAAAAAAAAAAGCCGCCTTGTTTTTTTTTTTTTTTTGGAAAATATGCAGCACTATAAATATACTTTTAAGGGATAATTGTAAAGTGCGGTGTACTGGAAAATGTTTTCGTCAATCTGTCATGATCATTGAACAATTGGATTGTTATTCTTGTCCAGTAACCATGTTTATAAAGTTGGCCGCTATATGAACGATATCTTCCATCATTTTTTCCCGGATGATTTAACAACTGGATTGTCTGTTTCGTGGTTGTAACAAAATTATGAAATAATTCTTCGACGAAGAAGCTATGATACGAATTAAATTATGAACAATTTTGGAATCGCGTCCACCTTGCAAGGTGGACACGGTTCTATAGCATAATTTGCCCCTTAAATTTGACCTAGATGTAAAAATGACCAAATTGTCACCGTATTTATTTATTTTTTAAAAAAAAATTGGTAATCCTGGATGTTGATTTAAGCAAGATTAATGACCCAAATTTAACTACACAACCGCACTTGGCAATTTATCCCTTCCCCAATGGGAATGAGGATTGGGAAAATTTTGGGGAACGGGGACGAAGACAGAGATTTGCATAATTTTTCGTGACAGGGACGGGTATATAAGTAGAGATTTCAATGCGAGCTGGCGGGGCGGGCTAAAAAAACTCGTTTTTAATATGGGCCTAGATAGGGGCAGGCACCCCACTTTTCTAAACAGTAAATCCCAATACTTAACTTAACAAGATAAGCTAAACAAGAAAAAAAAAATAAGATTCATAACTTAATTCAATCAAAACCATCCAACGGGTGTTACCGCCACAGTCACCACCCACGGTGACTGCACAGGCTACTAAAGGAATAAACTAAACAAAGTCAAACTTCATTATTCAACAACCTAAAATCTAGGGGAACAAGCCCCGGTGTCCAAGCACCAACAAAAGAACAACAAAAGTATCTAAACATCAAAGTTCAAGAGCAGAATCTAAACTAGAAACTACTAACTCACTATCTACGCACTAATTTAACTCGTGCGCGCTCAAACACTGGGCCCACCTGAAAGGAGTTATAAAAACAAGTAGAAAACTAAACCCGTTAGCAAATTAATGCTAAGTATAAAGCCACTCAACCCGGTAAAGTACTATAGATATACTTTTGGAAAACATTTGGCAAGTACACGTAAACTCAAGTACTTTCAACACTTAAACAATATACTCAATCATGCTCATCATCAAATCTAGATTCTTGCATCCTATTCAATGTATAAACATGCTTCCTTAAGTACTCAACTTAACACAATTCTCATACTTTAACAAATAACTCTAAACATAGCTCAATATACAACTTCATTTCAACAGATAATACAAATCATAGCTCAAAAGTAACTCATGCTCAACTCAAGGATGAAGAGATACTAAATAACTCAACAAGCAAACTCATGCTATCATGCCATTTCATAAACATTAACTGATCACTATACTTCTCATCATACTTTATATGCAAAACATGCAAATCATGTAATAGGATAGTCATGATGCTTTATATAAATATAGATACATGTACTCTCGCTCTCTTGTCAAAAGTAACACTTTTTCTGTGGAGGTTTCTGTTGAGTCACATTGACTCACTTTCTTTCTTCTTTCACTTGAGTCTCTTGACTCGCTTTCTTTCTTACTTTCTGTTGGGTCACATTGGCTCGCTTTTATCCTCTTTCTCAATCTTTCTCATATTTCTCGTTTCTCTTCTTGTGCGAGGCAGGTACTCCGCTGTAGCGAAGCCCTAGCGTACGGTGCAATCTCGTGCATCCATCACATCCGTATCAACGGAACCTCAAACTCGTTGGGGAGGTAGGATCTTCACGACTTGTGAATAGACCTATACAGGCTCGGCAATCTAGCCGGCTTAATACTCAACTCGCCCACAGAACCACTCTCTTGGTTCTTAATATTTCTTTCTTTCTTTCTTTCTTTCTTTATGGAATCAAGTATCGTACTTTCAGTGTGCACACCCCCTAACCAGGATTTCAAGCCTGGCGGGTAGTATCTAACCTAGTAACCCGGGAATATCGACCTCATTACTTCTAAAATTTGTCCGCTACAAGAAAAATCACGAATAGCGACGGAAACATGGCGACAGAACGTAATCCGTTGTCAATTTGTGACGATTTTTGCGACAAAATATGTTCTGTCGTGATTTTGCATCGAAAATGGTGACAGAATGCAATTTTGTAGCGATTTTTGGCGCAAAGTGAGAATTACACCTGGGAAATTTTGGCGCCCACATTTCAGTGATGGATTTTGCGACAGAATTAAGTTCTGTCACTACAATAGCGATAGAAAAGGCAACGGTTGATGGTTCCGTTTTGGTTTTGCTACAGAATCGGCGACAAAAATAATTTCGTTGCAATATTTGGCGCGAAGTCAAAAATATTCCCACGTAATCTATGCACCAAGAGATTGACGACGGAATTTGCGACGAGACTTTTTTCCGTCACGAAAGTATATAAATTTTGAAGTAAAGTTTGTTTTTGCTACAGAATGGGACAACAGAATCAATTCTGTCACCAATATGCTGACACGTTGGCGACAGAAAATGCGACGCCCTATATGTCTATCCCGCTATGAGGATGGAATCGGCAACGAAAATTAATTATGTTGTGATGTTTGGCGCAACGGTAGATTTGACGTTTGAGATTGGCGACGGAACATACGACGACCGTTCATTCCGTCATTGAAATAATAATTTTTTTAAAGTACAGTTTATTTTTGCTACAGAATGCGACGAAAAAATCAATTATGTCGTCAATATGTTAACACATATGCGACAGAAAATGCGACGCCCTATATGTCTGTCGCACTATGGCGATGGAATCAGTAACAGAAAATAATTTAGTTGTGATGTTTGCCGCAAAGATAGATGTGACTTTTGAAGTTGGCAATGGAACTTACGACGGTTGTTCTTTCCGTCACTGAAATATTTTATTTTTTAAAGTAATTTTTTTTTTTTTTGCTACAGAATGCGACGACAAAATCAATTCTGTCGCCAATATGTTGACACATTGGCAACAGAAAATGCAACGCCCTATATGTCTGTCTCTCTATGGCGATGGAATCGTCAATGGCCGAATGATCGCTCCCTCTTTTCTACAATGTCACTGTCCATAACGAAGACTAATATATTCCTAGTGATATTTTGAGATATTTTATAAGATAAATTAAAATTATTTTAAATTTTTAAATTATTTTTAATATTTGTTGAAATAAATATTTCAATTAAAAGTTGTAGTTTTTTTTTAAGGAATTCGACCAAAATTTATGAAAATTTTAAAAGCATGGTATATAAGTGTAAAAATTTAAATTTATAAAGAAATTTAAAATTATATTGCATCTTTAAATCTAAAATTATTATTGGTAAATATTTAGTTAGTACAATTTCAAGTACCTAATATTGGTATGGTACAACATTAATATAAAATGTGATATCATTGGTCTCTGATCATGGGATATTTGTTTTATACCCTAATGATAGTAACATTATAGTATTAAAATCATATGCAAAACTGAAGCCGGATTAACAAGATATTACATTGAAATTCTCAAATTCGTAGTTAGCTTAACAATTAAAAATAAGTGTATCCTTACCCCCCCCCCCCCCCCAAAAGTGTATATATATAATGAGACTTTGTTTCCTACTATCTTGTTTTCAACATCGTGTAAATAATTGGTTTGGCCTCAAAAGATCATAGATATTTACATAGATATGTTTGGTTTGTACAAATTAAATGATGAAGTTCATGTTTAGTAACAAAGGTAGCTTATCAGTCAATTTTGATGTATTTTTAATCACTATTATAGTTGTTTAATTTGGTTAAACAATTAATATGAATAATTGATTAATCAATTTTTTAAATACTCATTTTGATTATATCGAAAATAATTATTTTTATTTTATATTTAAAATTTTTACTAAACATTTACCTATTCTAACTTTCGTATTAGATTTCGTGTTGCTATATATATATATATATATATATATATATATATATATATATATATATATATATATAAATAAGCACACATACACGCACACTCAGGGTCGGTCCTGGCTAGGGCCCTTTTTTTATGCTTGATAATTATTATTATTTTTATTTCATAGATTGGTCTTCATTGTAATTGAAAATAAAATTTTAGAAAAATTGACATCGAAATTTTGGTGAATAATTTTGTATTTAAATATTAACGAAAAATGACACTTTTAAATTAACTTTTGAATTGTATTCTCTCTTTGTTAAATTTTTATGTATTATATTTGGACAAAAAAAAATTAATTACATTTTTAATTTGTTATATAATATAACTTTTACAATGGTGCAGACACGTCAAAACAAAATACAAAACAAGTATATATGTGATTTGTCTAAGTAGCCATTGAGAACTGTAAAATATTATCATGTATATTTTGTTAACGGGTATAGATTTCACACAGAGTCACATGGTGAGAATATATCAACAATGAATATTGGTGTTTGTATAAGTAGTACATGTGGTGATTACTATGGTGAGCTGATAGAAATATTAGAAATTGAGTATACTGCTTTGCCAATTAAGCGCACTATCTTGTTCAAATGTGATTGGTTCGATCCAACTCCTAATGTTGGAGTTAAGGTGCATAACAAGTATAATTTGGTTGAAATAAATCAATGGAAAAGGTTTAATAAATTTGAGCCATTTATTTTAGCAAGTCAAGCCACTCAAGTTTGTTTTGTGCCGTACCCTAGTATGAAACAAGACAAAGTTGATTGGTTAGTTGTCTGTAAAGTTCAACCTCAGGGATGGATGAAGTCTTTGAGAAAGGAAAATGTTCCGCCGAAATATATTGCCTTTCAAAAAAAGAAGTTGAAAGCACTCAAATTTTAAGCACTGTAGATGAAGATTCTTTTGTTAGATTAAATGATGAAAATGTTGAGTATGGTGACATTCCCAATGAGAATTCAGATAATGATGAAGAGGAAAGTGATGAGCCTGAATTTGATTCTAGTTCATCAACTAATGAAGATGAAAATGATGATTGTTATGATGATGATGAGGAGAATGATGATGATAATTAGAGTTGAAGTAATAGCATGATTCATAAATGATGCCTAAATATATCTTATTTGAAACACTAACATATGAGATCTTTCATATTTTGGCAGGAAAGATGGTTACGGGACGTGGAAGACGTGGACGCGGAGCTAGACTTTTATATGTACCTGTTCCACCAGTACCTGCATCAACATCAACCCCTACATCAACATCGAACCCTGCATTAGCATCGACCCTTGCTGCATCAGAATCAGAATCAATCCCAATATCAACATCGACACCATTATCTTCTTCCATACCAACCACGCCATCCATAGATACTAATGATCAAAGAGCATGGGAAGATGTTTCAAAGCAACAAAATCATCGGGTTGATAATATAACACATAACGGACGTGTATCGATTGATGTTCAGGGCAAGATGTAAGTTAATTAAATTAAAATGATATTTCAAATTTGAATATATGTTACTTCTTTTAAACTATGAATTTCCTTTATTATATAGGTTGACTCACTCTGATGTTTGCGCTAGAACGATTACTAAGCTATTCCAGGAACGAACAAATCCCAATGGCTATGCATGGGCGCAACTTAGTGATGATACAATTAACTTTTATTGGGAAGAGTTCAAAGTAATATTTTAATATCTAAAAATTCTTTTGTTTACATGTCTAGCTTTTAATGCTTAATATTACTTATATTGTGTATTGCAGAAGCATTTTGATTGTAGTGTTGCTAAAACAGATTTAGTGTATAGTGTTTGGGAAGTGATGGAAAAAAGAAGATATGCTGATTATATAAGCAAAATGAAGAACAAGTCAAGACCTTCCTATATCAACGAAGAAATATGGGCAAAGTGGAATGATTTTTGGAATTATGAAGACAGTAAGTAAAAATCAAAATTAGGTAAGAGAAATAGACGTGGGGGTGTTTTAGATGGAGTTGCTCAATCTACGCATACCACAGGATCAACACCTCATTCCAAAATTGCCATTCAACTTGTAAGTTCATTCGAATTGTTTAAGTTATAAGTGATTCTCTTTGGATTGTTTGAATTATGCATTATTGTGTTGGTAAAAACTTTTATTGATATTATTACGATGAACTTCTGGTGATTTTATTTTATTGTACCTATTGAGTTGATGTTTGAGATGTTATATTATATATTAAGCAGAGAGATAGTTTTATTTATACAGGAAACTATGCTGATTTTTTTATCGAAATTTTGTTTGTTTTATATAATAATTATGTGCTATTTTGTTGGTAGAAATTTGTATTGACACTATTATGATAAAATCATTGTGATTTAATTTTATTGTCTCTATTGAGTTAATGTTTGTGTTCTATATGGGAGATAGTTCTATTTATAAAGGAAACTCTGCTGAATATTTTTACTAAATTTCATTCATTTTAAAATAATATTTATATATTTTTATGTTGATAGAAACTTTTATTTTCACTATTGTGATAAAAACAATGTGATTATATTATATTCTGCTTATTGAGTTGATGTTTGAAATACTTTTATTATATATTATAATCTTATTTGTTTTAATTTTTATTTTATTTTGTTTCTATTTTAACTAATTTTTAGGAGAAGCAACTTGGTCGTCGTCCATCATATTTTGAATTATTCAAGCATACACATACCAAACAACATGATGGTCAAACATTTATAGTTGAAAAAGACAAACAAATCCATATAAGTTTAATCTTGATTTTGCTTGAATGTATATGATTTTTTATAAAATTGTACTAATTTTTTAAATTTTTGCAGGAACAAATTGCATTGCAACGGAAGATATTAACACAAAATGGAGAAGAAGTAGATGAGAGTCAATTGTACTATGATGCAGTTGGCAGACATGATTAAAAAAAAAAGTTTATGGACTTGGCTCATATGGTACATTCATTCGTAGACCAATAAATGCTATCACATCGGATAATATAGAATCAACCTCGCAACAATCAGAGAATGCTAATTCTACAAAGGTCCTAGATGAGATTGAGAATTTGAAGGTTTCTATGGTTCTTATGAAGCAAAAATTAAATGCTCTTCAGAGTGAGAGAGATGGTACTTCATCATCACCCTCATCACGACCAAATTCACCGTGATTTAATTTTTCTTTTATGAATTACTATATTGTTGTTTATACATTTATTTGGTAATGAGTACAACATATTATATTGTATTTTAGTTTGGACATTAACATTTTAAATACAAATATTAGAATTTTAACAAAATAATAACAATTACAAAAATATTAAAATAATAATTTAGCAAAATTGCGATGAAATATAATTTTAGCGATGGAATATTTACTGTAATTATGACGACGAAATGATTTTTGTCATCCAAAACGCAACGGAATCACGACATTGATTAGTTCTGTTATTATTTTACGACAAAATTTTGTGACGGAAAACAAATTTTGCGACGAAAAATCTAGCGAAGGAATTGCTACAGAAATTTGTTCTGTCGTTTTCTTACGACGAATTTGTGCGACGGAAGACAAAATTTGCAACGGAAAAGTTTGCGACTGAATAGCGACGACAATTTGTTTCGTCATTTTTTACGATGAAATTTCATGACAGAATAAAAAATTTGCAACGGAAACGTTAGCGACGAATTCGCGATAGTAATTATTTCCGTCGTTATCTTTCACGACAGAAATATGCAACGAAATATGAGTTTTGCGACGGATTATTTTTTTCACGCAATGACGACAGAAAGAAACATTTTTGTTGCCAAAATCGCGACGGAATGACTTCCGTCGCCTACTTCACGACAGAATGACTTTCGTCGCCTACTTCACGACGAACAATTCCGTCACCATTTTCTGTCGCCATCGTTCGCGATGGATTAATTTCGTCACGAATTGAAATACGACAAGCCTTGAGACTACGGAATGGATTCCGTCACGAAAATGAAAAATTTCGTCGCAAAACGTGATTTGCGACGGAATTTTTCCATCGCGAATCACGATTTTTCTTGTAGTGCTTACTTATGCAAGCTCATGCACATAAATCTCAAACAACCTCTCTTTCTCATGTTTTGGAAATCAAATATCATGCAATCTTCTCTATGCAAACTAGATAGTGATTTTCCAAAATAGATATAGGTTTTAAAAATAGCTTAAGGCTTACTTAGAGCCAATAATGCACTTTACTTGATGAAATCTACTAACATGCTCTTTACTGTGAAACAATAGCTTTGCATTCTCATTCACTATAAAACTTGGAAAATCATGCACTTGCTTCATGCTAAAAGTCTCATACACTTAACAAATCTCCTCATTAAAAACTTAACAAGTATTGATCATGCTTCTCAACTCAAAACATACTCATTTGCTAGCAAAACCATTTACTGTGAAATAGGGAAATCATGCATTAATCATGCCAAACTCTCAAATACTTAGTTAAACTTCTCAACAAATACTATCAAGTATTTAGACATGCTTCTCGATCAATTATAAATACTCATATGCTTCACTTTCATTTACTGATAAACTTCACAAACAACAACAACAGAGAACTCATCCTCAACAATTCTAATTGTAAATCATGCATTCTAACTCCAAATAAAAACGAAACTAACTTCTACTAGTGCGTCATAATGAGCCCGAGTGTCCAAGCCTCAAGGGCCCATGAGTCCCGGTCCGAACGACACGTAGCTGGGCTACAAAGGGTCGGGCCAGAATCACCTTTGGGCGGGCGGAGCTTGGTAACGGGGCTTGGGAAACCCTGCCACTTAGCTCCACCAAGCGGCGACCCTGGGCGACAGATCTTGCCGAGATCCGTCCCCTGGAGCCGTTGCTCTATGGTGCTAGCTGACGAACCTCGAGGAGGTCCGTAGGCTAGTACCGTGAGGCCATCTGGTGCACCAGAGCCTTCTTCTTTTTCACCTGTAGACATCTCAGATGCAAACCAACACTCCTAAACCTCAATAAATCAAACATAGATCACCAACAACACACAAATAGCTCAACAATAACATTTATCTAGCATTTCTACACATCTAATTCTCATTCTAGCAATTCACAGAGTCAAAATATAACTTGGGAATCCATGGTTTATACCTCAGCTTCTTCTTCTTCTTTGTGTGGATCCCTTTCCTTTCTTTCTCAGATGCTAACACCTTCACCACCTATTTCCTCAAACAAACATAGGTACATACTAAGCTTAAGGCAATCTCAGAGATGGGAGGCAAAGGATGAATGGATGAAGGAGATGGAAGCAAAATAACTTACTGTAACTTCTTCTTCTTGTCTATCAGATGGCTAAGGAGTGAAGAGGCAAGTAATGGGATCAAGGAGAAATGCAGTGGAATAGTGTTTTATATATACGGGTTCAAAACCCTAGATAGGAGCCAATGATTGGTGGAGGGAAAAAGAGGAATTTGGCTTGCTTTCTACTAGGATCAGACAAAGTTTGAGAATGTATCTTGGTTCACCTTGCGTCATGGACCAAATTCTAAAAAGTGATTTTGGATAACTTGGGGCAAAAATAGATTTTCTAGAAATAGTTTCTAGTTAAAACACTTTGATTTAGGTTTCACATGTTCCTTTCTGGTTTCACTCAGATTGACTTTTTTGGTCAAAACTTTGTACATAAATGTACCCGGAACTTAGGATTTTCGAAGTAGGATAAAGCTTGGTGTTACTCAAATTAAAATATTTAATTCAAACACCATTTTCGAAATAAATTTTTTGAAACAGTAAAAATAGCTATTTGGATTTTTATAAAATAGAATTTGGAAAAATTATTTTTGGGTTGTCACAGGTAGCACGCCCCTTAAGCCCACGGGCCCAGCCAAAGCCTGCCATTTTTTAATATTTATTTACTATGTGTCCCTAAAGTCTAAACTCTAATGTGTCTATGTAAATAACTTAATTGTTATCTACTTAAAACACTTATCCATCACATATCTAATAAATTTAAAAACTACTCAAATATTGAAATATATTATAAGTTTATAAGTTATAACATACATTATATATTTATAATTTTATACATAGTTGTAAAAAGTTCACAAATCATTAAAAATAAGTAAATAACACAAATTACTTCATCTTCATGACAACAATGACACCATAGTCCATAGAGTCCAAATAGTCAATACACCATACTACATAAGTTCATAAACCAAACATTCAAAGTTCAAAGTCCACAAAAGTACAAAACATAACTAATTAACTACATAAGTTCATAAATTCATATGTCCATTACATCATTCAAACTTCCAACATTCAGATCATCTTCATCTTTATTTTTATCATTGTCATCAACAAGATCCACAACATTTGAATCTTCAAATGACAAATTTGATGTTGCACTTGAACTTTCTTCAGTATCTACATAAAATTCAACATAAAAGAGAGTTAAAAATTCAATTACAATACACCAAAATATCAATTACCTAAAATATAATCTAATATTTCATTATTTTGTAAACAAACATAATAACTTACCAATAGCATAACCATGCAACCAATTGTAGTGCAAATAAGAGCTTGCACTTTTTCAGGCAAAGTATAACTCCTATACTTGGTGAGCACACGAGTACCAATAGAAAATGCCGACTCCAATGCAACAATAGTAATTGGGATAGCCAAAACATCTCGTGCCATCAATGCAAGTGCAGGATATCTATGCATACGTTCTTTCCAATAATCCAAGATATTCAAATCCTCATAGTATGCATATTCAAGTTTTGGCTCCTCCAAATAAATTTCCAATTCTGACTTTCCAACAGTCTTAACAGTTCGACTCTCATACTTCTTAATTGCCTACATTAGTTAGAACTTAGAAATTAAAATTTAAAACATTAAACATGTTATCACAATCACAAATGCAAATATAGAAAAAATATATATATAAATTGAAGTGTTAATTTACCCGGGTTGGACTTCCATTTGGAAGGTTGTAAGTTCGAGCCTCAGTGGAGGCGTTATTAGCTCTTTGTGTTTCAGTAGGTTGAGAAAGTATATGAACAGATACTACAATGTAATAGAGCTAGTAGCATTCAAAAAAAAAAAAAAATTGAAGTGTTAATTAAAATACTTACTTCAAATGCTCTTTTTCTTTGACTTTTACCAAAACTTTCACTTTGCATACTTGAAGATGTGACTTGAGAAAATCGTGGTTGGGAAGGAGGTGGAGTAATAATATCCGCATAAGCACTAAAAAGCTTGTTCAACTTTGTCTTCAAATGTGAACTCATTTCTTTAAGTTTAGTTGGTCACTTTGAACCTCCTCATATAAATGCTCCAATGTTACAAGCTTTATCCTTGGATAAAAAAATAGCTCAAGCACTAGGCTATAGTCACTCCAATATTTATCAAATTTGTCAAACATCTTTTTACACATTCCACTTATCAAGACATCTTCATTATCCATATTTTCTTTCAACATACTTTCAATCTTCCAAACTTGTATAAAATATAGATTTGAGGTAGGATAGGAAGAATCAGAAATCAAATTTGTCACCTCATAAAATGGCTCAAGAAACTCACATATTTTCTCACCTTTTTTCGATTCTTCATTTGAAGGGCAAAATTTATAATGTCTATCATTCAATTGAAGAGAAACAAATGTCCTTTTGTGCTTGATAGCACTTTCCAACGTTAAATATGTGGAGTTTCACTTAGTAACCACATCCAATCTCAAACTAATACTAGTATCAATGTTACCAACTGCACTTATACATTCTTCAAACTTCTTCATCCTACCCTCAGAACCTTTCACATATTTGACAGACTCCCTAATTTTATGCAAAGTTAAATTAACCACTTTCAATCCATCTTGAACAATGAGATTTAATATATGGGCTGAACAACGAATGTGGAAAAATCTCCATCACACAACAAACTATCATGCAAAGCTAATTGCTCATTTAAAATATTTTGCATACTATCACTACAAGATGCATTATCTAATGTCAAAGAGAACACATTTCTTTCAATTCCCCAATTCTTCAAAAATTCAAATATTTTTGCAGCTAATTCACATCATGTGTGTGGTGGGGGCATCTTAGCAAAGCAAAATATCTTGCTATTCAATTTCCAATTCCCATCAACAAAGTGCCCAGTTAAGCAAATATTTCACTCACTAGTGCATGCAGTCCATACATCAGAAGTTAAACAAATTTTGTTTTTGAGATTTGCCAACACTTGTTTAAGCTTCTCTTTTTTCTTGAAAGTAGAGTTTGGTAATGCCAGACACAAGTGTGTTTCTAGAGATACAATGCACATTGGGATTCAAATACTTTTGCCATTTTCTAATACCATCATATTCAACAAATGAAAATGGTAAATCATGTTTGATGACTGCAGAAGCTAACAACTCCCTAGCAACATTTGGATCTACTTTCCTAGATGCAAGTCTGCCTTCATTATTAACAAACAATTGGCTAACATCATGATACTTTAACATCCTACATATGTCTTTGTGTCTCTTTAATGTAGAAGTTCCATATTCTTTCCCCCCAAGCTTTAAATTATTTTAAACAACCATTGCATTTTGGCATTTGAATATCATCTTCACCAATTGGAATCTTTGTAAAAAAAGTCCACACATCAGAGGTAAGTTTTTTAGACTTACCTTTCTTTGTAGAACTATCCAATCCCGGCATTCCATCAACAACATCATCGGCAATGGTATCATTAGTTTGGTTCAAAGAAACAGAATCCATCACGAGCAGTCTATGCAGACGGAGCAGTACACACGAAATCAGTAATTATAATATTATATACACTAAATTACTAAATCAGTACAAATGACACAATACACTAAATCAGTAATTATATACACTAATGGCCCGTTTGGTTCACGGAATAGGCCGGGAATGGCATAGCATTCCCAGTAATAGGCATATTCCTTTGTTTGATAACCATTTCTATTACCAGGAATAATATTCCTGGTAATATTACAGGAATAATATTCCTGATAATAGCCTATTACCTCAAATAAGGTAATAGCTATTACTAGGGGCCCCTTGGTATTAGCCTATTACTGAATGCTCAGGAATAGATTTTAGACTCTATTTTCTTTTTTACCCATTTCTTTAACCTAATTTTTTTATCCTATATATAAATTTATCCTATTTCACTACCGTCATCGCCACCACCACCATCACCATCATCGCCGCCGCCGCCACCACCACCACCATCACCGCCGCCGTCGCCCCCACCACCACCATCGCCACAACCGTCGCCGCCCCCACCACTGCCACTGCCACCACTACCACTACCACTACCACCCCGGCACCACCACCACCGCCACCAAAACCACCACCCAGCAGCAGCACCTCCACCACCACCACCGCCACAACCGTCGCCGCCCCTACCACCACTGCCACAACCGTCACCGTCACCACCACCACTGCCACAACCGTCACCACCACTGCCACCGCCACCGCCACCACTACCACCCCAGCACCACCGCCGCCACCCCAGCGCCACCGCCACCGCCACCGCCACCGCCACCGCCACCGCCACCGCCACCGCCACCGCCACCGCCATCACATATTTTTATAAGGGTATTTATGTCTTTTAAAACATATTTCATTTCTATTCCTTAAATCAACCAAACACTGTAATATAATTCCTAAAGTCTATTCCTTCCGCGAACCAAACAATAGAATACAATTCATATTCTATTCCTTGCCTATTCCATTCCTTATGGAATAGCATTCCTATTACCTCAAAATTCATTCCGTGAACCAAACGTGCAGTAAATGTCTAAATTACAAAATCAGTACTCTATTTTTTTTATAATAAAAAAAAATAAAAATAAAAATAAAAACAAATCAGTACACTGTTGTTTGTAATCATATATAATATATTCATATGTAATAATGTAAACTACTAATCATATCATTCATATGTATACTATAAAATTAATTAAATGAACGAGAAAGGAAAAAAAAAGGAAAATAAATACCTGCAATGTAGTTTTCAGACTTCGGAGAATCTTGTTGCTCGCTAGCTCGCTGCTGGATGGCTGGACTGCTAGTCGTGGTGAATTGGTGACTCGTGGTCGACTGGCCGGCTGTGATGCCGGATGCGGCGGCAACCGCAACGTCGCTTTCGTGGCCGGCAAACCGCAGTGTCACAGACGACAGGGTTGGCGATGGAGAAACGAATCGCAAAACTGATTTTGGGAATAGGGAGTTCTGCTTAGGGCTTTTAGTTTCAGACTTTCAGTTTTGTTTTTAATTTTTATTTTAGGAATTTAGCCATTTATGATTAGGATTAGGATTTAGACTTTACAAAAAAAAAAATTTAAAAATAAAAAGGTAGGCTGGCGGGTTAGTCCGCGAGCTAGGCGCGGGCAAAAATGTCTATTTTTTATACAGGTTTTTTAAACACGAGCCCGCCCCGTCCTTTTGGCGGGACGGGGTAGAAAAGCCCGTTTTGACGGCATAAAATAAGGGAAAGATCAAATAAGATAAAAGTACTTCTATATAAAGTGATGACTGATTTTAAGCTTTCATTCTTCCTAAGGGTCCCCTACACCCCGACCCAACAGAGCATTTGGGAGGATGTAAATCATGGTAACTCAACTGAACATGAACCACCCCAATCCAACAGAGCATTTGGGAGGATGTAAATCATGGTAACTCAACTGAACAGCATATAAAAGATCAAATAAGATAAGAGTACTTCTATATAAAGTGATGACTGATTTTAAGCTTTCATTCTTTCTAAGGGTCCCCTACACCCCGGTAACTCAACTGAACATAAACCACCCCGACCCAACAGAGCATTTGGGATGATGTAAATCATGGTAACTCAACAGAGCATTTGGGAGGATGTAAATCATGGTAACTCAACTGAACATGAACCCCCTTTGAGCATTTGGGAGGATGTAAATCATGGTAACTCAACTGAACATGAACCCCCTTTGAGAGGTTACTCCCACACTGCCGCTGGTGAGACTCAATCTCTGGTAATTCTTTCAAAGTTTCACCTCGGTGACCAGTTAAGCTGCCCATGCGGGTGATTTTAACTTTTAAGCCTTCATTAGATCTATCAATGGTTGAGAATTTAAAAAAAAAAAAAAAAAATACTGAATAAGTTTTATAATTATTCAAAAAATTTTAGAGGAGGATTAATTTTATAATTTTAAAGTAGTTTAGCAGGCACCAGTGTACCAGACTCATCGCCGTTCCAAGCCAAAGTCGCGAAGTGCCAACCCTAGTCCCTAACTCCCTCGCCGTTGCCCACTCCACCGCCGGTCGCCCACTCCAGCCTCTGCCTCCACCGCCGGTCGCCCACTCCATCCTCTGCCTCCACCGCCGGTCGCCCACTCCGGCCTCTCCCTCCATCGGCGGTCGCCCACTCCGGCCTCTCCCTCCACCGCCAGTCTCCCACTGCCTCTGCCTCCAATGAAGCTTCCTAGGCAACCAGTCCAACCACAGGTGATTTATTAATTTTAATTTTAATGTCAGTGTATATCATTATATAGTTGTATATCACTGTATTGAACTATCGAATGTGTTTTGAAATTAAATTAGCTGTATTAAATGTGTTTTTATTTTAATTTTGTCATGCTTATGAGTCTGATTGTTAATTGTTAGTATACCTTTGAAGAGGTTGAACTTTGAAGGCATATTTGAAGGAATAAATTAATACTGATGTTAGTCTGATTGTTACTTGTTAGTATACCTTTGATTCTCAACTAAAAGCCTAAGCAATTGTACATTTATGTTTATATATATTATATGCTCAACACTCTGTTCTAAACTATTCAAATTCTGCATGATAAGTTTGAAGTTATAGAAAATTTTGCATTTCTTTAGCATGGCTAATTTTTGGCAATTTCACTTTAATCTTTGTTTATTATGCAGGGCTATTTGAGTGGCTGAAATCAAAGTGTCTGCCAGTCAGTCTAGACGTCTAGTACTTTGTAGTTGAAATTGCTATTCCAGTTTGCACCAAAATAATATTGGTTCACCTATATGACCTGACTATGCGTGAAGCCAGTGACAACTTAGAGGACATGAATGCATGAGAAAGCCAATCTCATTGGCTTCCATCACTCCAAATCTTTCCACCATCAAAATCCATTTACGCGTTACTCCA
Organism: Ipomoea nil; assembly: GCF_001879475.1. NCBI lineage: Eukaryota > Viridiplantae > Streptophyta > Magnoliopsida > Solanales > Convolvulaceae > Ipomoea > Ipomoea nil. Next base: position 2,388,180 of record NW_017617990.1, on the reverse strand, counting down.
AAATTCCACCTTTCAACCTCTATAGAGAACTGTATTTATCATGGAGAAAATGTCAAACACCTTGAAGGCACACAACTACTTCAAGAACCTTCAACATGGGTTCAAATTCATTCACTTTGCAGAACTAAGTCTCTTCATGCGCTCACCATCAAGGTTGGCTCTACACCAACACAGCCCGTTTTCCCTTTCAACAATATACTGTCGAAGTATGTTCTTTTTGGTAATGTACATGTTGCTCGGGAACTGTTTGAGGAAATGCCGTTTAGAAATGCTGTGTCTTTCAACACGATGATTGCTGCCTATTGTCGAGATGGGAATGTACAAGAGGCTTGGGGACTGTTTTCTGAGATGAGGAGGTGTGGATTTAAGCCCACTCAGTTTACTTTCGGGGGGCTGTTGTCATGTGAGTTCTTGGATCATTATCAAGTGGTGCAATTGCATGCACTGATTGAGAAGACATCATTGCTTAACACTGATGCTACTGTAGGGACTGCACTGTTGGCTATGCTTGGGAGGTGCGGGTGTTTACACGAGGCCTGCCAGATTTTTGATAGCATGCCTGAAAAGAACTTGGTTACATGGAATTCTATGATTCTATTGCTTGGACAACATGGATTTGTTGAAACGTCGATGACTATGTTTGTTGAAATACTCAGGAGTGGAACGGATTTGTCTGAGTACACATTTGTGGGCCTTCTATCTGGTTGCCTCGGGATACATGATATGGAATTAGGAGAGCAAGTTCACACAGTTGCAGTGAAGTATGGATTGGATAATGCAGTTTCTGTTAAGAATTCTCTGGTTAACATGTATGCCAAATGCTCTGGTGCTCACACTGCAAAGAAAATGTTTGAGGAGATGGCAATTAAGGACATTGTTTCATGGAACACAGTGATTGGTGCAATGGCAAAGAGTGATACACCAGACAAAGCATTGGGTGCTTTCTTGGAAATATATGCTAATGGATTCTCCCCGAATGAAATAACATTTGTTAGTGCTCTTCACTCCTGCTCTAGGCTGCAGAATCTGTCATGTGGAGAAGCTTTGCATGCACAAGTTATCAAGAAGAAGCTTGAAAATGATGTGTACGTGGGCAGTGCTTTGACGGAATTTTATGTCAAATTCGATAAATTGGAAGAAGCACGTCGCTGTTTTAATGAAATATGTGAAAAGAGTTTAGTTTCTTGGAACACATTGATGCTGGGATACTCGAATAGAGGCTCTCCTGAATCCATTTTGCTGTTGCGAGAGATGATCCGCCTGGGTTTTTATCCGAATGGCTTCTCATTTTCTATTGTTATCAAAGCGTCATCAGTGGTAGAATTACTCCAGCTTCACTCGTGGTTGGTAAAGACGGGTTACCTCGAGCATTCTTATGCATCAAGCTCTCTTATAAGCGGGTATGCCAAAAATGGTTTGATAACTGACGCCTTACGCTTCGTAGCTGTTAATGACATGCCGCTTGATGTTGTCTCCACAAATGTGGTAGCTGGGATATACAACAGAATTGGCGAGTATAACAAGACTCTGGAGTTATTTTCCACACTCGAGGACCCCGACACTAGATCTTGGAACATTCTGATCGCAGCTTGCTCTCGAAACAGTGATCACAAAGAGGCTTTTGAACTCTTTGGACACATGAGGAGAGCTCGAGTCTCTCTCGACAATTACACATACGTCAGCCTCCTCAGCAGCTGCACCAGACTCTGCAACCTCGGCCTGGGCAGCTCTCTTCATGGTCTACTCATCAAGAACGATTTCAGCTCCTGCGACACATTCGTCTGCAACATCATGATTGACATGTACGCGAAATGTGGGAGCCTCGACAGTGCAACAAAGGTATTTAACAACACCACCAAAAGGAATGTCTTTTCGTGGACAGCTATGATTTCATCCCTCGGCCTGCACGGCTATGCCCACGAAGCGATAAGGAAATTCGACGAGATGACTGGGGAGGGCATTAAGCCTGATAAGATGGCATTCATGGCAATCCTCTCAGCTTGCAGACATGTTGGGTTTATTGAACAAGGGATGGCTCTGTTTGGGGAAATGAAAGCGAAATATGGGTTTGAACCAGAAATGGATCACTATTTGATTGTTGTTGATTTGTTGGCTAGGTATGGTCATGTTGCAGAAGCTGAAAAATTCATTGCCAGTATGCCTTTCCCTCCAAATGCTTCAATATGGCGTACTTTTCTTGATGGTTGCAAGAGGAAAAAAGAACTTATGTATTGAGTCATCATATTAAATAATTTTTAAAAAAAAAAATTTGTAAACCCCAAATGGAGAGTATTTATGGTATCATAGTAAAAAATTGCACCTTAAACTCAAAAGTATTAACTTGTCTTCGCAGCCCCAATTTTCTTATCTAACATTGTTTTAAATTAGTCGAACAAGTAAAAGTTGCCCCAGCTCCAGTGTAAGCAATAATAGAGAAGAAAAGGGTAACATGTTGAATGCTAGCTCAATTATTATACCATGGACCATAGTTTACATTTTAGTATATTGAAGATTTATTTTTAATACATTAAGAGCCGTTTACTAACTGAAAAATTTCTACAGGTTTTTGGAAAATTAGAGAATTGGAGAATAAAAAATAAAAAACATATTTACTAATAGGATTTTTCATTTTGAAAGAGGAAATAACTTTTCAATTGTAAAACTATTAAAAATTGTATTCTAAATGGAAAATAAAATAATTTATAATCTATTTGATTATACGTCACTATAACCACATTTTTACCATTATCTATTTACATATTTATTAATTACTATGATTACATTCATTATCATCTTCTTTTACTTATCACCATCTTTTATCTTTTCTACTTGCATTACTTATTTAAACATAACTTAATTGCTTACGTTTAAAGTTAGACATTATTCACATTATCAAAATTAAAAATTTAACTCTATACAAAGTTTTATATTTTAATTGAACTCAATTGATTATTGGTTTAGATATTTTTAGTTATGCTATAACGTAATATACATTTGGTCCGGATATCAGATATTGAAATTTTACATATATATTAGAATTCAAGTAACAATTATATATCTATATACATGTCATTCAAATGAATATATCAAAAAAAAAATTTTAAATATTAACTCAAAAATATTAATATTATTTGAACTAAATTTTAGGTGAACTTAATAGGTTATTGGTTCGGGTATTTTTAGTTATATATATTATATACATATATAAATTTGATTCAGATATCAAAGGTAAAAATCTTACATATATTAGAGTTAAAAGTAAAAATTATATTTATTCTATTTAAACCAAATTAAATATATCTTAAATATTTTAAATATAAGGTCTAAAAATCACTCAAAATTAAACTTTTGTTAATTTTATAGGTTAATCTAAAAAAATAAATTTTAAAAAATAAGTGTTAATAAACAAGTTTTCTAAACAGAAAACAGAGAATGAAAATTGAAAAATTAAAAAACATAAAACGGTTTCCGTTAGTAATCGAGCCCTAAATGTTTATTTTTTGAATGTTATTTTTTTGTGTACTGAAGGTTCATTATTTGGATCCTTTGTGCGTTGCCAGACTCGCAATTTACTTCCGCAGTAACTCAACTCTAGGCGCGAGGTGTTGTAAGCTCAAGATTAGTCCGACAAACCTGAGACACCTAAGTTTAAAAAATAAAGGAATAAGGGTCAAATAGGCCACTCAACTGCACACACAAATACAATTAGGCCACTGAACTAAAAAAGAATGCAATTGCGCCATTGAACAACACAAAAACATGCAATTTAGCCCAAAATGACTTGTTTACTTATTGTAGCAAGTTACCTATTTTTTAATTAAATTTTAAAAATAATTTTTAATAAATAATTTAAAAAAAAAAAAAAAAAAAAAAACAGAAACGGCCGGCTGTTTCTGTTTTCTGTTTTTTTTTTTTTTAATTTTAATTTAATTAATTATTTATTAAAAATTAAAAATTATTTTTAAAAATTAATTAAAAATGGGTAACTTGCTACAACAGGTCAACAGGTCATTTTGGGCTAAATTGCATGTTTTTATGTTGTTCAATGGCTCAATTGCATTCTTTTTTAGTTCAATGGCCTAATTGCAATTTTGTGTGCAGTTGAGTGACCTATTTGACTCTTATCCCAAAAATAAAATAAACATTTATCAGTGATCGTCCATATTACAATGTGGATTATGGCCCACAGAGACTCTAGGATGTTGTAGACTTAAACACTGCAGTCAAAGATGCCAGCCCCAAAATGACCAGCTGACCATGTCATGGGATTTAAAAATGGTGTTTTAAAGTCAAATAACTTATCATGGTAAGAATATTTCTAACCAGTGAATAAAATTTGCTTCAATCATGGCATTTAAAAATGGTGTTGTAAAGTCAAATAACATAGGACCAATCATGTCCCAGCAGCCTCAGCAATAAAACATCAGCCATGACATTATCTGTTGTTGACATCTCACCTTTCTGATCCCAGTAAAATCATTCTTGCCCAGAAAAATTATTGGTAAACCTGCTTCCTCTACAATCAATATGCATAACAGTAATCCCAGGATATCAATCAAGAATCAGATTGAACAATCTTGAATTCTTGATCACTCTGAAGAAAAGATGCCCAGAAACTAGAATCATTCATGCCCAGAAATCCTAGGATATCATTCAAGAATCAGATTGAACAATCTTGATCACTCTGCAGAAAAGTTGCCTAGAAACCCTTTCTGAACCCAGTAAAATCATTCATGCCCAGAAATCCTAGGAATCAGATTGAACAATCTTGATCTCTCTGCAGAAAAGATGCCACAGGGCTGCACTGTGGATGGCAACCTGGATGAATCTCGGTACAGCGAGCCGATGCCATGGATTGGAATCTATGTAGCAGTAGCATCTGCAGCCTGTGCTGCAGCCATGGCTACTGATGTCTTCCACGGCTTACGCCACAGGAAATTCTGGTTCCCTTGCAAATTCTTCTCCCTCAATGCCACAACCTTAGCCATCATTGCAGTTGCCACCAAATTATCCGTCGATCTCAACTCCTCGATGCCACGCCACCAGGATCAGCTAGCGAAACTCACCAGTGGCGTTTTGATCTGCACGCTAATGTCTAACTCGATGCCTTCTCTAGCAGCCATGGAGTACAAAGAGCTGATGATGAACATTGTGGCTTTGGGGATTTTTGTAGTTACTGTCATAGTAAACATTGGGATCCAATTGGGAACCGGTGTGATTTACACATTCTGGAAAGAGCATGCTGCAGTTATCTTAATCATGCTCATCCTGTTTCTGCTGTTGATTTCCTCGGCTCTTACAGTTCCCACAACGAGGTCGTATTTCGATTTGAAGTACAGCAAGAAGTACAAGTTAGCACAGAAAGAGTGTTGCCTCGGGCATGGCGAGTTTAGGCCCGAGAAACTGAAAGATGAGCTGATGAAATATTGGATGATGGCACACACTTGTAGCCCTCAATTCGTGGCTAGCCGGTTAGTAACCTGCACTGCTTCGGGTGCGTTTTGCCTTCTCAGCACGGTCATATGTGCTGAAGCCATGCTTCGTTCGTATATGCTGCCCGGGACGTTTGAGTTCTGCACTGGAGAGTCTGATTACAAGTGGTCTACCACTTTGATTCTTGTGGCTCAGACAGTGGCAATAGTAGTAGGCACAATCGCCCCGGGGTTTAGGTGGTTCAAGTCCATTAATTTTCGTTGCCCGAAAAAAGTCACTAAAGCCTGCCATTACAAGGTTAAGGTTGAGGACTATTGGATCAGGAGTTTGGTTCTGTGGAAAGAGTCCCCTTTAGACCTGAGAAAACGAGGTCGATTTGTCAGAAAATTTGCACACAATGCAAAGGAAAATCTGTTGGATTTCTGCATTTGGATGCAAATTGGAACAGTGTGTCTAAGCAAGCTGGTTAGGATGGTTTCTCTTTTCTGGGTAAGTTGGTTGCTAATAGGCCTTAGGAGATTGATCAAACGAGACACGAACTCTATAGAAAGCCATGATTCAGAGCCCGAATCGAAGCCAGATCTTAGTCGTTACGTTTTGCATCTCGAAGGGGAGGAAACACTGCAAGATTTCATGATGGAGAGCAACTTTGATGTGAGTGACCACTGGATCAAGACGGAGAAAAAGAGGCAACCGAAGAATCTCATCAAATTTCTGCAGAATTGGTGCCCAACGAAAGGGTTCATGGGAGTGAACCATTTCGACTATGACCATATCCCTTCACTAGACTCTGAAGAACCTCCCAACTGCTGGGCTCTCCCCGTTGTCACACTCGCCAGCATTGCCATTGCCCTCTCTGGAAACGACCCCGGTTTGAGCAAAGAGCTGAAATCGTGTGTAAACGAGGCGGTTTTGTACATGAGATTTCTCGAGGACAAGCTCGATGCAAATGGAGACTTGACTAACCTCAGAAAGGCTGCACAGATGGTATGGATTGGCGTCGATCTGCACTATAAATGGCTCGATTTGGACCTCCAAAAGATGGGAAAAGACAGCCCACAATCTGTTCTCAAAGCCCTTTCTGAGGAAGCTAAGCAGAGATACTTGGAATACAAACAGAAAGACGTAACGATTTGCTTTGCAGAATCCCCTTCAAAGTGGCCTGCAAAGATCCTTGCAGCTAACTCCATGTACAGAACATGCCAAGCTCTTCTGCTAACAAACGAAAACGAACAACCTCAGAACAACAATACCATGATGTTCCACAGACTGTCTGACATGATAACAGGTATAGTAGGGGCATGTCTCACCAACATTCCCCGAGTTATATTCATGCTATGCCACCAGGGCAGCATCAAAGAGAGGGAGACTCGAGTCCGCTTTGCCATTTTGCTTCTGGGGAAATCTGGGAAGATTTTAGAGATTCTAAACCACAGACTACTCCCAAGTTCATGTTCAGAGAGATTGGTACACATCGACGATTGGCGGGCGTTGAGCAAAGAGAAGGATCATCAGCAGCATTGGAATTTCTCCCCAGCAGAGGATGATAAAGCTCTCACAGGCTCTCCTGACTTTCGTCTAACAGTTGAATGAGCTTAGGAGAGTGCAGGTTTGTTTGTTCATCATATGTAGTACTCCTAGTTTCATGTCCCCAAGGAATTGTTTTAGCTAAATTCATAACTTTTGTGCTAATTTAGGGTGTATGATGTAAAAAAGTAACTTGTATCAATCCCCAGGGCCTGGGCATAGCTAGATTGACCAATTCAAAGAGGGCCTGGTCATAAGCATCTCTGGAGAACGTGTAAATTATTGAGGTGCAATTTTTTTTTAGAATATCCATGTTAGAAAAAAGAATGGAGGTATTTTTATTGACTAGAAACTAAAGAAAAGAAATAGGAAGTCATAAGACTTTCCCCAACAAGAGTTTTAGGCTCTTGCCCCACAAGAGTTTTAGCCTCTTGCCTAGCTACTAAAGCTTAAAGACTAAGGAAGATTATTGGATGCCCTCCTCTCTTGAGGAGGTTACAATTTATAATGCAATGCATAAAATAAATATAGTAAAGGGAGATAATTGAGAAGCTGATTTATTTCTGTCAGGTTGCATGATTTAAGCTTGTCCCTTGATCAGTGTGTTGATTGTTTGATTTGCCTGATTTGCTGTCCAGATTTCTTGCTTTCCAATCTTGTTTTGATTACCTTTTTTTTTTGCGTGAGTAAACCACCCATTCCCTTGGGTGTGTATCAATCCACTTTCACATCTCAAGCATAGTTAAATTGAACAATAAATAAGAGTTAATAACTCTACTTTGCTGACAGTTGTAAGTATCTTGGAGAATGTGTAAACCATTTAGGTGCAATCGATTTTCATAATATTCACTTTCACATCCCAATCATAGTTAGATAACTTAGATTGACCAATCAAAAAAAGTTAATAGCTCTACTTTGCTGACATGGTGTAAGAATTTTGAGGAATGTGTAAACCATTTAGGTGCAATGCTTTTCAAAATATCCACTTTTGCATCCCAATCATAGTTAAATTGACCAATTATTTGCTGGCAGTCGTAAGCATCTTAGGGAACGTGTAAACCATTGGGGTGCAATCCTTTTTAAGAATATCCACTTTCATATCTCGAGCATAGTCAGATTGACCAATCAAAAAAAAAATAATAGCTCTACTTTACGACAGTTGTAAGTATCTCCAACAACGTGTCAATCCTTTTTTAGAAGGATAAAATCCAGACTGCAACAACATTTAAAAGAATGTCATGCAACTCAGGCTTGGTGCTAGATATACCAAAAAATAAAATTCTTGATAATTGCATTCCATTTACTACTGTTTCATAGTTCCATACATTCAAATGGCTGTGAAATTCATCATAAAACCAATTTTCAACTTTTCATGAATCGTCACAAAACAAAAGCTCTACTCGAAGTCTGTAGATTTCAACTGTCTCCACACTGTTTAATTTTATTGTTTGGGACAATTACAGTCAAGTTGATTAGACAAATGATTTGGTAACTACAATGTAACAAATTTGACTTTTAACAGGAGTGGATTATTGGACTTTTTGATTGAGCCGATCAGTTATAGACAATCTATGCTAGTTTATAGATATAACCGCGATTCGATTCTAATTTTGAATGGTTAATTCAGTGTGATTTCACTTTGAACCTCTAGTTCGAACTCTCTATAAAAATAAATTCTATTTTTCATTTTTAGAGTAGTCCAAATTCATTTTTAAAAAAAAATTTCCCAGTTCAGAATCAAAACTAACTATTCTATTTCCCGATTTTAATAAATCAGAATCAGAACAAAAGTTCCAACAAACCGTAACCATCTCTCCAATTTCAGTTCGATTGTTACAATTTTTGATTCAGTTCAAACAGAACTATAATCACCCCTATTAATTTAATTTCTTGTGATCTTTTACCGATTTACTTAATATACACCTCTAAATAATGACCACTCGTGACTAAAAAGACACATTCTACACAATTTTCACACAAATCATTACCTCTATTTGCACTAGAGCTTGCTTATATAGTTATATATGTTTGGATTTTTCTCTTTTCTTCTCTCTGTTGAGGCAATCTATCTTCTGCAATCTGCATAGATATCCTCAAAAAAGAAAAAAAAAATCCGTAAAACTCAAAACATTTTTTAAAAGTTTATATTTCTCTCATGCTGCCACAAAACCCTTGCATGGTTGCCGGCCACCGATTTCTCGGCGTGGGGAGGGGAAGTGTGGGCCGGCATGCGTTCAAGAAGTTTCTATAACCTTAAACCTTCGAACTAATTTCGAACAAATCTCAAAGTTCGAGGACCCAATGTGCAATTTCTTCTAGAAAAAAGCCGCCTTTTTTCCCCCAATAAAAAGCAAAACTGCTCGGCAACAATGTCGTATAGATGAAGCCACAACGTAGTTCACAGTGTTGAATACGTAGTTTGATTCGTGATCAATTTTCTCAGAAACAAGAAATGTGGATTTTTGGGATAAAAGGGGAATCTGGGTTCTCAGCTTCATCAACAGCCGAAGAAGTTACCGAAGGGATTGATGGAACTGACCTCATTGCCATTGTTACAGGTCCCTTAATTCTTTCTTGTCTTCTGTGTACTTAATTTTTACTTTCTGGGTTTTCTGTATCTTATTGTAAGTGTTCCAATTTCCACTTATGAGTTGTCTCATTAATTTTTACTATCTTCTGTTATTTTGCTCAACTTATTGTATGCAATGATCAGGGGTTTAGGTGATGGGCAAAGAAATTTTTTTTTCTTTGATCCTTGTTATGTTCATACAATATGGTAGATAATGTTTTCTTTTCCTGGAAGAAAAAAAAAAAAAAAAAAAGGGAAAAAGGAAAGGTCTTTACAAGCTAGAGGTTGATTTTATTAGTGAGGAGCAAAATGAAGAAAGAGAAAAGACTCTTGAATGGTGGTTTTAGACTTTCATATACCTAGAAGAAGTAATTGCAAGACAGTTAATGAATCATAGTTTCTTTCTAGTGTTATTATTTGTTTAGTATTCTTGTCCAGAAAATGTGAAATTCTCTTAGGGCCTTCACACTCCAGCCTAACAAGATATAGTGGACCCATGGTAGGAGGACCAGTGGCTGAAGCCCACCACATTAGTTGTAACTCCCACACTATGAGAGATATGGCTCGATCCTCAGGGCCTTCACACTCTGGCCCGACAAGATAGTGGACCCATGGTGGGAGGATCAGTGCCTGAAGGCTAAAGCCCACCACATTAGCTGTAACTCCCACAGTGTGAGAAATATGGCTGATCCTCGGGGCCTTCACACTTCGGCCCGACAAGATAGTGGACCCGTGGTGGGAGGAAGCCCACCACAATACCACACTAGCTGTAACTCCCACACTGTGACTCTGTGAGAGTTATGGCTCTATCATGTGCTTTTGTCCACAATCTACCACTCAAGAACCAACTTAGCTGTGCATACATTTGTTTAGTATTCTTCTTTGACATATGTATGTATGTATCAGTGGCCTCAGTTTTGGGGAGTATATCATGGTGTCCTGATTTTTGTGTTCTTGGTGACTTAAAATGGATGAAGTCTTTCATGCCTAGAATCTCAGAACTAGGGAAGATGGTTCTTGTGAGCCTTATCAATGTAGATGTTCAAAGGTCCTGACTTTTCACTGGTTGTCATTTGGATATTTGCACTTTCTGATTTTCACGAAACGAGGCAGACAATGAATATATAATAGGAAAATTTTCAGTAGCGTGGGCTCTGGTTACCAGCCAAACCCCATATTCGAGTCTAATATTGGTCCTTGTTGTCTGCATATTTCAGGAGCCTCGAGCGGCATTGGAGCAGAGACTGCCCGTGTCCTAGCCTTGCGTGGCGTACATGTAATTATGGCAGTTCGCAATCTAGAAAGCGGTAGAGCAGTTGCAAGAAGAATAGTTAAAGAGACTCCTAATGCTAAAGTCAATGTCATGGAATTGGATCTTAGCTCCCTGGCGTCTGTTAGGAAGTTCGTGTCAGAATATAACGCCTCGGGTTTGCCCTTGAACCTCCTCATGTAAGGCAATCATACAACATTTAACCATTGATTGGAGTTATCGAGATGCTTATGTTTCCCCATAAAAACGATAACAATGATTTTGGTTTTCGAAGTAATAATGCAGGGGTTATGGCTACGCCATTCATACTCTCACAAGACAACTTAGAGTTGCAATTTGCAACTAATCACGTTGGTAAGTGAGTTAACGTTTGACATTTGGTTTACATATTTAAACTAGCAAATTGTAGAAAACATATCACCTGGTACGAGGACCTTTCAATCGAGCATAAATGCATAATACAATTTTAAGAGCGGTTTGTGCAGGTCATTTTCTTTTGACGAATCTATTGTTGGAAAAGATGAAACGGACAGCTTATGAGTGCCGCAAAGAAGGAAGGATTGTTAATGTTTCATCGAATGCGCATCAATTACCATACAGTGAAGGAATTCGTTTCAACAAAATTAATGATGAAAAAAGGTAGGCAATGATGATATTCTAAGTTAACTTTTTCTTTCTTTTACTTTTCACCTAGAATCATCTGGTATTGGATTCTGTCCTTTCAACTCCCAAGTTATTTTATCTTTTCCGTTTTGTGTCATTCCAGTTATAATAGAATATATGCTTATGGGCAATCGAAGCTCGCCAACATATTGCACGCTACTGAACTTGCAAGGCGCTTGATGGTAATACTATTACTAAACGCTATGAAGTAACTAATGCATAGATATATTACCAATACTTTGTGTATCGTTTTGGTATACTTTTGTTAATGACCCTTGTTCACATTTCTCCCGAAAAGGAAATGGGAAGTCGAGAATTGTTTTAAATGATGATAGACGCTAGGAGAAACAATAGACAACTGATAGGAGAAAAAGGCGACAATGCTGGCCAAATAAGGAAATCTGTAGTAGTCATGGGACCAAAAGTGAAAATGTCGTTTTTCTGTGAGTGCGTTTGTCATGTAAGGAATTTCCATTACATTGTCTCTAAGTTCCCGTCTTTCTCTGAGTATAGGAAGAACGAGCACGGGTAACTGCAAATTCACTTCATCCTGGAGCAATCGCCACCAATCTTCTGCGTCATAATGGTTTCTTCGATGGTAAACCTTAGAAGCCTCTCGTAAGATTTGTTTTTTTCTTATTGCTACGATATCTGCAAGGGAAGTGCCCTCGAGGTTTTGAACCTCAGAAGAACTAAAAGCATAAGCTGACAGTTGGATTGCACATTTATATTTATATATTATATTATATATGCTCAAAAATAGTAATGCCATAAAAAACAAATGGTTTCAACTCCTCACAGGGATTGTTAACTGGATTGGGAAATACGTCATAAAAAACATCCCACAGGTGCGTCTTGTCTTTCGATCCTTCGTTGAAGAATAACGACTCTGGATTCAACCAACGAATAGGATCTCGATTGAATCTTTTCTTAACGTGGTTTCTCGTTGATCATATCTAGGGCGCTGCAACTACGTGCTATGTCGCATTGCATCCACAGGTTGAAGGGCTAAGCGGCGAGTACTTTTGTGACAGCAACATTTCACAGCCGAGCTCGCTTGCTACCGATGCAGAGTTGGCGAAGAAACTTTGGGATTTCAGCTTGAATCTAACAAGCCAGGAGCCAGTTTGAATGGATTTCATCTTCTTCTCCTCTCTTTATGCTTGCCTGTCTTTTACCTTTTTCATTGCTAAGATTTCTGCTTTGGAATGTTGTGTCTGTCTGAAACTAATTGCAGGATGAACTCTCTCTGTAGTGATTAGATTGTCCATCTTCATATCTCTGTTTGAAGAAAATGAATAAGATTTTACCATCTTTTTCTATTTCTAAATTTTAAAGCTTAAGTTTTTGGCTCCGTTTGGTAGAGCTTATTTTTATAACTTATTTTAAAATAAAAATAAGCTATAAGCTCAGCTTTGTTCACTAAAATATGAGAAATTTAAAATAGTAGTTTATTTTGAAACGCTAGCCTAAATAACATTTGAAAATAAGCTTTAGCCTTTTAAATTTTTTTTTTTAATTTTTTTAATCTTTACTAAATCACAAAAATGACACTATTTACCCTTCATTAATCAAAATTATAATATCTTAGTTTATCCTTTTATGTCTTTTTACATTTATTAGCTAATTCAATAATTAATTTTATCAAATGTTTTAATTCCAACTAGTATTTTCACTCATGCGATGCACGGAATGAATTTGTTATAATATATTAAGAATATTTGGATCGATATACAATTATTTAAATTATAGCATCAAATACGGAGTGTTATATATTACAATTGAAGATATGATTTGGATCGTTTATGTTTGTTGATGTTATCATTGCTTGAATTCGAGCAAGTAATTGCTCAAATTAATAGTTAATGTGTAGATGTATGCATGCGGTGCTATAACTTTAGAGATTTTTATATATCATTGTTTATGATTTTTTTTTTTTTTGGTAGTGATTGGACAAATGTGCTCGTTCTCTAGCAACTTAGTTATAGTAATCAATTTCTATCCTAATTCATTTGTATAAAGGATATATTTGTGTCTAGATATATAGCAATTTTGTCATTTTGGAAAAAAAAAAAACAAACAAACAAACATCATATCATCGATTGTATTTACACATTATTGAAAACCTCTTTGTAGATGACATTGGTAGTCACAACACAATCTTGTCCATCCTTGTCTAGAGCTAACATCTTCAGGCCATCAGGATGGGTGACTCGGGAGAAAACCACGTGCAATTGTCCGTGATTAAAGACCATTTTTTTAGCAATAACCCAACGTGAGATAGTGTTTGACATTGGTTTTTGTTGATAGTCATGGCATATGCAAGCATCAACGGTAATTGTTTACACTGGAACTTGAAGGGCAATCCCGTATCAAAAGGAGTGAGAGACATTCGAGGGATAAGAACTTTGGTTCCTTCATGTGTCCCATTAACTATTGCTTCGACAATGTGATCTACCAATCTTGTGATGATGAGTCGCGTCCCGTTATAAAGACCAAGAAAGTGGTCTATGTTCCGCAATAACATAACAGGTGCGCCGACCTTTAATGTCAATGAATGATTATGAAGACCCGACAATCTCAAACTATTTAAGAATTCAGGAGTGTGTACTTCTGATACATTTTCACTATCTGATTCTGCCTTACACAAAGAGTCACAACTTAAATATATTCGTCCTTCTGTAGTATTCATGTTGCACATGTACTAATTAATTTGATCAACGACATCTAAAGTCGGCGAGAGGATCGCTCGGCCTTCTAGCTGCGACTCATCAAGCATGTCATATCTCGAGCTTGGGAATGTGTTTTCCACTATAGTTGTTATGGGATTGTGTCCACACTTCAACAAAAACTATGTTGGAATATCGATCTCAAATGAACCGTTGTTTACAAACCTTGTAATCTCATCTCTGATGTCTGCAATCCATTTTGAAAACCAATCAACCGTCTGTCTATCTTCCTCTGAAGCTAAGGTCCATAGTCTCAATTAAGTTCTTGGTGATCCTTAGTACCTTGCAATTTGTCCACACGTATGAAGAATTAATATTTTCTCCGACAGGATTTGTTTAAAATCGCCGCCCAAAACTATTGTCTTTCCACCAAAAGTCTTTTCAGCACTACTCGGTACGATGAACGCCAATAGATCCCTCATGGTTTTGTCCAAAATCTCTAAATAGTGGTTGTGCGTCATTAGTGTTTCATCCCATATTATCAATTTGCTCCTTATTATAAGCTCAACAAGGTCAAAGTGGTATAGGAAATCTGGAATGCACTATCCTGCCTCCTGGCCAAGAGCAAAGATGCTATTCCACTAGAAACAACATTTAGAACAATATCATCGTGGCTCCTTATCTTTGACGATAACGTTCTCCGCACGAACATCTTGCATGTTCTTCCGTAACCATACACAAAGAACAATCCACCTCCATTGGAATAAATATCATTCATCATAGAGCCGTAAACATTCATTTGCTCGTCGGTCAATTGTGTTACCAATGTTTTATGTTTTGTCTTCAACGGTTCCTTGTCATATGCTAACTCTTCAGTTATCAACATGTTTTCACTCAAACATATGCTAGTTTCGTCTGGAATTAGCATTTCTGAAAAGTCTTTCATGCTCTTCCCCCACAAAGATAGCAACTTCTCTAACTCCCCACCAAAGCAATCTGTATTTATATCTGAATCCGATAACATCAACTCTTAAAAGAAAAAAATATAAAAAATAAATAAATTAGTTTATTTATAAATAATGAGAAGTAAATAACAAAGTCGAATAAATATATTGGAGTAAACTAAATATCATTGATTCAATATTGAGTCTTGACGGAAAAATAGGGATATGAATTTTAATGTTGTTGTATTTTTAATATTAAATAGATTTCACAATATAATATTTGTTGTTATAATTTATATAATTGTATGGTATATCGACTCAAATATTCTTAAAATTCTAGTATTTTCACTCTTGCGTTGCACGAAATTGATTTGTTATAATATTTAAGAATATTTGAATCGATATACAATTATATAAGTTATAATAACAAATATTATATTGTGCAATTGTTGAAATGAGTTGGATCGATTATGTTTTTTTATGTTATCCTTGCTTGAATTCAATTAAATAATTGTCCAATTACCCATGCGATGCACGGATAATTTATTTAATTATATATTTAGATAATAAAATTAAAGATGAAATTATAAACAATTTTAATATTTGAAAATATACATTTATTTGATTATAAGAGCATCTCCAACCCCTCCATCTCCAAAACACCAAATTTTTCCAGCAAATGTCACATCAGAAGGAATATTCTCAGCATATTCTCCCACCAAATTTTATTCATCTCCAACCCATTTACACCAAAACACCAAACTTTTACACTAAAATAATTTTATTTTTCAATTATTAGTTCGAATTTAGTTAGTTTAATATAATTTAGTTCGAAGTTAATTAGTTTAATATAAAATATAATTTGTAATGTAAATAATAATTTTTATTAACATTAATTTTTTTTATAACATTAACTATTTTAAAAAATTGAATTTAACAATATTTTTGAAAATTTAATTTATTCCACAATAATAATACAACATACAACATCTAGTACATTTAATTATCGGAATTACTAAATCGTTCCCACAAATGCTCAATCAATGCATTACGGAGTGCATAATGAGCTTCTTTATCTTTAATTTGTCTATGCCGAGCAAGAAATTCTTGAAATATAATATTCTCAGAAGGATCACAATCACAATCTTTCGGAACCGAGAAGTCAATATGCTCTTCCTCATTTGCTGATGATTTTGAAACTAATGAACATTGTAATGAAATGAACAATGTAGGTGAACGTCCTACGGGAAGGAAGAAGAAAAAGATGAAGCATAAACTCTCGGATGAGCGCAATCAATTTATTGCCGCAATAGAACAACAAACTGCACAATTCAAAGGAATGTTCGAAAACAATCATGAGCTACTCCAAAAACAATATGAGCTTGATTTGCTTAATGCTCAAAATGATGCGAACAAAATAACATTGAGAAAAGAAAAAATGGCATTAGCAAAACGAAAAGAAGATAACAAAATCTTAAGAATGAATTTAAATTTGATAGAAGATCCAGCTGTGCGTGAGTCGATTAGATGCCAACAACTACAAATTGTTGCAGAGAGAAATCAAGAGCATGGAGGAGGAGTTGAATCAAATCGTGAATTTGATAAATTCTTTGATAATTTGGGAGGAAGTGGGAGTGGACTAGGAAATTATTAATTTTATTATATTTGCTCAAAATTGTGTTGTATTTTCTAATATTATTATTATGTCGTATGCATTTTAATTTTTATTATGTTCTAGTCATGTTTGATGTATGTCGTACGTATTTTAACTTTTATTATGTTCTAGTTATGTTTAATGTATTTGGAATTTTAATTAATATATATTTAATATTAGTCTTGTTTTGATCGTCTTAATGAGATCTTTAAAATGGTATAATTTTTATTTAATAATACAAAGTTTAAATATAAGTATTTAACAAAATAAAAAATTAAAGGATATACTTGAAATTATAAAAAATAAAAAAAAAGCATGGGCAAAAGGGACATTTTGGCATTATAGCGCGGATGAATAGTGCAGCGCCAAATATAGTGCTGCACTGTTCATTAACGACATTCCCTTTGGCGTTATAGCGCGATGGCGACGCACGTTGGAGAGTGAAATTTGAAGGAATGGTGTTTTGGGGATTAAAATTGGCCTCCCGTTGGAGATGCTCTAAGATTAGTGTAAAAGTATCACTCAATTAATTGAATAATATATGACTCGTTTGTCTGCAATTACCTTAAAAACTCAAAATGTGATATGATTTCTATAATTATATTATTACTAAAATAAATATGAGAAAAAAAGGATAAATAATTTAATTGTAATTATTATAAAAATAAATCCAACGATCCATGTTTAGCTTAATTACCATAATAATTATTAGTCAATTATACTAATATCTGTGCAATTATACTTTTATACCTTAAATATATTCCATTTCACCATATCGCCTTTACTTTTTTTTCCCTCCTCCTCTATATATGAATGGATTAATTGTAATTATTATATAAAAAAACCTTTGTTTCTGCATTCATTCCACACATAATCAGGAGCTTCCAAAACATGATCAGCCAACATTGTAAACATTATACAGTGTCACAGTCCTAATGAGTGATCTATATTTCTCAATAGCGTAGATTTCAGCAATCCACTGTTCCATAATATATATTTCTCTTATTAATTGTGTTGCTGATGCAGAACGCAGTAGCTGAACAAAGAATTCTAATGATTCATTAGAACAAAACAGGAAGTACATTCATAATAATTTTCAAGTCCCTCTTCTGGTTACAAAATGGCCTAATATATAGGCATAAAACAAAGCAACGTAACATTCAAATTCTAGGAATTGTAAAAGACACATGGAAAATGAAAATGCATTTAATATAATCTAGGGAAAAGATTCTTGAGCCTCCAAACAGATATTACTCAGGTTCCTTGTGTTGTGTTGCTTGTGTGAACGCCATCATACTCCCCTACCTGTGAAAAACTCGTCCTCGAGTTAGCTTCATCTGGATACAACTCTTGGCCAGGATAAAACTTGAAGATATCCGCAACGTTGAAGGTTTTCGAAATCTTCTAGTCATCTGGTATGTTCACGACATAGGCATTGTCATTGATCTTTTGTAGAATCTCAAATGGGCCATATTTCTTTGGACTGAGTTTGTGAAAAGTGCCTGCAGGATACCTCTCCTTGCGTAAGTATATTAACACATGTTCTCCAACTTGAAACAATTGTTGTCTGCGCTTTTTATCGGCTGCAGCTTTATATTTGGCATTTGAAGCGCTCAACTTTGCCTTAACTTCTTCATGGACATTCTTGACTTGTTCAGCCATGTTTGAGGCAGATTTGTGTATCCCATCAACCTTCGGTAAGTGAAGAAGGTCTACAGCATGGCGTGGAGTTTTTGTATACACAACAGAGAATGGAGAACGCCCAGTGGACATATGAACAGAGCTATTGTATGCAAATTCAGCTTGTGACAAAGCAAAATCCCACTGCTTAACATGCTCTCCACAAATGCACCGGATCAAATTCCCGAGAGTACGATTTGTGACCTCAGTCTGACCATCCGTTTGTGGGTGCGCAGAACTACTGAAATTCAAACTTGCATCAAAGCGCTTCAAAAGAGTCGTCCAAAAATGAGAGAGAAATTTTGAATCTCTGTCAGATGTTATGGATCGAGGGACACCGTGAAGACGAACAATCTCTTGAAAAAATAGTCGGGCCACATGAACAGCATCAGAAGTTTTTTTACAAGGGATGAAATGAGCCATTTTGGAGAACCGATCCACCACCACAAACACCGGATCTACTCCCCTCTGTGTTTTGGGAAGGCCAAGCACGAAGTCCATGGATAAATCTTCCCAAATATTCTCTGGAGTTGGCAAAGGTGTATAAAGACCAGTATTCTGCACATGCCCTTTAGAGGTTTGACAAATAGAGCATCTCTTCACAAAGGTGGCCACATCTCTCTTCAATTGTGGCCAATAATACCTCTCTTCTAGGCTAGCAATCGTTTTATCTCTGCCCATATGCCCTGCTAAACCTCCACCATGCAAGTCCCTAATGAGCTTTTCCCGTAAAGATGTCCTTGGGATGCATAAGCGATTTCCTTTGAACAGATATCCATCTAAAATATGAAAGTCTTGAGTTGAGTTGTGTTGTTGAGCTTTCTTCCATATTTCTTTGAAATCCTCATCAAAATCATAGAGGTCCCTTAGTAGTTCAAACCCAATGAGCTCTCTTTGCAATGTGATCAACAGGCTCCTTCGTCTACTAAGGGCATCAGCCACTTTATTTGATACTCCAGATTTATGCTTAATCACGAAGGAGAATTGCTCAAGGAAAGATGACCACCTTGCATGCATTTTGTTCATGTGTTTCTGATTTTGAAAGTATTTTAAAGCTTCATGGTCTGAGTAAATCACAAAATCACGAGGCATTAAATAATGAGACCAAACCTGCAAAGCTCGTACCACTGCATAGAGTTCCTGTTCATAAGTAGACCATTTTTCACGAGCTGGGCTTAGTTTTTCACTGTAGAATGCCACTGGTTTCTTTTCTTGAGACAACACAGCACCTATTCCCACGCCACTGGCATCACATTCAACTTCGAAAACTTTGTTAAAGTCTGGCAATGCAAGAACAGGGGCAGATGTGATTTTCTCCTTTAGTTCATTGAAGCTAGCATTAGCCACCTCATCCCATTTGAAATTTCCTTTACGCAAACAATTAGTGATGGGAGCTGCAATGCTACTAAAATCTTTAATAAACCTTCTGTAAAAGGTGGCTAAACCGTGAAAGCTTCGAACTTCCCCCACGGTCGTTGGAGTCGGCCATTCTCGTATTGCCCTCACCTTTTCTTCATCAACTCGTATTCCATCTGCACTAATCACAAAGCCAAGAAAGACAAGTTTTTCAACCATAAAAGAGCATTTTTTTAAGTTGATGTACAACTTGTGTTTCTGAAGAGTTTGCAATATCAACTTTAGATGCCTTAGGTGTTCTTCCTGGTTCTGACTATATATCAGAATGTCGTCAAAATATACAATAATGAACTTGCCATTGAAAGGCCTTAAGACTTCATTCATGAGCCGCATGAAAGTACTAGGAGCATTGGACAACCCGAACGGCATTACCAACCATTCATAAAGACCATCTCAGGTTTTGAAAGCGGTTTTCCATTCGTCTCCAGGTTTAATACGCACCTGGTGATATCCACTTCTAAGGTCAATTTTTGAGAAAACAGTAGCACCATGGAGTTGGTCTAGCATGTCATCCAATCGCGGAATTGGGAAACGATACCTGACGGTGATCTTGTTAATAGCCCGGCTATCAACGCACATTCTAAAACTGCCATCCTTTTTTGGAGCGAGTAATGCCGGCACAGCACATGGACTCTTACTTTCTTGAATAAATCCCTTCCGTAATAGTTCAACAACTATATTATTTACAGCCTCATTCTCCACGGGATTCATGCGGTAATGTGGGAGATTAGGTAGACTTGCTCCGGGTATCAAATCTATTTGGTGTTGAATGTCCCTTAAAGGTGGCAATCCATCAGGAAGTTCTTCTGGTGCAACATCTGAAAATTCCTTTAGCAAAGCTCTCAGCTCATCAGGAACAAAATATTAAGAGTCTATTTCCTTACCCACCACTAGCAGGATAGTTTTGAAGTCTTTAGCTTCTGCAATAAATTCCTTCCAATTTGCAGTGACAGCACATGTTTTTCTTTGGTCTGCAACATTCCAAGAAATAGGAGGGATTAATATCTTTTTACTTTTCCACAAAAATTCATAAGTGTTCTGCCGCCCATGGTAAATAGCATCTACGTCAAACTGCCATGGTCTTCCTAAAAGAATATGACATGCATCCATGTCAATGACTTCGCAAGTCACAGTGTCTTGGTAGCTCTTCCCAATAGAAACCGGCACACGGCAAACCTCCATCACCATAACAGATGGCCCTTCTTTTATCCAACCCAATTTGTAAGGCTTCGGGTGAGGCTTAGTTGGCAGTCCTAAACGTTGCACAAGTGCCTTGGATACAATGTTGTCACAACTTCCATTGTCAATAATAAGTTTACAAACTTTTCCCAGTACACTGCAATGAGCTCGAAAGATGTTGTTTCTTTGGGCAGGATTATTTCTTTCAGTAGTGCATAGAAGCCTCTGTACAACACAATTTAAGTGTTCTCCGACTTCTTCGGCAACCTCTACTTCATCTTCATTAGTGACTCCCTCTTCGTCAAACTCATCTTGTTCCTCCACAAGGTTGACAGATTTTCTAGCTCGACATTCATTTGAGCGGTGTCCTGGTTCACCACATTTGAAGCACTTGCCCGTCATTGGTCTTGCATAAGGATTTGGTGCAATACTTTTAGAAGATATTTCACCACCTTTTTGTCGCTGGAATTTAGAATTATTGCCTACTGCCTCCTGCAAATTATGAGATAGTGAAGGAACAAAATTTTGGTTTGGAGTAGTTCTCTGGGAATTGGTCTCTGTAGTATTTCTAGACGGTGCTGCCATGGACTGTTTACGAGAAGTAGCTTGAGACAACAATTCCTTAGCCCGCAAAGCCATATTATAGGCTTCATCAACCGTCCAAATTGGAGCCAAAGCCATTCGTTCTCGGATATTAAATCTCAACCCATTTATGTAGCGTGCAGTTTGTTGTTCAGGAGTCTCAGACATATTACAACGCGCTCCAAGCCGATAGAATTCTTCTGTGTATTCATTCACGCTCCGACCTCCCTGAGAGCAACGTTGATATTTTTGAAATAGCTGTTGCTGATAGTCAGGGGGCAAAAATCTCCCCATCATGAGCTTCTTCATTTTTCTCCATGAGGTCACAGGCATTTTTCCTTGCCTCCTCCTATTATTCTGAGTCATATCCCACCAAGCGGATGCCCCACCGCGTAACTTGTTTGCAACATACTTAACCTGCTTGTTTTCAGGGACATCTAGCATCTCAAAACTGCTTTCAACTTCATAGCACCAGTCTAAGAAAGATTCAATGTCTAAGTTGCCATTGAAGCAAGGAAGGTCAATCTTGGGTCTGTAGTACTCTCGTCGTTGTGCAGGATAATTGTGGCTTGTAGTATCTTCGTCATCACTGTCATCCATTTGCTCCTGAAAGTTATAGCGCCGGGGTGGGTGTTGTGCTTGCCTCGGAATAGCTCCTTCCACAGGTTGGTTTTGTCTGGGATTGGCAGCCGGATTTATCCCACCACCATTCATTCCCAAACGTATAGCTTCAAGAATACCACGAAGTTCTTGGAACTCGCGGTTAGAGTTATCCTCGTGTGCTCGAAATGCTGCCCAAAGGGCTTCTACCCCACGGTCATCGCCAATGGGTTGATTGCTACCACCGCCGGTATTGCCATCTCGAACCATTTTGGGTCGTAACAATTTGAGAGGGATGTACCGCTATCTCGTTTGTTGCCTAAGAACTTAATGGCTCTGAATACCAACTGATGCAGAACGCAGTAGCTGAACAAAGAATTCTAATGATTCATTAGAACAAAACAGGAAGTACATTCATAATAATTTTCAAGTCCCTCTTCTGGTTACAAAATGGCCTAATATATAGGCATAAAACAAAGCAACGTAACATTCAAATTCTAGGAATTGTAAAAGACACATGGAAAATGAAAATGCATTTAATATAATCTAGGGAAAAGATTCTTGAGCCTCCAAACAGATATTACTCAGGTTCCTTGTGTTGTGTTGCTGGTGTGAACGCCATCAGTTGCCTATTCATATTTTGCAGTATTAATTATTGAAAAAAAAAATCTGTAGATTATGGTTTTAAGTTTCTGTCATTTTGTATCTATTATTTTATGTCCAACATATTATTTTATGATTACTAATTGTGTTGCATATTCATATTTAATTGTGTTGCATATGCATATTTTGCAGTGTTATTTCTCAAAAAATTAATATAGAACATTATGACTTTAAGTTTCTATCATTTTGTATCAATTTTTTGAAACCTGGAATCTTATAGTTTAAAGTCATATATATATTTTCTAGGTATCACTAATCAATTTCTGTTAATTAGTTAACCTTAAAAGAAGTGAGAATTTTATTCTTTAAGTTCACTTTGTTTAATACATTCTTATGAACTACACATTTTTTTTTTATTTAACATAAACACTAATTTAGTATGTAGTGTATTTGTGTTATGTGCAGTTTTGAAGTATTAGCAGAAGACATTATAAGTGTTTGTAAGTAATGAAAAACCCTGCATTTTTTCTCTCTTTTTTATATTCATATATATATGAATTTCAATACAAATTATATGAAATTGAAAAAAAGTATATTAAAAGACTTTTGATAAATTATATGAAATTGAAAGTTTAATAAAATTTGAGCTTGTTACTGCAGATATTTAAACTTGTCATAGGCTGCAAATCAACAATGTATAGGATATATAGTACAGTTTGTCAAGGTATGTTCAAATTTAATTTTTACTGTGGGACACTGCAAATATGGTGTACTGTTTTGAGTATAACTAATTATACCTTGTTGTACTGATTTACTGTTTTGAGTATACTTTGACCCTTTTCCCAAAAGAAAAAATATTTCTGAAAAATAACTCATTTTTTAGAAATTATTTTCCTACTTTCCAAACGAACTTTTATATCTATACAATTAATTTGTTAAATTGCATAATAATTATTAGATAATGACCTTGTTAGATTATTGACAAATTCGTCATTTTAACATTTTGTCTTTAATCAAAACATCAAAAATATTATTTAATAACTCGGCAATTGTACTCCAAACTGCTAAAAACAAAAACAACACATATACATTTTGGGTTATTCTTTCTCAAACCCCCCTAATAATAAATAATAATTAATTAATATTAAATAATAAATTTTAAAAAAAAACTAAAATAAAAAGTCATTAAGCTAAGACTTCTTAAATAAGAGTTTTTTGACTTCTTAATACTTGCCCACATTGATGGACAAGCAATTATGTTTGTAAGAGGAGTTCCTCTTATATAGAGGACCTCAAGATATCCTCTTTACTAACATTTTCGATGTGGGATCAAAATGATCCAACATCATTTACAAAGAGGAACCATTTGTATTCTTCTTCTTCTTTTTTTTTTTTTATTTTAATTTTATTTTGTATGTAGTGTTGTTTGGATTATTATTATTATTATTATTGTAATTTTATTTTATTATTACATTATTACATTAATTATATATATATATATATATATATATATATATATATATATATATATATATATATATATATATATATCTTCTACACTTTTAATAAGAGCGAATAATGTTAGGCCCTTAACTGGAACAAAAAAATGTCGGTCCTATTGTTTCTTAAAATGAATGGTTAATATTATTTTGATTTTAGTAATTTTTAATGATTTTCCTTATTTACCCTCTATTATATTATTTCATTCCCTAAAATAACTCTAAATTCCGTTAGTATAAACTTTATTAACGGAATATTCCGTTAACTATTTATTATTCTTAACATACTCATTAATTTATATAAGTAAGGTCTTAGGTTCGAACCTCATCCCGATTAGAGTTGACATAATTTTTAAACATATATTATGAATATGTTAAAATGTATTAAAAACATATACAATATAAAATTAGACATAAACTTTGATCAAGTAATTAGCCCGACTAAATACATAGCATTCAAAGTTGAGCATCAAAGATTATAAATCGGGAACTTTAAAAATCATTTGATTTTCTTTATTTAAAAAATAATAATAAATTTAG
Source organism: Ipomoea nil (assembly GCF_001879475.1). NCBI lineage: Eukaryota > Viridiplantae > Streptophyta > Magnoliopsida > Solanales > Convolvulaceae > Ipomoea > Ipomoea nil. Next base: position 2,363,352 of record NW_017617990.1, on the reverse strand, counting down.
GTTAAGTTTTTTTAAAAAAAAAAACGTTTAATTAATCTTCTTTTGATTATTTAGAACAAACTTAATATTTCAATTATGCTTTTGCATTATTAGAATGATTTAGGTCATTATGGTATTAATATTTTTTATATTTTTTTTATAATGGTACAATTGTACATTACTTTACAAATATTATACTATTATTTTTTTATCAGATAAAATTGTTCTTACATCATTGTCCATATTACAACTAAAATCTCAGTCATATACGCAACAATGCAAATCTAAAGCTTCCTACACCATAATCTCATTGCATGATGAATCTCTCTATGCTGCCACCCCCAGTAACCTAATGGCACATGACACACTACCAACAAAAAAATAAAAAAGAAAGAACATGTTCAGTGCATATAGCCCTGACATGGCATCGCAACACTTATAACCTGGCCCATGCCTTTAGCAAGATAGTCTAAGGTGGGTTTGTGCCTATAGCATAGTAACCGCTAGGCCTGTACCTTCAGTACAATGACCGGACACTCGTTGTGCCAACCACCAACATTTTCTTTTCCACCAATCACTTCTCATCTTTTCTCATCATGGACAATCAATCATAATCAATCAATGATCATCAACAATCACCAATCAACAACATGCACAACAACAGTAGTGGCCACCACTCAATATCAACAACAACCGATACACATTAACACATAGCAAGGGGATGATTAAGGGAAGAGCACAACAATCATATTTCCACATTAACTTGTTTGGGTTGACTTAGCGTTCTTGGAAGTTCCTCGGGGGCTCGTAGGCAGCCAGCCTCGCCCACTGAAGATGAAAACAATGACAATGCTACCCAAAAGAGAATTATGAAGAATTAGAGAAATTTAAACTAAAAATTGTATTTATTTAGACTATCACTTTAAAACTAAGTATTTAGACTAGAGTTATTACAAAATTGCAAACATTTATTTTAGTGACAATTATAATCAATCTCTCATATATTATTTTCAATTTATCTACTTTAAATTACCGATTTAAATAAACAAATTCAACATTTATTTACCTATGCATAAACAACTCCTATATAATATTGCATTGATATACTTTAAAATGCTTATTTAAAAATAATCATGGGGCATTATCCCATTCGCGCAAAGCGCGTAAAAAAACTAGTATCTACTATACTAATAAGAGCCCAAGAGAGTTAGGGCTATAATGGGAAGAAAAAATGGCGATCAAATTTTTTAATCAAATGAATGGCTCAGATTGATCATATTTTAATTTTTCCTTAAGATTTCCTAATTTATCCTTAATGAATATGATTATCCGTTAACTTTTCCGTTAAATATTATCTTTTCCGTTAATTTTTGTTAGTTCGCCGTTAACTTACTCATTGATTTCAATAAGAAAGGTCTTAAGTTCGAACCCCATCCCAATTAAAGTTGGCATAATTAGTACTCTATTTTACTCTTATTAAATTTAGTACTCTATTTCACTCTTATTAAATTAAAAAATAGTAATTTAGTAGCTACAACAAAAAATAATATATATGCATTTCTTTAATTTAGAATTATGCGTCTACAATGTCTTTATTCAAAAAAATTATTCATTATCAATAAATTAAATAAGAAAAATAATTTCATTAGTTATATTGTCTTTATTTTTTTCTCCAATATAAAAATTTTTTACATTCAAATTCATCAATTGATTATATTCGCTACATTGTCCCTACAATGTCTTTATTAAAAAAAATTATTCTTCTTCAAAAAAAAAATTATTCATTATCAATAAATTAATTAAGAGAAATAATTTTATTAGTTATATTGTCTTTATTTTTCTCCAATGTAAAAATCATTTACATTCAAATTTATCAATTGATTATATTCACTACATTGTCTATTATCTTTTTTTGTGCACTACTTTTTTAATTAAATATCAAAGTTATAATACAAAATAATGCTATATATTTAAATATTTACCAAGTATTTTATTAATACCATGAAAAAATTTAAAAAATATAATTAATAAAGTCATCATATTAACTACTTAAGAGATTTGTTGACAAAGAAAGTATTCAAATCACACAACAAATTGAAGTGAGAACTATCTCGTAATGTCCTTGTTTGACAATCAGCAGTTAGCGATTAGCGTTAACGGATTTGACCAACGAATTATATCAACGGTTGGTAAAAAGATATTTCAAAAAATTAGCTGTTTAGATTAACATGTAAAATGACCTAAGGATATAATAATAATAATAATAATAATAATAATAATAATAATAATAATAATAATAATAATAATAATAATAATAATAATAATAATAATAATAATAATTGTTTTAAAAAAATAAAAAATATATAATTAAGCCAATCGTATTAACTACTTGGGGCTTTATTGAGAAAAAAAGTATCAAATCACAAAACAAATTGAAGTGGAAAACTACCTCGTAATGTCCTTTTTGACAATTAGCAGTTAGCTCTTCAATATTAGTATATATTTAATATTTTATGCCCTAATTTTTATTTGTTCTCCCTTATGTCCCGTATTTGGTTTCAACTATACCTATACAATTATTTTATGGACAATTATAATCAATCTTGACTATATTATCTTGCATTTGTAAACTTAGAATTACCTATTTAAATATGCAAATTCAACATTCAATTATTTATACATGAACAATTCCAATATAATATACTTTAAAGTACTTATTTTAAAAAAAAAAAAAAACATTGGGCATTATCCAAATCGCGCAATGCGCGTAAAAAACTAGTATACTAATAAGAGCCCAAGAGAGTTAGGTCTATAATGGGTAGAAAAAATGGCCGTCAAATTTTTTAATCAAATGAATAGTTCAGATTGATCAAATTTTAATTTTTCCTTAAGATTTCCTAATTTATCCTTAATGAATATGATTATCCGTTAACTTTTCTGTTAATTTCTGTTAGTTCACCATTAACTTACTCATTTCAATAAGAAAGGTCTTAGGATCGAACCTCATCTCAATCAAAGTTGGCATAATTAGTACTCTATTTTACTCTTATTAAATTAAATAATAATTAGTAGCTACAACAAAAAATAATACATATGCATTTTTTTAATTTAAAATTATGTGTCTACAATGCCTTTATTCAAAAAAAAAAAAAATTATTCATTATCAATAAATTAAATAAGAGAAATTAAATAATTTTATTAGTTATATTATATTGTATTTATTTTTCTCCAATATAAAAATTCTTTACATTCAAATTCATCAATTGATTATATTCGCTACATTGTCCCTACAATGATTTTATTAAAAAAAAAATTATCCATTATCAATAAATTAATTAAGAGAAATAATTTTATTAGTTATATTTCTCCAATGTACAAATTCTTTACATTCAAATTCATCAATTGATTGTATTCACTACATTGTCTATTATCTTTTTTTGTGCACTATTTTTTAATTAAATATCAAAGTTATAATACAAAATGATGCTATATATTTATTTACCAAGTATTTTATTAATATCATAAAAAATTAAAAAAAAATATAATTAATAAAGCCAATCATATTAACTACGTGAGGGATTTTTTTGACAAAGAGAGTATTCAAATCACACAACAAATTGAAGTGAGAACTACCTCGCAATGTCCTTGTTTGACAATCAGCAGTTAGCGGATTATATTAGCGAATTTGATCAGCGAATTATATCAACGATTAGTAAAAATATATTTGAAAAAATTAGTTGTTTAGATTAACATGTAAAATGACCTAAGGATATATATATATATATATATATATATATATATATATATATATATATATATATATATATATATATATATATATATAAAATAATAATAATTATTATTTAAAAAAAAATAAAAAAATATACAATTAAGCCAATCATATTAACTACTTAGGGATTTATTGACAAAAGAGTATTCAAATCACACAACAAATTGAAATGGGAAATTATCTCGCAATGTCTTTGTTTAGCAATCAGCAGTTAGCTCTTGAATAATAGTATATATTTAATATTTTATGCGCTAATTTTTATTTGCTTTCCCTTATGTCCCGTATTTGGTTTCAACTATACCTATACAATTATTTTATTGACAATTATAATCAATCTTGACTATATTATCTTGCATTTGTAAACTTAGAATTGCTTATTTAAATACACAAATTTAATATTCAATTATCTATGCATGAACAATTCCAATATAATATTGCCTTGATATATTTTAAAGTACTTATTTTTAAAAAAACATTGGACATTATCCCAATCGCGCAATGCATGTAAAAAAATAGTATATATATATATATATATATATATATATATATATATATATATATATATATATATATATATATTGTCCTATTGTATTACGAATAGGAATTTTAATGTAGAATTATAGTACGAATATGAAAGTAGGAACCAATATATTCTAAATTTTAACGTAGAATTATATTACAATTAGGAAAGTAGAAAATAATATATTTTATTAGAAATTGGGTGGGAAGTTAAAGTTCAGGATTTTGTTTTTATATATATAGTATAGACTTTTTTTGAATGCTACTGGCTCTATTACAATGTAGTATCTGTTCATATACTTTCTCAACCTACTGAAACACAGAGAACCAATAACGCCTCCACTGAGGCTCGAACTCACAACCTTCCAAATGGAAGTCCAACTCGGATACCATTAGACCACATAGTCTTGGTGTATAGACAGATTAGTTAGTTTATTAGCTACTAACTTTTTAGCTAGACGTGTCAAACAGAGTTGAGAGAGATACAGTAAAAACTATTGGATTACTTTGATCCGATGATTATTCAAATAAAATTTCTTTTAAAATATTTTTTCTATAACTAAGCTACCATCTAGAAATCATATTTATAATTTTTTACATTCTCATAAATACTTTTTTATTTATGCATTTTAACAACATATTTATGTATTTATATGTAAATCAATTCAAGAATTATGTTAGGAACATTAGTCAATTTATCCAACAAAATTTATTTAATTCATCTAACAACATTCATCAATTTGGGGAGTTGTAAACACATGTATAATAGCCATCTATTTGTAAATTAACTAATACTCCTTAATAAATTGAGATACACATTATCTAATAAATTAACATTCATAAATAAATTGACCAAATTTCATTAAAAAAAATGACAATTTATTGTTTATTTAAAAATAAACTAATTTACAAAATCAATGATCATATTCAAGTGAAAGAAGTTTGATCTTCTTTGATTAAGGTTTCAAAATTTGCACCTCAATAATATAATTGGGCAGAAGTTTGAATTTAAAATGAATATCTCATTTCATTTTTGTCATTTTCTAACTTGGTTGATATAGATTAAAAAGAGACATACATAAATAGACTTTTTTTTTTTAAAGTATAAGTGATTTTGTTACAATGTAGTATATTCATATATACATACTTTCTCAACTCATTGAAACACAAAGAGTTACTTTTACTTTGAATTTTAATGTATATGAAATTTCAATATCCGATATTTGGACTGAACTTGTACTATGATGTTACATAATTAAAAATATTTGAACTAATAATCTATTGAGTTCAATCAAAATCTAAAACATTATATAGAGTTTAATTCTTAATTTTGATAATATAAATAATGTATAACTTTAAAGTGTAAGCAAATAAATTATGTTTAAATAAGTAAAGTGAGTAGAAAAGATAAAAGATAGTGCTAAGTAAAATAAGATGATAATGAATGTAATTATAATAATATGGTTATAGTGACATATAACTAAATAGATGATAGATGGTTCTATTTTTTCATTCCAAAAACAGTTTTTAAGTGTGTTCCAGTTTTTCAAAAATTTTCAAAAATTATTTTCCGTTTTCAAAATGAAAAACTGTGTTAGTAAACATGTTTTCTATTTTCTATTTTCTGAAAATTTTCCATTGAGATTTAAACACTATGACCTTCCATTTAAAAGAGTTGGTTCGATCACAAATTCTTTAGTTACCTAAATAGATTTTGACTATAGTGTTTTTTTTTTTTTCTTGAAGCCCAAGCCTTCCCATACCTGCTGCTCAACAAGCAAGCACGCGTCACGCAAGAACCTTCCTAAAGTCCTGAATAATTACAAAAGTACATTTAATGTAATATTTACCAAAATATTATCATACTTATTTATCGCTAGTTGGCATATTTTAAAACCGTTAATCATTTATGATCAACGGTTTACCAAAATTAATGATCGTGATAAGTCTACAATTTTACTTGATCGTCTCTTCTCATTCGATTCAATCTCAATACCTATAAAATCGAAAATAAAGAGGATTTTGTTTACTTTTGAAATTCTACTTCATTGAATAGCTAGACTAGATAGAACCAGAGTCCAAAAAGGATAAGAACTTAACTCTACAAATAATCTGCTTTCTTTCAAACCGATCATTCTTCAGCACAACAAAAAAAAAAAAGGTTCGTTCTCTCTGCTGCTGATCTGAAGTAGTAAATTACTGCAATTATTTTTTACTTTCTAGTGTTTGGTTTGATTTTTATTGGGTAATGATAATGATAGGTTTGCTTTGTGATTACGAGATTATTACTGCTTTGATTTAGAAGCATTATGAATTAATGCAAAGATTTTCAACTTTTTAGGTTGCAGTAATCAGACGGGATGGCGAAGAGTTTATTCAAGCAACAGCATGGATTTGGTTTGTATAAATTTGCTTTGTGTTTGCGTAGTAGCTGAATTGGTGTTAATTTTCTGTCTGAATAATTTCAGAGAAGAGGAGCGTTGAGGCTGGCCAGATTAGGGAAAAATATCCGGATAAAATTCCGGTGAGAATATGAAGTTTCTGCCCTAATTTTTGTATTTGAATCATTGCTTTTAACCTAAATTTCTCTGTTGTCAAATGGTGCCTAAAATGCAAGGAAATTGGACAGAGTTTGAATTTATTGATTGATCAATATTGCTTTTCTTGAGATATCAAATCACTAATTGATGGTGGAATTGGTTTTGCTTCAACAATGTTGATGGCAAAAATGATTACCCATTCCTAGTGTTCTTTATTCAGTCGATTATGAATCCCTCAATGATAGATTATAAATGTATAATTACACAATTAGAGATTCAGATACATATTGTGGAAGTTCCCCAGACCTTTCTGCTTCATGTTTTGGTTCATCTATGTATATTTGTTTCTTTGTTTTGTAGGTGATTGTTGAGAGGGCAGAGAAAAGTGACATTCCAAACATTGACAAGAAAAAGTGAGCCGACATTCCCTTGTGCTTAGATTTACAGTTATTTATTTAGTTTGGCCAGATAGGGCAAGATTAGAACTCCGATTATCATAGATTTGAAGGACATGAGGGCATCAAAGAAGGGATTTTTTTCTGTCTTAGAGATATATGATTCAGTCTGAGGCTTCTTGTTTGTGCTTTTGCCTCACCATGACCATTATAACTCTATGATCATCTCATCAAATCAGTAAATTTCCTTGTTGGCCTTTCTCTCTTGCTGGTGTCTAATTGACAAACTTACAGGTTTCTCGTCCCTGCTGACCTCTCGGTAGGGCAATTCGTGTATGTGATTCGCAAGAGGATACAGTTGAGCGCGGAGAAAGCAATCTTCATATTTGTTGATAATGTCCTCCCACCAACAGGTGAGTGATACACATTGCGAAAACCCCTTTAGAATAATGCCATATGAACTAGTAGCATGTTGTTTAGCATAAACTGCTGAAATCTCAAAACGAACTTCCTCTTCCTCTCTACTTTGCCCCACAGGAGCACTCATGTCTGTCGTTTACGAAGAGAAGAAGGACGAAGATGGTTTCCTCTATGTCACCTACAGCGGGGAGAACACATTCGGGGACGACACCACGACGCTTTAGACCTCCAATACTGCCACGGGAAAACATTCTTTGCAGCCTCACCATTATTGGATTAAATCCGACTTCACTTTTATCTAGTTTCAGTTTGCTTTATAGTCTATCGATAATAGTTTCAGTTTGCTTTATAGTCTATAGATAATAGTTTCAGCTTCACTATATATGTATAGCATTTAACTGTGTATAGTTGCACACAAGTTTGATTATATCCCCAGGATGTGGCAGATATTTAGTAATCATTTGGATTTTATTTGTCTTTGTTTTTTATTTTTAATATAATTAATTTAAGATTGCATTTCATCTTTATTGTGGCATGGTTTCCGTAGGATTACCTGCTCTCGAATAAATAGAGAATATTGCAATTAAAGTGGAATAGCAGTTCACTCAAAAAGTGCAATATTTACTATTTTTTATATGTTCATAAATATTAATTATTTGAGTTAATACCCAATATAGTCTTGACTATAGTGATTTTACTTAATTTAGTCCTAAACGACTTTTTGTGCTCAATTTAGTCATTGACTTTGATGGTTTTACACAATTTAATCTTTTGTTAAAAATTCTATCCTTTATCCCTGCAAATCTTCTTACCTAAATCAACTTTAATCCTAAATAAATAAATACAAAATAGATAAATATTTGGTGTAAAAATGAGTGTAACCTTCCTCCAAAGAAAATACCCAAACTTATATTATTAGAAATAAGATATAAAGATCTACATGACTCTGTTACAATGTAGTAAACAATATAATATCTGTATCACAACCTACTAAGTGGGTGTTTGGTTCATGGAATCTTGGATTATCCAAGTAATAGGATTACCTCCAGGAAGGTAATGTGAGGTTTTAGGAATGTAAGATTACCTTCTGTGTTTGGCTTGGATTGTGTAATATAATATTACCTTATTTGGTTAAGAGTTATATTTTAGATTATATGGATCAATTTACTATAATGTCCTCAATATATATATATATATATATATATATATATATATATATATATATATATATATATATATATATATATATATATATTATTTTTATATTTATATGTGTGTGTATTTATTTATTTATATGAATTATATTAATGTATATCAATACTTAAATATTAAAAAAAAATTTAAATATATAAATATACACACATGTATATTTGATTATATAAACATATATTTATTATTATTATTATTATTATTATTATTATTATTATTATTATTATTATAATATAAGGATTAGTTAACAAGGGCAAAGTTAGAATAATTCAAGGTAATTTAAGATTACCTAAAAAATTGAGGTAATCACATTACCTTGAAACATTACCGCCCAAGCTTTTAGGTAATATAACATTACCAGGTAATCTTATAACTTGAATCAAATAAGGTAATATAACATTACCAGACTCAGATTACTTAGGTAATCTAAGATGACCCGCAAGGTAATATAACATTACCAGACTCAAATTACTTTACTTAGGTAATCTAAGATGACCCGAACCAAACACACTCTAAGCACAAAGAGCCAATACTGTTCCACTAAAGTTCAAATCCATAACTTTCTAGTCACTCCATGTCACCAGACCACAAGGTTATTGAAAAATTATTATTATTATTTATAGTAAATTATATTTTATATTAAAATAATTAAAGTAAAAAAAAAAAGTTTTAAATTATAAGAATACAAATTATTTTAGTCCTCCTCTACAATTTTACTTCCGATCCAATTACCTATAAAATCGAAAATAAAGAGGATTTTGTTTACTTTTGAAATTCTACTTCATTCACTACTATTCCCTATATATATACACTAGACTAGATAGAAGCAGAGAGTACAAGAATTCACTCGACTCTACAAAGAATCTGCTTTCTTCCAACTTTATCATTCTAGGTTGGTTCTACTTTTGTATTTTCCATTGATGATTGATTGTTTGAGATTTTCTTAGATAATCCAAAACTTAGATGTAATTACTGCGGAAATTACAAGAGACCTAAGTTTAGTGCTTCGTTCTCTTTGCTGCTGTTCTGAATTTGTAAATTAAAAGCAATTATTTTTCTCGTTCTAGTGTTTGGTTTGATTTTTATTGGGTAATGATATGTTTGATTTGTGATTGCTACGGAATTAAAAGGGATTCGAGATTATGACTGCTTTGGTTTAGAAAGCATTATGATCGTGTTTGGGTACTCGGAATTAATGAAAAGATTTTCAACTTTTTAGGTTGCTGTAATCGGACGGGATGGCGAAGAGTTCATTCAAGCAACAGCATGATCTTGGTTTGTATGATTTTGCTTTGTGTTTGTGTTTGTGTAGTAGCTGAATTGGTGTTAATTTTCTTGAGTGGAATAATTTCAGAGAAGAGGCGGGTTGAGGCTAGCCGGATTAGGGAAAAATATTCGGAGAGAATTCCGGTGAGAATATCAAGTTTCTGCCCTAATTTTTTTATTTGAATCATTGGTTTTAACCTAAATTTTTTATCCATAACTTCAAATGGTGCCTAAAATGCAAGGAAATTGGACAGAGTTTTAATTGATTGTGTTGATCAATATTGCTTTTTCTTGAGATATATCAAATCACTTATTGATGGTGGATTGGTTTTGCTTCATCAATGTTGCTGGCAAAAATGATTACCCATTCTCTGTGTTCTGTATTCAATCAATAATGAATCCCTCCCTAATGGACCGGGGGATGTTTAAGATGTTCATCTGTGTAGTGTCTAACATCTAAATATTGTTAACGGGAGGAATTGAGTATAAATGTATAATTACACAATCAGAGATTCATATTGTGGAAGTTCCCCGTCATTTCTATGTATATTTGTTTCTTTGTTTTGTAGGTGATTGTTGAGAAGGCAGAGAGAAGCGACATTCCGAACATTGACAAGAAAAAGTGAGCCTTCCTTTGTGTTTACGTTTGAAGTTATTTATTTAATTTGGCCAGATAGAGGGCAAAATTAGAACTCCTATTATCATAGATATCAGTGTTAATCAGTTGAGGGACACAAGCTTCAAAGAAGGGATTTTTGTCTTAGTCTGTTAGAGATGTTTGATTCACTCCGAGGGTTCTCCTTTCATTTTTTATGTGCCTAACACAACTCGAAAACTAAAATTTGAGGTTGCTTTTCTTTTGCTTCGTCTCACCATGACCATTATTACTCTATGATCATCTCATCAAACGGTAAATTTCCCTGTTGGCCTCTCTCTCTTGCTGGTGTCTAATTGACAAACTTACAGGTATCTCGTCCCTTCTGACCTCACGGTAGGGCAATTCGTGTATGTGATTCGCAAAAGGATTGAGTTGAGCCCGGAGAAAGCAATTTTCATATTTGTTGATAATGTCCTCCCACCAACAGGTAAGTGATAAATATTGCGAAAACCCGTTTAGAATAATGCCATCAAACTGCCAATGACCTTGTGGTTTAGTGACACGAAGTGGCTCTTCCAAATTGCTGTTGTTTAGCATAAACTGCTGAAATCTTAACATGAACTTTGTATTCCTCTCTACTTCTTTGCCCCCGCAGGAGCACTCATGTCTGCTGTATATGACGAGAAGAAGGACGAAGATGGTTTCCTCTATGTCACCTACAGCGGGGAGAACACATTCGGTGACAACACCATGCTTTAGACCTCCAATACTGCCACGGGAAAACTTTCTTTGCAGCTTTGCCATTACTCATCAAAACCAAGTTCACTTTTATTGTTTGCTTTACAGATAATAGTTTTAGCTTCACTATGTATAGCATTTAACTGTGTATAGTTGCAGACAAGTTGACTATATTCCCAGAATGTGGCAGATTATCTTAATAATTATTTGGATTCACCTTTGTTTATTTCTCCTTGTTTCTTTTAATATAATTAATTTGAGATTTCATTTCATATGTGTTGTAACATGGTTTCTATAGGATTACCTGCTCTTGAATGATTAAGAATGGGGAAAGTCAGGTAGTTCAGAAATCTTAGGTTGTCAATAATTATTCTTGGATATACAGTGATATTAGGCAGTTAGATATTCCTGTGTAGTTAGAGGTTATTGTGGAGTGGTTATCTATTTCCTTGTTAAAGCTTGTGTATAAATAGCTTTGTATTCACTTATGGAATAACAGTAAAACATTATAAACTCAATCTAGTATCAGTTTGTCATTCTCGATCCTATGACCGCAATTGACAATGCTTCTCCCCCGGCTCCGGTGAACACTTCGACAGATGGTTCGGCGGCTGTTGTTACTATCTCCGAGCAGCGGCCTCTCTCTCGGCTCTCTCCCGGCTCCGGGGAACACTTCGACTGATGGTTTGGCCTCTCTCCGGGCTCCGGCGAACACTTTGATTGAACACTTTGATTGATGGTTCGGCGGCGGCTGCTGTTACTATCTCCAAGCAGCGGCCTCTCTCCCGGCTCCGGTGAACACTTCGACTGATGGTTCGGCGGCTGCTGTTACTATCTCCGAGCAGCGACCCTCGACTATGCTGCAGCAGGTGCTCTCTTTTTCGAATTTTCTCTTCCCCCTTCTTGAGTGGATCAAACTTGTATGGCTACGTTGATGGCACTCATAACTGTCCACCGGAGTTCCTCGTTGCATCATCATCGTCGACTGCCACGCCTACTGCAAATCCGAGCCATGCGATATGGGTCCAACAGGGTCAATCGATCCTCAGCATGCTCTCTTCTTCGAATTTTCTCTTCCCCCTTCTTGCGTGGATACAACTTGTATGGCTACGTTGATGTTGATGGCACTCATACCTATCCACCGGAGTTCCTCGTTGCATCATCATCGTCGACTGCCATGCCTACTGCAAATCCGAGCCATGCGATATGGGTCCAACAGGGTCAATCGATCCTCAGCATGCTCATATCGTCTATGTCGGAGGAGGTTCTCTACCTCGCAATTGGCCATTCCACGTTGCGTGCCGTCTAGGTCGTGGTTGAAACGGTGTTGGGGTCCACCTCTCGTTTCGGTCGCTCAGTTTGCTCACTCAATTACAGAGTCTCCGGCAAGGCGACTCCTCTTCGGTGGCGTATCTCAGTAAGGCGCAGGTTCTAGTTGAGCAGTTAGCTCAAGCTGGCCGTCCAATTGGCCTTGATGAGCAGAACCTCCATGTTTTTTGTGGCCTTCGACTGCAGTACCGCGGCCTTGTCGCCTCTCTCACGACGAAAAGCGCACCACTTACGATTCTTGAGGTAGTGGATCTCTTAGCGACTCACCAATGCCTCTTTCCGGATGAGTCGTCGCTGTCTCTTCATTCTAGCCGGCGGTAATGGTGGCTTAGCAGTCCCCGTCGCCCTCCAACAATGGACGAGGTCGTGGGCACAACAACAGGTGGTGGGGGACGAGGACGTGGTCGCGACAGTGGCGTTTGTTGCCATCTCTGTGATGGCCCTGGGCATACGGGACTCACTTGTTACAGGCGGTTTGTTGATGTGTATGGTCAACGAATGGCTTCGTCGCATCCTGGCTCGCAGTCACAACGCCACAAGCTCACATTGTTTCGCATCAGCCTCAAGTGGACTACAACACCGCCTTATTTTCCAACTTCTGGTTCCTGGACACTGGCGCTAATGCCCATGCGACCCCAAATGCAGCGGCGTTAAGTAATGTTGAGCAATACACCAGGGACGGAGCATTGCGCGTGGGTGATGGTTCAGGTCTGCCCATTCATAACACAGGTTCTTTAAGTTTATTGCCCAAGTCTCAGTCACTGTCCCTAAATAGTGTATTGCATGTCCCTAAATTATGGGCCACATGTTCGTAAATTACGGGCCTCTTTAATATCTGTACATAAATTCACCTGTGACAACGATTGTTTATTTTGAATTTCACCTTTCCCATTTTGTTGTGAAGGACCGTATCACCCGAGAGATTCTTCTTAGAGGTCCAAGTCACGGCGGGATGTACTCACTCACCGCGTATTCTCCAGTTGCATTACTCTCAGCCAAAACGTCTCCCACAATATGACATAATAGACTTGGGTACCCCCATACCCGAGTCCTACGTCAGGTTCTTACTAGCTGTCCTGTTAGTGGTTCGTTACATTCAATAAACTCATTGTGTATCGCGTGTCAAATGGGTAAGTCTGTGCGCTTCCCACTCACGCGTATTGAGATATCGAGTCAGTCTGTACTGGATTTAATATTCACGGACATTGACATTTGAGGACCGTCACCGGTACCTTCTATAGATGGTTTTAGGTATTTTGTCCTTTGTGTGGACGATTTTTCTCGATTTTTTGGGTACTATCTAATGAAGTCTAAATCGGATATCTATTCTATATTTGCTAAATTTCGTGCGTTAGTGGAAAATTCATTTTCGACCACTATTAAATGTGTTCAGTCGGATATGGGCTGTGAATACCGAAAATTACACACGGCGAAGAATTTTACACCGACAGTCGTCGCCGCACACACACACGAGCAGAAAGACCGTAGCGTAAACACCGTCACGTTGTCGAAACTAGGCTAACTCTACTTGCCCAAAGCCATGTACCACAAAAATATTGGTTGTTTGCCTTCGAGTCTGTCGTTCATTTAATAAATCGTCTACCTTATACTGTTTCCCAAAACGTCAGTCCCTACTCCCAGTTATACTACAAGTCTCCTAATTACAGTTTGTTACGTGTGTTCGAGTGCGAATGCTTCCCGTGCCTACATCTATACAATAAACACAAAATGGACAACCGGTCTACTTCATGTGTTTTTCTGGGATATCCATATTCATGTTGATGGGGATATGGGACCCAAGGGGGTCCATTTTATTGGGAAAGTATTGGCCCAACTGGGGGTGGTGAAAGAAGGAGGTTGGCCCAAGTTTTGTTGGGCTAGGAAGACAAGCACGCATGGTGGGCCGGGGTGAAGAGCATGGACCTGAAGGGGGGAGGTAGGTATGGCGTGAGGGGGGGGGGGGGAGGTAGGTGGCCGTGGGGTGGCCGGCGTCGGCCGGCTGCCGTGGCCAGAAGAACCGCCGGCTGGGGCACTGGCCCCAGCCGACCACAGCGCGCGGGCCTGGCGCTCCCCACCCGAGGGCACGGGGGCGGCGGCCACTACCGCCCACGGCCAGGGGCGGGTCGCTGGCCCCGGCTGGCGACACCGCACCCGGCGCACGACCTAGGGGCACGGCGGCTGGACGCCCTCGCGCAGGGACGTGAGGGCGGTGGTCGCCGGCGCCCGCAGCCAGAGCGGGACGCTGGCTGGGCGCGGGCTCAGCACCCCGTGGAGGGGGCGCGGCCTACGGCGTTCTGGCGGGTTGCCCGGCGGCCTGGAGTGGGGGATGCGTGTGCAGGGTGCGTGTAAGGGGCACGGGAATTTATGAAGCATGGTGGACGTGCAGATTGGCGTACGGAAAATGAGGGAGTGGCGACTAAAGCACGTGGGGCACGTGGAGGCCCAGGAGGGGAGGGGGCAGGTTATAAATAGGGGTCCCGGATCCTTAGCTAAGGGCAACTCAGACACGATAGGCACTACGGTCTAGTGGTCTTGATCTCATACTCTCAACCCAACCACCTGGGTTCGATTCCTGCAAGTAGCATATTTAGCTATACCCTATCCTGTGGGCCTTGTTCTTTGTATTTGGGCCGCCTGGGTATGTACCTCGGGCTTTTGTACGTATTGTTCTGGGCCTAGTGCCCTACCCTTGTCCTATGTTCCTATACCCGGTTTATAGTGGACCCGGTCCCAATAAAACCATCACATGTCTTGGCTATAGGTGTTTGGACAGGAACTCAGGTCGCATTTACATTGCTCGAAATGTGCGATTCAATAAGGAGGTTTTTCCCTATGCGACCGCACACCCTGCAGTCCAGACTGGACCTAAAGCTAAAGAGACTACGCTTCGTTGGGCGTGTGCTCCAGTCTTGCATACCCCATCTCCAGTCCAGCCCATGCAGGCGCCTTCACCGGTCGTGAATCTGCCACACCCGTCGCAATTGTCGAGTCTGTCGACTTCTTCCTCGACAGCAGGCATTGCCTCCTCTTCATTTCACCCGACGACTTCATCAACTACCACAGGCAGGCGCCATGGCGTGAGGCCTAATGTCCGGACTCATGTTATGCAGCTACGAACATCAACCCATGCACGGCGACAGTATCCGGAATAACGCCCGACTTCAATGGCGACCTCCATAGATGACGATGAGCCCACCTGTCACTCGCAAGTTGTTAAATCCTCACGTTGGCAAGCGGCAATGGACACTGAGTTCAGCGGCTTACTACAAAACCAAACCTGGCGTCTAGTTCCCCCCACGTCGTGACATAAATGTAATAGGCAGCAAATGGGTATTTCGTATTAAATGGAAATCCGATGGCACCATCAACCGCTACAAGGACCGACTCGTGGCCAAGGGGTTTAACCAAGTGCCGAGCGAGGATTACTCCGAAACGTATAGTCCGGCGGTCAAACCGACCCACCATTCGGCTACTCCTGGCCTTCGCCGTGTCGAATAAGTAGACTATGTGCCAATTGGATGTCCACAACGCCTTTCTAAATGAGCGCATTGACGAATACATCTATATGCGCCAACCACCCGGCTATACAAATCCGAACTTTCCTGAACATGTTTGTAAACTACAATGCTCGCTGTATGGGCTTAAACAGGCCCCTCGTGCGTGGTTTAAGAGGCTGCACGACTTTTTGCTAGAAGTTGGGTTTCGTCCGTCCAAAACAGACGTTTCCTTATTTATTTTTTACTTTGGACAGGTACGGGCGTATGTGTTAGTTTACGTGGATGATATTCTCCTGCTTGGCAACAAACTCGACATGATCAACAGTGTTATGGCCCATATGTCTACTTCATTTCGCATTCGGGATCTGGGTCGGCCTCGGTTCTTTTTAGGCATCGAGCCTACTTATACCAAAGATGGCTTGATGCTCTCACAATAGCGGTACATGTCGGAACTCCTACGCAAAGCCGGCATGAAATCTTGCAAGCCGTTATCCACTCCAATGGCGCTAGCTACTTCTAGTTCTACTGTGCGGTCATTTCTCCTCGACGATCCAACGTCGTACAGACGTTTTGTTGGATCCCTGATGTATCTACTAATCACTCGCCCAGATTTGTCTTTCTCTGTGAATCGCCTGTGTCAATGCATGCATGGCCAACGCAGGATCACTGGGCATCACTCAAACGGGTGTTGCGCTACGTGCAAGGCACGCAGAATCTGTGTCTCCGTCTCACACCGTCGTCTTCTTCGGTAGTGTATGCCTTTTCAGACTCTGACTGGGCTGACTGCTCTCTAGATCGGAAGTCCATTGCGGGCTACGCCATGTTTCTAGGCCCCAATCTTGTTTCTTGGACATCTAGAAAGCAACGGACCGTACCACTTTGTTCAGGATAAAGTGACGACTGGTGCCTTAAAGGTGAACTTTGTCTCTACCAATGACCCGCTCGCGGACATTTTTACCAAGCCCCCTTCTTCGTCTCGCTTTGGTGATCTACGGTGCAAGCTTGGCGTGGTCCCGTGTCCCTCTTCAACTTGAGGGGGAGTATTAGGCAGTTAGATATTAGTTAGATATTCCTGTGTAGTTAGAGGCTATTCTGAAGTGGTTATCTATTTCTTTGTTAAAGCTTGTCTATAAATAGCTTTGTATTCACTTATGGAATTACAGTAAAACATTATAAACTCAATTCATATAGTTTTATAATTATGAATATAGAGTTGTGAACATAATTGTGAACATAGAGTTCTGTAATTGTGAATATAAAGATTCAATAATTATGAATATGAAGTTCAAAAATTATGACAGAGTTTTATAATTATGAACATAGAGTTTAGTAATTATAAACATAGAGTTTTGTAATTATGAATATAAAGTTCAATAATTGTGAATATGAAGTTCAAAAATTATGAATATAGAGTTCAGTAATTATGAACATATAACTGTGTCCACCTTACAAGGTGGACACAATTCCACGGCATAACGATTGAGACATCTACATTTGGGCCGGTTGACATATGCTCCAAGTACCATGGAGTAGAGCTATTGACGTAAATTATTGTGTGGACCATGGTCCACACAATTGTGTGAACTATAAATATCATGTACATTTTTAATAAATTAAAAGTACATTATTTTCGTACTGAAGGTACATTATAGTACCCTTAGTATATTAAAAATGTATCATACGTATAAAAATAATGTACTCATAGTATATTAAAAATGTACTTTTTATTTATGATCCACACAATTGTATGAACCATGATCCATGCAATAATGATTGAGCTGTTGAAACGCGGGCCTGTCAAAGCCTGTCAATGTACTATTTATTAATATATTTTTTCAAGAGTAAATACCCAAAATGGTCCCTCGACTATACCTAAATTCACAAATTGGTCCCCGACTTTCAATTTTAACCAATTAAGTTCTTAACTTTGCAATTTTGATACGATTTGGTCCTCCATCTATTTGACCGTTTGTTGACCGTGATCGACGATCTCCAGAAGAACCTTCAGCTCTCGTCGGAGCACGTGGAGGCCTCCAGGATGACGTTGCACTGGTTCGGAAACGCGCCGTCTTCTTCGCTCTTGTACGAACTCAACTACATTGAATCCAAAGGGAGGATGAAGAAAGGCGATCGGACTTGGTAGATTGCTTTCGGCAGTGGATTCAAATGTAACAGTGCGGTCTGGAAATGCAACCGGAACCTTAAAAAATCGACGATGGACCATGAAATTACATATATATCCTCAAAAATCACAGTCAACAAACAGTCAAATAGATGGAGGACCAAATCGTGTCAAAATTACAAAGTTAAGGACTTAATTGGTTGAAATTGAAAGTCGATGACCAATTTGTGAATTTAAGTATAGTCGAGGGACTATTTTGGGTATTTACTCTTTTTTCAATATGGTTTTGAAATATTTTACGAAATTTATTGGAAGGTCATAGACGGCTGGAAAGTTATTTACTTCTGGAACAAGAACATATTTCTTGTTCAACAAGTGGAACATATTTCTTCTGGAAAAAAAAAATCAATGTCTAAGGATTAGTCATTAGTTATACTAAGGTAAAATTCCAGAATAAATAAAAGTTGTCGGTTTACTCGGTTACAACATACCGCCCATTGTATTTCAAAAAGTGTAATTAGTCATTAAAATAAAGCCTCCCAACTAATAAGACTTTTCCCAAGGTTTCAACTTATAAAAATTCTACACTACGTAATGATATCTTATTATTTTTTTTAAAAAGTTGAATCCCTAATTTCAAGAGCTTCACAAACTGTCTCGACATAATATTTGGAAGAATATAAATCATGGTAATTCAGTTGAATTATGGTTATACTTTTGATTGCTTATTAAATTTGTTTTTTTTTTTTTTTTTTTTTTTTTTTTTTTTTTTGGATTGCTTATTGTGGTTATACTTTGGATTGCTTATAAAAGTTTCTTTTGATTGCTTATTAAATTTATACTCATTTTTAAAAAATACTCAACCAATGGATTTTTTTCTAAGGCCACAAGTGAATTCTTAATTTCTTAAATAGGGACGAGAGATATTATATTTTTCACCCTGTGGGGACAAATGTGAAATGTGTGAATTATATGATAATAATATTTGAAAACATGTACCTTGGTTTAAACTTTAAACATATGTTTCTAAACATTAAACTTTAGTAATGGTGGATTGAATAATGATGTGCTTTCTATTTATTAAAATTTAAATTGATAATTAGGTTACATATTAATATGCTTTATTTATTGTATGCAACACATTCTTTATGTGTGCATAAATTATTCAGTAGACCCGTATAAAAATGTCCATAATTTACATATTAAACTATCACAATTTAATTTTTAAAAATTTACAATTTATATATTACGAACACACAATGTTAACATATATATAATTCATTACCTTGTTTTGTATTCATAAGCTCATTTTAAATACCAATTAAAATTTAATGATCTTAATAGTTGTGATGTGTTTTGACTTAAAAACACAATTTATATATTTATACTTTTTTAGAACTATTATTATATATTAAACCGTACTATAAATATAATGTTGATGACCTAAAAAGCAGCAATGCAATATTTTATATTTCAACATGTTTTACTGTTTTTTTTTTTTAAATTAATTCTTTGAAAATTGTCAATCACCTTACACTGTGATTGATTTTGAAGGGAATTTAAATTTCGTTCTCATTTAATTCTCACTTAATTGGAAGAAATTACAATTCTATGGATTTACAGTTCCCTTATTTTCATGGAATTAAAATCTCACGTCTCATTAGAATTTTTTAATTCCATAGATTTTAAGAAGAAAAAAAAAATCATGAGACAAAATTACCTCTTTAAAAAAAAAACTTAAAATTAATGTCCACAACAACAATAAATATTTTAGACTTTATATTACTTATTCCCTTTTCAATTCTCATGTATACCAAACATTAAAATTGAAATTCTCAATAATTATATTCTTATAAATTAAACATTGAAATTTAAATTCCAACTTTATTCCTTGTAATTTATCCCCGATGACATTGCAATTCATTTTACACGTAATTCCCTCCCTCAATCAAACACTCTGTTATAGTTTAGTAGTAGTCATGGACTTATGGGTTCAATCCTAATATAGAAACAGTATTGATTCTTTATGTTTCAATAAATTGAAAAAATAATTATTGACCGATATTACATTTCCTAGTAAAATATCTTGAAAATTAGTCATTGGCCTCTGTTTTTCAATTTCGTGGATTCTGAACGTTGACCGTTGAAGACAACTGGATTTTTCTATATATACTGCAAATATATTCTTCTTTCTTCTTCAGCTAGAAACTATACGCCATTGCAGAGCATCATAGAATTCTACAATGCATAAGAGTTCATCGTCTTCCTCACTGGGTCCGGGCGGGCTGGACCTAAACCAGGCCTTCTTCAAGTCCGTTCAGAACGCGGCGCCGCCGTCTCCCACCAAGCGACACACCAAAATCTCCGTCATAGGCGTCGGGAACGTCGGCATGGCTATAGCGCAGACGATCCTCACGCAGGATCTCGCCGACGAGCTGGCCCTAGTCGACGCCAAGGCCGATAAGCTCCGCGGAGAAATGCTCGATCTCCAGCACGCCGCCGCCTTTCTCCCGCGCACTAAGATCCACGCCTCCGTCGATTACTCCATAACGGCCGGGTCGGATCTCGTCATCGTCACGGCGGGTGCCAGACAGAACCCGGGCGAGACCCGCCTGAATCTCATCCAGAGGAATTGTTCGTTGTTTAAAAGCATCATTCCGCCGCTGGCTAAATACTCTCAGTATGCTATTCTGCTCATCGTTTCCAATCCGGTGGATGTACTGACCTACATCGCCTGGAAGCTCTCCGGCTTCCCACCGAATCGGGTCATCGGGTCGGGCACCAACCTGGACTCTTCCCGCTTCCGATCCCTCATTGCTGATCACCTTGATGTCAATGCTCAGGACGTTCAAGTAAGTTTATTTTTAATAATAATAATTATTATTATTATTTTTTAAAGGAATTATTATTATTATTATTATTATTATTATTATTATTATTATTATTATTATTATTATTAGCAAGTATACTCCATTAGTACAGCCTTAATGAAATCATTTATAATGCCAATTGATATTGTTTAGAAATTTAGAAAATTAGGGGAAACTCGATAACTACAAGATTTCAAATCGACTCTAGGTGCGAGCAGATTATTAGCTTTTTTGGTTTAAGCGAATCAACTATGCTTAACTTAAGCTGGTTAACCTTCTCGGGTCTTTTACAGAAAATTAAGTGATGTCACATGTTGAAACCTTAATCAACTTCAAAAGCTAGCTTCTAAAATGGTGAGTCTTAACAGGCTAATAAACTGCATTCAAAGCAGACAGATAGGTGATGTGAGACTCAGTAGAAACTACAAGCTTTGATTTTGTTATAAGAGCAGTACTAAGTTGCAGAAATAATTTGGAAATCCATACCATGTTAGAAACCTTAATCAACCTTAAACGATAAGTCACCCAACGAGAACTACAATCTTTATTGGTTCAGTATAGACTATAGAGCAGTGCTAAATTGCAGAAAGTTGGGAAAAAGATAAATTACTCAGAATTAGTTCTTGTGTCAGCTCGTCGCCAATGGTTTGATGAAAGCAACCTAATCTTTTCGTGAACCAATACCTTTCAATTTCTTTTTCTCCTGAAGATAACAAACCTTGAGCTGCCATATGTTTTTGCAGTTTATTTACTTATTCATAGGACAGTGACATTATATAGTTAGTATCTCTTATCAAAATCGCCCTGAAATATGCCCAGTTGACTCCTGCAACTTGCGATTTGATTCAATTGTTTTGCTGTCACTTTCCATCTTTTAATGGTTGCGTCTGCTAATCACGTTTGGTTCGACAAAGTTTCAAATATGTAAATGAATGGTATAAGCCACCAGGGCACTGAGGGCAGCTGTTCTTTTCATTACCAAAAGCTAGTCTTGGCTGTTGATTTCTTACTGTCATAGGGAAACTGTGTGGTAAATTTTATCTGCTGCCCCCAATGGTAACTTGAATTGTGGGTTCTTGCACCAGGCGTACATTGTTGGGGAGCACGGTGACAGTTCAGTGGCGCTGTGGTCAAGCATAAGCATAGGAGGGGTACCGGTTCTAAGCTTTCTTGAGAGGCAACAGATTGCGTTTGAGAAGGAAACGCTGGAGAACATCCACCGAGACGTGGTGCAGAGTGCGTATGAAGTGATCAGTCTGAAAGGCTACACCTCTTGGGCAATTGGCTACTCTGTGGCTAACCTGGCTCGGTCCATACTTCGTGACCAGAGAAGGATTCACCCTGTCTCGGTCCTCGCCAAGGGGTTCTATGGCATCGAGGGGGGCGAAGTTTTCTTGAGCTTGCCATCGCAGCTCGGGAGATGGGGCGTGTTGGGCGTTACCAACGTGCACCTTACTGAGGAGGAAGAGCAGAAGCTTAGGGAGTCTGCTAAGACCATATTGGAGGTCCAAAGCCAGTTGGAAATTTGATCATAGGATGAGCCCATGCCATGATATATTACACATAAGTGTGGTTATTGTGTTTTATACTTCTAAGTTTATTGTTGTTGGATCTGTGGGGCTTTTCACTTTTGTCTAACTTATCCATGCTCTGTATTCCACTATTTTGTATCTTTGTTGAAGAGAGTTGGTGAATGCAAATCTTATGTAACAAATTATTAATGAGAAAAGTTTAATTTAAGTTATTTTTACTAGAATGGTGAAGAAGGAAACCTATAATTACTATTCAAGAGTGTACACTAGTACATTTTGTTCATGTATAATAGTGTGTAGCACGACCAAAATCAATTAAATTAAATTCTTTATTATTAAAAAAAAGAAGACATGTAAGGACATTTTGCTTGTAATTCAACGCTTAACAAAATAGATGATTGTTTTGACCTAAATTGTAACACAACCAATGCTATTCGAAAGTTAATTGATTGATATTGGGGATGTATATTTAAGCATATACCCCGCGCAACAAATCGATGTACTAATTGGATGACTCAAAATAAATTTCTTAATAGTGACTACAACTCTTTGATACGTCTCGAAATAGTCTAAAATTATTATTTTTCGTATGGACTCTAGTTCTATAGATAACCTATATTATTGTAATTCTATTTATTCTTATTTACTTAGTATGTATAAAAATGACACATTTTTATTCTTTATTAAGACAAAAATTACGGAGTTAGAAGAGTTTGTTTTTACTGATATAGTGCAGGTGACGAGCACCCATAGAGTGAAGAGCGAGGAAGAGTGCCTAAGTTTGGGTCTCCTGTTTTGATAAAAAGAATTGAAAAAATTTCAATTTTTAAAAGATCAAATTTAATCAATTCAACACAAATTATTAAAATAAAACAGCCAAAATACTAAAATTAAAATTATCTACGGAGTATATTTTTTCAGTTAACAATTTCACTAGCATCATGGCAAGAACTTTTGAACTCTGTTTGGGGGTGATATATAATAACCTATTTTACATGGGGCTTATATGGAAATAACTTTTCCTGCCTTCCTTCCTTTGATATCTGATAGGTAAGCTTCAACAACATTTACCCTACCTGATTCTGCACTGAAATCCCCAAATCAGCGAGCGATCCGATCATCGGAAAATGGCCGGAAGATTGAGCCAAGCAGCGGCGCACATCATGGGCGGTAGAGGAGTCGTCGCGCGCTCCGTCGCCTCCTCCCTTCGTACTCGCGCCGGCATGGGCCTCCCCGTCGGCAAACATATTGTTCCCGATAAACCTGTAATTTTCCATTCCCCAAATAGATACATTGATAGTTTATGTAATATGAGTGTGAATTTTCTTTGCATTTCTAGTTATTAGAGTATGAAGCCCTAATTAAGTTTCGGCGTTTTGATTTCATTTTAGCTCCCGGTGAATGATGAACTCATGTGGGACAATGGGACTCCGTTCCCGGAACCCTGTATTGATCGTATTGCCGATACCGTTGGAAAGGTTAGATTTGTGCTTTTTCCTTCTATTGATTTGTTTTTTGAGGTGATATAGCATTGCTAAATTGAGTTTTTTTTTTTTTTTTTTTTTTTTTTTTTTTTTTTTTTTTTTTCTTTTTTTTTTTTTAATTGTGTTATTTGTTGGATCAGTATGAAGCATTGGCTTGGATGTGTGGTGGATTGGGATTTTTTGCTTCTCTTGGACTGATGGCTGTCTGGAATGACAAAGCTTCCAAAATCCCATTTGTGAGTTACAACGTTCATTTATTCTTGTTTGGTTATTGCCATTGTATCAGATTAGCTTACATATTGTGTATTAAGGGATGAAATCAAGTTGCAATGGCATATATGTTTCAAATTAAATAAATTAAATCTACTTGCGCCAAGATATGTTATGATGCTGCTTTCATTGTGTGGTCTCTTTGCATAATGCTCTCAACTGAGAGAGCCTTTTGTCAAAAGGGAATGACGATGGTTTGCTGCTGTAGAGGATAGTCATACTTGCTTGTGCTATACTATCTTCATAAGTTAACACGAAATACATGACTAACATGAAGAATTGGGTATCTTTGCATGATTGTTGATATCATATTGTGTCGGCAGTGCTATTTGTTGGGTATGTGTAAGATTATGTATTTACTTTTTTCTAGGTGCAAAGGTTTTGTCCTTTGAATGCCTTATTTTCTTTTCTTCATAATAAAATACTTAAAAGATAATAACTTTCCAGGGCACTAAGCTAAAAAGTATACATGAAATAAAACGAGACATTTTGCATTTTTTATTTTCTGTGGAAGTGCTCTCTTGTAGTCTTTGTATTTCTTATATGAAATCAAGGAAATCCCTTTGATCTGCCACCTACTGAAAACTATCTTTAGGAATTTGATTATAGACATGCCAAGCCTTCTAGAAATTTAGTATATAATCCTTTCATAACTCAGTCAAATATATGCCTTTCTGTATCTTAGTTATTCAATTTATGTGTGCTTATACATAATACATATGCCAATTCCTCTAAGAGATGATACAAAATTGATATGTTGAAAATTGTATTTTCTGTCATCCTTGTGAAAACCCTGTATTTATACTTTATCCATGAGAAACTTTACTTTCATATCTTTATTATTGTGATTGATAATGATGTCTTTGACACTTTTCTGTTTGAACTGCCTACTCTCATATGTTTCAGCCTCACATAAAAGATTATTGCTGTTATTCTACCGTCATTTTTTTTTATATCCCACTTGACAACATGCTCACTCTTGAGCAGATAATAGTTGATGCATCTCCTTTAATATTGCAAAGACCCTTAATACCCTTTTCTTGATCCTCAGCACCCTACACTTTGTCAAAACCATCTTCAAACCATTCACACAACACAGAGTAATATTAAGGGGTCGTTTGGTTCACGGAATGTCAGATTACCTTAGGGAATGTTAGATTGCTGGGAATGTTAGATTACTGGGAATGTTAGATTCCTGTGTTTGGTTAAAATTGGGGTATGTAATATAATCTTGTTTGGTTTAGGATTATCTTGTATACACACTATAATATCCTTAACATATTTTAATAAATTTAAAAATTAAAATAAATAAATAAGATAACGGTATCATATATAATTACATGATTTTAAAATATTAACTAAAATCTTGAACTTGAGAAACAAAATTATTTTATATGCTAATATAACATAATAAAATATATATATATATATATATATATATATATATATATATATATATATATATATATATATATATATATATATATATATATATATATATAAAATAAACTAACATAACTAAGGTTATCTTACATTACCTAAGATTTTGAAGGGAATCACATTCCCTTCAAAATCCTATGTGGAGGGAATGTGACATTCCTTGGGAATGTCAGATTCCCTAAGATAATATGAACCAAACACTGGTATGTGAGCTTTGGAATGTCACATTCCCTTGGTTATGTTATATAACATGAACCAAACGCCCCCTAAAAGTTAAAATCTACAGCCCACCTAAAGAAATTATGTTATTAATCTCTATTGTAGCAGTTTGAAATCAAGTGCTGTTGGGGTATAGCTGCAGTTTACTGATCTAACTTTGAAAGAAAGCCCAGTTGGCCATATCTTATTTCTCTTCTCTCTGTTCTACCTCTTTGAAGTGCAGAATGACATTCAACTTTCATAGTAGATTAAATGGCAAATGCAATAGATAAGCAGACTAACTAGCCTCCTTTGTGCCCTCTTATCCTTGTTTCTGTTGGTATTCTCATTCTAGTTTTCTTATTATTTGCCTGAAGTTGATTCACTTCTTTACATGTTCTTTTCTTGATCAGACACCGAAGGTATACCCATATGACAACCTGAAAGTGGAGCTTGGAGGAGAGCCGTAGGTATCTGATTGTCAGTGGATGAGCTCGATGCATGCTTTCTTGTGTACCCTCCTTCATTTTGAGGTTAAAATAAAACTATAAACTATTGTGCTTTATTGAACATCTGCAATCAAATAGTTGAAATTAGTTTTGAAAGCACACTAATCATTCTTGCCATCTTACAAGAATCTGAATACTCTGGATCACTACAATATGAATAATGGTTTTTACGTTTTAAGATAGCTCTGTCTGACACGTAAAACTTTTCTTAATTTTGTCTCTGTAATGGTCTTTAAAGAGTTTCTCCGACACTCGGAATGTAATTACTGAAATTATGTTTGTTCTTTCTTTAATTGGGTTTTATAAGCCAAGAATAGTTTATATGTTTACAAGTTAAACCTGCAACCTGAAATTATGCATGCCTGCATGTATATATATATATATATATATATATATATATATATATATATATATATATATATATATATATATGAAAGTGATTGTTGATATGGTAGACATGCCAGAGCTTTTAAGAATCACTGCAGATTCTTCAGAACAATATGAATAGTATATGTTCTTGAAGTTTATGTATCAGTCACTATTTTGGTGGCTAGCTTATATTATTGTAAAACATCTACTGATATTTGGTAATCAAATTAGGTTCATCTAATCCTTGGTATTATTAACTCTATATGGATAGCTTTCCCAAGCAGGCATTTACAATTTTTTATTATGACTTTCAATTGGATCATAAATGATCAATTGACTATTGATTTTTATCAATTTTTATCTTTGACTTTCAATTGGACCATAGATGGTCATTTGACTATTTATGAATATTTAATTGGAGAACCAAATTTGGAACAAAATCAATAGTTGAGAGATTATTTATGGCTAAATTGAAAGTCAATGACTATTAGTAAATGTCAATAGTCAAACGACTATTTATGATTTAATTAAAAGTTAAAAGATAAAAATTAATAAATCTCACTAGTCAAAGGACTGTTTATGGAATTAACTCGACTTGTATGTGTGAAAAAGTAGTTTTATATTTTATCATTTGTTTGGTGGAAAAAAAAATTAATATAAATGCATCCAAATGTTATTATATTAGCAAAGTACCTTGTGCTTAGATGGTATGTAGTGACTCTCTCATATGGGAGATCATGAGATTGAGTCTCACGTGCTTAGATGACATGTAATGACTCTTTCATATGGGAGGTCATGAGATTGAGCCTTAGTGGATGCGGTATTGACTCTTTGTTGTTGAGAAAGTAAATAAAATTGACTCTTTGTGTTATAAAAGGGTTTTCCCCCCTTTTTTTTAAAAAAAAAATCCAAAGTGATAAAGATTTTAAAATATCTCATGGAAGAAAGGTTTTTTTTTTTTTTTTTTTTTTTTTTTTAATTAGGTTTTTATTGTTATTACTTTTTTTTTTTTTTTTTTTTTTTTTTTTTTTTTTTTTTTTTTCATTTTTACCAAAATGATGGGGCCTAGGGGCCAGACCCATGAAACATAGGAGGAAATTATATTGGGCCTAGGATGGATCAAGGAGGAATGGAGAGATTGGCCTTGGAAGAGTAGTTTCGCAAATTATGCCATGAAATCGTGTTCATCGAGAATGGTGAACATAAGGCAAAATGATGTCGTTTTTAGGCAAAAAAAAAAAAAAAATTCGTGGATGTGGATTTAACGGCGTGCGTTTGATCAAATTATGAATTTTCTGTTATGAGATTATGAATTTTATGAAAATTCATAATCTAATAACAGAAAATTCATAATCGCATAACAGAAAATTCATAATCTCACAACTGAAAATTCATAATCTCATAGCAGAAAATTCATAATCTTATAACAGAAAATTCATAATCTCATAGCAGAAAATTCATAATCTTATAACAGAAAATTCATAATCTCATGGTTCCAAAGTGAATGTGTAGGCATGGTTCCAAAGTGAATGTGCAGGCATGGATTCATAATTTATGAATGTCCGTGATTTCGGACGGGAATATGTAGGCATGGTTCCAAAGTGAATGTGCAGGCATGAATTCATAATTTATGAATGTCCGAAATTATGAATGTAATGAAAATTCATAATCTCATAACAGAAAATTCATAATCGCATAACAGAAGATTCATAATCTCATAACTGAAAATTCATAATTTCATAACAGAAAATTCATAATCTTATAACAGAAAATTCATAATCTCATGGTTCCAAAGTGAATGTGTAGGCATGGTTCCAAAGTGAATGTGCAGGCATGAATTCATAATTTATGAATGTCCGTGATTTCGAACGGGAATGTGTAGGCATGGTTCCAAAGTGAATGTGCAGGCATGAATTCATAATTTATGAATGTCCGAAATCTTTGTTCACCTCAAATTAAAGTGAAACCGCAAAATGTGAAAATAAAGAAGAAAAATCACGCAATTAATTAAGAAAAAAAAAAAAAAGATAACGGTGTACTAACACCGTTGGAACGGTGTTCACCATTCATGGTGAACACGGTTCCATGGCATAACGTCCCGAGTAGTTTATATCATGGACCAAGGTTTACATTGCATTATGGATTTTGGATCAGAACGAGAGTTACAGAATTCATACTTGTAAGGTACGGCAAATTATACCGTGCACCCCAAAATGATGTCATTTTGTACCTTTTCGCGTGTCTACTGTTAACTCCTTACAAAAAAAATCATGTTTCGAATGTACAGAATTGTATAATAGAATACACAGAATTTTATACCTGAAAACACAAAATTTTATAACTGAATACACATACTATTTTTTGAAAGGATAATACACATAATCTAACATAATACATAATATACATAAACTCTTAGTATAATACACATAAACTCTTATATCTTAAAAAAAAATCCATGTTTCGAATGTACAAAATTATATAATAGAATGCACAGAATTTTATACCTGGAAACACAGAATTTTATACCTGGAAACACAGAATTTTATAACTGAAAATTTCCATGTTTCGAATGTACAGAATTATATAATAAAGTGCACAGAATTTTATACCTGAAATTAACAAAACGACGCCGTTTTGGAAGACGCGGGGCGCACATTGCTATGTGCGCCCTTGGGCACGGTATAACGATTGGTAAGGTACATAGTTTTATAACACAAGACAAGAAATAACAACACAAGACACATACACATGTTATATATTTACTTATTTTTCAAATATGATTTAAGTATATAAGTTGTGTTCATTAGTTCATAGGCATAAAATTTTACAACACAAGATACAAAAATAAATTTATAACATAAGACACAATTACTAATTTGTTTCATGTACATAATTCATATTCTTAAGGTACAAAATTTCATAACATACATAAAAACTCACAACATAAGATACATACACATGCACTAAGTTCCACAGTGCACTCTGAGCCCTCCATGGTATAAGGATTGGAGTTTGGAGCCCTGGAGGGGTGAGTTGTCAAGTGCGAAAGCCGAATGAGAGGGCAATTTATATCATGGACCATGGTGTACATATCATTATGGATCCTGAATTGAAACGATGAGGTACAAAATTCATACTTATAAAGTATGACTTTACGTTGTAAAAAAAAACAAGGTTCACAAGCAAACATGAAATTCAAATATGAATGGAAGGAATTGAAACTTCAAAGTATAGTAAATGAAATGAGTTACGTTGTTCACCGAGATTCCCTCTAAGATAGGAATGTGTAATTACCCCGTAGATCGAAACAGTGTCATTTATATTAATTAATGGAAGAAAACGAAAATTGATTAATCTATTAGATTCAATTATGGACTGTTTAAAAGTTGACAAATATTACAGACATGTCACCCCGACCGGCCAGGCCAGTTGAATAAGCTAAGGGTTAATTTGAATGCAGTTTATTTCCATAATATTTTTCTTTTTAAAGGTGACGAGAGCGAGGAAAATTTGTATTCACTATGTGATGATATGTATTGAGTATGAATTAGATAAATCTTGATATTGTGTCATAATTTGTAAATCACACTAGGAAGTCCTTGTAAGACGGGCTTGATTAAGAAAATGTTGGCAAAAATTAAACTCGTGACATTCTAAGTACGAGAATCATATTCTACTCAGCTGCGCCTTTTAGGACAAAAGGAATATATTTGACTCTTAATTAATTCCAGTCACTCAATCCATAAGCTATATCATGAAATTTATAATTACTCATAATATAATGATGTTTTTATTTAGAAAAAAAAAATATGGATATCTTCTTGCTAATAACTGTGTACAAGACACAAACCTCCAATGAGAGTAGATACCAAACATCTTGGAATCATTAAAAAAACCAGCATAACATACTACATTGAACACTTAGCTTCAAACAACAACAATAACAACA
This sequence comes from Ipomoea nil, assembly GCF_001879475.1. Lineage (NCBI taxonomy): Eukaryota > Viridiplantae > Streptophyta > Magnoliopsida > Solanales > Convolvulaceae > Ipomoea > Ipomoea nil. The sequence continues at coordinate 2,332,329 of NW_017617990.1, read as the reverse complement.
AATTAAATTAAGACATATATGCATGCTCGAACTAAATCTTACATGCAAACTAAATAAGCAAAAACAACCTCAAAATAAACATTGAATTCATATAAGAATCAATTAACTTAAGGGCAGGTAAAGCCTTTTGGTGTGTCCTTGGTGCAAACATTGAGCAGCAAGCTTAGGGAGAGAGGGACATTAAGGTTAATGCCAAGGATGTTTGCCTTGATGGCAGTGCAAAGGCAAACGGCAGCCTCGAGATCGGCGAGACCCTGGATGAGTGAGCAGCATGGAGTCTTGGGAGGCGTGCCGACAGTGACGTTGAGCAAGCCATTAAGAAGGTTGGCACAAACACCCAACTTTAGGGCATCCTTAGGGCACTTCCCACCAGAAGACGGTGAAGGGGTAGGGTTTGGATTAGGGTTAGGGTTAGGGTTAGGGTTAGGGGTCGGGCAAGTGCTACAGGCACTCACTGCGGTGAAGAACAAAATGTTGATTGCAAGAAAGAGAGCGAAAACCTTAGAGCCCTTCGAATCCATCTCTCAAGAACTCAGTAAGCAAGCTAGCTAGCTCAAGAGGGATTATAATAGATGAATTGAAGAGTGGTTTACTTTCTTGGTGGTGATGAAGAGAAACAAGGAAATGTGAGTTTTATAGGGTGAATTTTGCGAAAAATAATAATAAAATAAAGAAAGAAAATTGCATTTATATATTCCCATGTGTGACAACGGGAATTTTACCTGGCAAGAGAATAAAGCATATTTTCTCAAATCTTGGATGTAAGTGAAGGCCGTATATACTTAATTAATATTCTGTAATTAGCTCCAAATCTGATCATATTAATATACCATTCCCTAATCCCTAGATAACTTGTTCATTGTCTGCATGCATGCTGCATTCACATTCTTCCAATCAAAATTTCTGATTTCTTTATTAGTACTATATTTCTTTCGGGATTCGAATTTTAATCTTGATTTTTTTCATAGTAAATAGTTGAAGGTAATCCTCATTGTCTCAATAGCATATATATAAATTAAATAAAACGAATAGGATTGCTCTACCCTATAAATATATATATATATATATATATATATATATATATATATATATATATATATATATATATATATATATATATATAAGATTGTAGTTACGATCTGTGCGTACGGGATAAACCCCGCTCCTATAGAATAACTCGCAAATTACATATGGTAGGTAAACCGAAAAGGAAGACTGTGTATTGGATAAATTCTGCTCATGTGTAATAGCATGCAAATCACACAAGAGAGGTAAACTGCACTAGAACAACCCTATGTGATAAGCTCAACTGAGAGGGTGTTGGCAAGAATAATAAAATCAAATTCATAACCTTCTGGTATAGCTTCAATTGAATATTTCTATTGAGTTTGTTCTTAGTATTTTAGTATCATAACTTTCACAATCAATTACATTGCTAGAGAGTAATTCTAACATCCTTTCTCCCCTCCTAAGCATGCATGTTGTCCTACTAATTAAGTCATTATTTTCCTTTCCCTTATTGTTTTTTTGTTTTTTTTGTTTTTTGTTTTTTTTTTTTGTTTTTTGTTTTTTTGTTTTTGTTTTTTTGGGTTCCTTTTTGAGAGTTAGTTGATATTATTGACCATTGCATGTCAAAGTTTCATACCAATAACCTGTGGTCTAAGTACCTAGAAGAATCTTGATTCCTATTTATATTTTAGATTTAATTAAACATTATAAATAAAGAAGTTGGAGCTGAAGAGTTTACTTCTCCGGTGTGATTTGTAGATTATTTGACAAAAGTGAAGTTTACTCAGTACACATCCTCAAGTAATGGATTTGCGTTAGAAAAAAAAAAAAGCAATTTATAGATACAAACTCATTTGGTATATACATTAAGAGTTAATACCCAAAATCGTCTTCGACTATAGTGGTTTTTCTCAATTTCGTCCTAAACGACTTTGGTGACCTAATATCGTCCCAGACTTTTGTGTTTCGCTCAATTTAGTCCTCCATTTGTTATTCCGTCAAATTGGTGTTAAATAAAGGGACAATTCAGTAATGTCAATATTGATCTCTCTTTACTTTCAACTTGTGAAGTGCGAAATTCCTCTTTCTTGTACGAATTACACCTAGAATTACTCCCGGACCTGCAAATCAAATTTTATATTCGCAGTTTTAGGAGTAATTCTGGGAGTAATTCGTAAAAAAAAAAAGGATTTCGCAGTTCACATGTCTATGAGTAAAGAGATGTCAATATTAAAATTACTGAATTGTCTATTTATTTAACACCAAATGGACAGAATAACAAATGAAGGACTAAATTGAGCAAAAACACAAAAGTCTGGGACTAAATTTAGTGAAACACAAAAGTCTGGGACGATATTAGGTCACCAAAGTCGTTTAGGACGAAATTGAGAAAAACCACTATAGTCGAGGACGATTTTGGGTATTAACTCTATACATTAATTAACTTTTACTAAAATTTGTGTGAGAGCGTCTCAATTAGTATATTTTTTGTTTTAACAAAAATGTAATATTTTTTTATATATGAACCGATTAAGTATCGGTACATTTTTCACTAAAAAGCATTATATTGTTGGCTCATTTATAAATACACTGAAAATGTTATATTTTTATAGGGAAAATATAATACTTATTGACCTATAAAAATATTATAGGTCAATATTTTTATAAAGTTTAGTTATTGCTAGACTCTATTTTCAAAAGGGGAATTCTATTTGCACCACCCTAATTGCTATTTACACCACCTATTTAATAGGCGTGATAACTTTATAGGTGGTGTAAATAGAAAATTGTTATTTGCACCACCTTCATTAATTTTAGTCAAACATTATTTTTTAAACAAATATTTATTATAAATGACACTTTTTTCCCTTAGGTATATGCTTTTAACACTTTTCCCTCTTAGTTATTCATGTATCCACATTTGCCTCCTAGTTATATTAAAAGTGGCATGTTTTCTTCCTTTTATGTTTGATAGACATTTTTACCCTTAAAACTAAATATTTCATTTATTTTTTTTTCTCCAACAAATTATTGTTTATATGTACGGATGGTCACGGTTCAGTTCAAACAATTTTTTTTTTATTGCCCGTTCAAAATTTATTTATTTATTATAAATTTTATTTCTTATTTTTTTAAAAAATAAAGTTAATAATTATTTTATTGTATTTTATTTTTTTCAATTCTGAATCGTAGGCAAAGCTAAAGGGAGTTTGTTTTAATTTGCAATCACACGTGTTATATATTACTCTTCCCAACTTCATTCTTGTTAAAAAGGGGGAAAAAGTATTGATTTCTTAGGCTTTCGCAATCATATTGAAGTTGACAATCCATTACGTTCCAATGGCATTTTGGAGTGTGATTTTATATCTAAGATTATATTTGATTTTTCTCTTTTTAATTTGAGGAATGCACACCTTCATTAGAGGACATATATACTAGTAATCTACAATTACTTTGATTTAACAACAATTGGTTTTTATATGATTATTATATATAATATGATTAAGCCAACTATCATGTAATATGATGACATTTCAATTACCATTTCAAATAAATTGTCATAGGTTCGAACCTTGGGAGTGAAGCTTAGATTCTTAGGGTTAAAAATGTTTAAGAAAATATAGAACAAATATAACTAATTGTGAAGGCACAACACAACTTTATTTGCTTATACTTACGATTCAGAACCGAAAAAATGAAATAAAATGAAATAAAATAATTATTGAATTTATATTATTTTAAAAATAAGAAATAGAATTTATAATAAATAAATAAATAAATAAATTTTGAATTGGTAATAAAATAAAAAATTGTTCGAACCGAACTATAATCATCTGTACATATAAACAATAATTTGTTGGAGAAGAAAAAATAAATGAAATATTTAGTTTTAAGGGTAAACATGCATGTTCACCTAACATAAAATGGAGAAAATTTGTCACTTTTAATATAATTGAGGGAGCAAATGTGGATAAACAAATAACTAAGAGGAAAAAAATGCTATAATCATATAACTCAGAGGGAAAAAGTGTACAATTTTCCCTTAACCAGAAACTTTTAATTCGATTGTTATAGTGTCCGGTTCAGTTAGAACCGAACCGTGGACATCCCTACGTATACGCAATAATTTGTTAGAGAAGAAAAATAAATAAAATGTTTACTTTAAGGGTAGAAATGTCAATTTAATATATCAGGGGGGAAATCGTCACTTTTAGAATAATTGAGGGGGCAAATATGCTAACATGAATAATTAAGGGGAAAAAATACTATAAGTATATAATTTAGGGGGAAAAGTACTATTTTCTCTTAATTAAATGTTGAATTAAAAAAGTATTAATTACACCTCATAAATGAGGTTTGACCAAGGTGGTGCAAATAGCAAAATGAAACCCCATTTGACTATTTACACCACCTATGTAATTATTGAAAGTGTTCATCTTTTTATAATTTCAAGATACTTTATACTTAGTTTTGACCAAAGGGTGGTGTAAATAGCAACACCCTTTCAAAAACTTTTCAAATGATTGTTAGTCTATTCACAAGATTCAACGTTGCTTAAAGAAACTTATTACATTTATTATTACTCTCATTATCGACCTATTTTACTTGTGTTTCTTATTAATTAGTTAAATCAACTTTTATATTCATTTATTTTTTTTAAAAAATATTTTCTTAATTATTTTATCTCCTAATTCCTTCTTTTAACTTCTTTGAAACTTTTTCAGTGCAGTGAGATAATTTAACAAAAGTTAGATATTGAGTGTCATGTTTGGATCTAACTACAAGAGTAAAAATGGTGGCTAAATGGCATTAACATTGAAAATTTCACCCTTATTAGTGAGATAATAATTTATCATTTAGGCCTCAAAGTTTACGAAAATAAGGCAATATTTATTACGGGATTAAATTGGGAAACACCAATACACCATGGAAGCTAATGGCAAAATTAAGTTGAATCATTAATCAAGAAATGTCATTCTCAAAAAAAAAAAAAAATCAAGAAATGTCACCATAATTGAAAGTCTAAGAATTAACCTAAATTGTACTATTTATTGATTTAATAATTCTGTAAATAATGTTGTAGAAGTGCCTTCGAGACGGTCGAGTAATTCGAGTATATCATTCATACTTTTCTCACTCAAGGTTATGAATTGTTAAAGTATTATAATCGCACAAACTAATCAACTATGTTAGATGGTTAGTTGAGTATATGGATGGAGCTAGGGATATAGAAGAGGAGCAACTGAGCAAGTAAAAAATACCACTCGGCCGAGTTGGGCGCCAACTAGGCAGAGTTAGGCGCCAAACTCGGCGCCTAGTCAACCGGTTAGTCGGTCAGCTAACTAAAAGCCACCTAGAGCTTAAATCGCCTCCACTTAGGGGCGTCTAGGCAGCAGCTTAGGCTAATTTTTACCACACTGTTTGTAATTGTATCATTGTATGCAGCCACTAAAAAAACGTTATTAATTGAGTCACGGGCTAAACAGGAACCTACCAATGTCAACCCCAAATTTCTGATGGATTAACATTGGTCCAAAGAGATCCAATGTGAAAAATATTGTCTTTTACTTTCATCTCTTTCAATTATACAATAATTGGTCTAAAGAACAATAAGCCCATGTTTGATTCCTCCTAGTGGTTGGAAGAGAAAAATTAAAGAAACATTGGTAGGATAATTTAAGGTAATGTAAAATTTTGAGAAGTCAATTTGGTTCACTTCAATTCACACTTGAAACCTTCCACGTTAAAAATGTTTCATTTGCCTCCAGGCTCCACCCAATCAACATATACCTTGTCTCCTCAGATGGATTATTATACCCACGACTCGACCCGGGATAGCAACACGGATTCGGAGCACCACGTGGGAGCCCAAGAACAACACGGACCCGGAGCACCATGGAGGTGCCCCGACCCGAGCCGAGCTACGTGGGGCTCGGATCAGATGGCACGACCCTGCTCGAGCTCGGGTAGGGGAGCTCGGTACCACCCGAGCTCGGGACCTGACCCGACCCGGTCCACCCGGGCCCGGTCAAAGTAGTGATCTAACCATCCCCCGATTTAGATGGAGGTGGTTGGGGGGTTTAGCTTGTATAAAAACCTCCCTCCTTGTCCTAACAAAGGGCATTCTATCTACATTCTACATCTATTACATACACTTTGTCCCGAGAAACATTGTAATAGTCAATTTATGGCATTTAATACAATATACGGTCTCACGGCCTTACGACATCATTTCATTTATTTATATATTATTTATATTACGTTCTTATCCGGATTTATTGATTCGGGTCCACCCCGGTTTAATTAAATCCATCATTGGTGCTCTTGTTGAGAGCTGCTGTACCAGCTCAAGCGTGTTCTATGTCCAGTGGTTTACCGCGACCAGCTACTATGACAAGATCGAGATCCAACTCTCGCCACACAAACGGTTCCCGCGGCACCCAGCCCGTTGCGACCGGGAACGGCCCCAAGGGGGTCCCCAACCTCCAACCGGCCACCTCTACCAGGTCGGGGGGAGACATGAGGGATCGTCTCACCAACTACCGCAGTGGTGGAGCTCCACCTCCCGCCCCCCTGTTCAGGATCTCGCCCTCATCCGGGAGGGGATGGCGGTCTTTGAGCAAGCCTCCACAGGGCTGGCCCGGGTCGTGGCGGACCTCCAAGCGTGTATGCCTGCTGACCCGGACGTCGACGAAGGGCTACCGGCACCTCCTCCACCTCATCCCACCCGGGGGCGCAGCGGTCCAAGCACCCGGCCGCCCCAGGCACCTATCACATAGGGGGAGGTCAATTCGCCCCACCAGACGGACACACGGGGAGGAGGGGACTCACGACGTGACCGACGTCAGGAGGACGAGGAGAGGAGGTCAAACCAAACCAGGCCTGCCATGGAGAGGTTGGGCAGTCGGGTGCCAGCCCGAGAGAGGTTGGGACCAAGGCTTGCTGCCAACGAGTCTCCCCAGCAGAATCATGCTCCCGCAGGCAAGCACGACGACAATCAGTCACCCGGAGGTTGCCAAGCCACGGACCCCGAGCCCAGTCGCGACAAGAGGTGGGTTCGCGGAGGTCACCAGGTCGGGGGACCCGAGCCCCACCTCGGCGTGAACAGGCCTTCCGGGTCGAACGGTCAGGTGAAACGAATGGTAGAGCTCCGAGCTCCCATCGGGGGGAAGAGGTCGAGCAGCTGCGGAGGAGGATGGACGAGCTCCAGAAGAAGATCGACGAGAGGGACGGGTCTCCAGAGCCCCAGGATGTGTTGTCCTCCCCGTTCGCAAATGCCATCATGGAGGAGCCCTTACCTCGAGATTTTCGCTTTCCCACCATTAAAGCGTACTCGGGGACCACGGACCCGCGGGCGCACCTCACCCGGTACCGGGCCGCCATGATGATCACCGGGGCGACCGACGCCATCCTATGTAGGGGGTTCTTCGCCACCCTCAATGGGCAGGCGCACGATTGGTTCGGGTTGCTCCCGGACCACCTTTACGGACCTCACCCGGCAATTCCTGTCTCATTTCGCCACCAGCATGCAGCGGAGAAAGCAAATCGCCGACCTGTGCGATCTGAAGCAGGGGAGCTCGGAGTCATTAGCCGAGTACCTCAGCAAGTGGAAGAAGGAGGCCATGGGGGTTGCCAACTTTGATGGGAAGTCGGCCATGCCAATCTTCCGAAACAACTTGAGGTCGGGCGCTTTCCACCAGGACCTCATCAGGTACCCCCCCAGGAGCTATACCGACCTGATGGACAGGGCAGCCAGGTACGCTGATGCCGAGGCCGCTGAGAAGAGGAAGAAGGAGCAGGAGGAAGGGAGAGGTCGAAAAGACAAGACACCCCAGGAGGAGCGCAAGGCGCCACGGCCACATCGGCGTGAGTATGCTGAGGGGCCTAGGCTGAACCCCACGCGCTATCTCACCCCGCTGACACAACCTGTGGGTACCATCCTGGCGCACGCGGAGGACCAGGGGATCGTGGTGTTCCCGAAAGAGGAGTGCTTGAAGATATCATCGAGGGGGGACCCCAACAAGTATTGCAGGTTCCACCGGCTGAAAGGACACGACACGTACGAATGTATCCTCCTGAAGAGGCAAATCGAGGAACTCATCTAAATGGGCTACCTCGATCAATTCATTAAGAAGCCCGGCCAGGTGCAAGGCCAGAAGCAAGGCAATGTATGGAGAAAAGAGGGTGGCCAGGCGCCATCCACCTCGGCACCTCGTAAGAGGGATCACAACAACAACTCCGAGGAGGAGGAGAAGACGACGGAGGACTCCCAGCCCCCGAAGAAACGTACCATCTACGTCATCTTCGGGGGGCCCGAGGGAGGGGGCTCGCCAGCCGAGCAGAAGAGGTGGGCGAGGAGCTTGTATGTGGGGGAGGTCACACGAACCCCCCACGAGAAGAAACCGAAGAGGGAGCCCATCACGTTCACCGACGCCGACCTACCAGATGGGCCCCTCCCCCACCGAGACGCCCTGGTGGTCAAGCTGGACATCAACAACGTAATGGTGCACCGGGTGCTCATAGACATGGGTAGCTCGGTGAACGTCATGTACTACGACACGTTCACCCAGTTGGGATTCTCAAGAGGGCAGCTGGAGCAAGTACGGACCCCCCTGTCCGGGTTCACGGGGGACTCAATTGAGACGGAGGGGTCGATCAATTTAGAGGTGGAGATAGGTACCCCACCTCACACCAGGAGGTGGGAGGTCGAATTCGTAGTCGTCAAAATCAGCTGCGCCCACAACATTATACTCGGCCGACCTGCCCTAGAAGACCTCAGGTGCGTGATTTCTAAGGAGCACCTGTGCCTCAAGTTCCCGATACCAGCCGGGGTCGGGGTCGCCCGGGGGGGACCAAAAGGTAAGTTGCAGCTGCTACTTGAAGGCTTGCCGCCAAATTGGTCAGAAGGACCTCCAGGTCCACACCATCGCCGAGAAGGCATTTCGGGAAGAAGTAGGTCAACCTCGGGCCGAGCCCGTGGTCGAGACAGAGGAGGTCATCCTCAACCTCAGCCGACCCGACCGGGTCGTGAAGGTAGGGGTCGGCCTCCCGGCCGAGCTCCGAGCATGGATAATTAACACCATCAGGAGCTACAATGAGGTCTTCGCATGGGGCCCCGAGGATATGTCGGGCCTCAGTCGAGACGTGATCACGCACAAGTTGGCTGTCGACCCCGCGGTCAAGCCAGTCCAGCAGCGCAAAAGGTACCTCTCCGCCGAGAGGAGGGAGTTCGTAAAAAAGGAGGTCGACACCCTACTGGAGATCGGTCATGTCAGGGAGGTCATATACCCCACCTGGCTAGCCAACGTGGTCCTCGCCCCAAAGCCACTCACCTGGAGGATGTGCGTGGACTACACCGACCTCAACAAGGCCTGCCCCACGGACCCCTTTCCTTTCCCCAACATTGACCACCTGGCGGACGAGACCGCAGGTTGTGCCCTCATGAGCTTCCTAAATGCGTACCGCAGGGGGTACCACCAGATTTTCATGGAGGAGGCCGACGAGGAGAAGACAGCCTTCACCACACTAGAGGGGGTCTATTGCTACAAGGTCATGGCCTTCGGGCTGAAAAATTCAGGTGCCACCTACACCCGAATGGTGGCCAAGGTGTTCAAGTAGGCCCTCGGCCGCAACCTGCAGGCTTACGTCGACGGCATGATCGTTAAGAGCACCGACGTCGACCTCCACACGGACGACTTTACCGAGGTATTTTCAATTATGCAGCGTTTCAATTTACGATTGAACCCCAAAAAGTGCACATTCGGGGTGCATGGAGGGAAATTTTTGGGGTACATGGTTTCGAAGAGGGGCATTGAGCCCAACCCCGACAAGGTCAAGGCCATCCTGGACATGGAACCTCCGAGGTCCCTCCGGGAGGTCCAACGCCTCAACGGACGGTTGGCAGCCCTGGGTCGTTTCCTTTCAAGGTCGGCCGAGAAATCTTTGCCGTTTTTTGGAGTCCTAAAAAAGACCAAGGGCTTCGAGTGGTCCGAAGAGTGCCAGAAGGCGTTCAAAGACCTCAAGACGTACCTGATGTCGCTCCCCCCTTGGCCAAACCCGTTAAGGGGGAGGTCCTATATTTGTACTTGGGCATCTCGCAGGCCGTGGTCAGCTCCGTGCTGGCCCGGGACGACGAGGGGGTCCAACGGCCCGTCTACTATAAGAGCCGAGCTCTACGGGGGGGAGGGGGGCGGAGATCTGGTACACACCCGTGGAAAAGGCCATCTTCGCGGTAGATGTGACGGCAAGGAAGCTGAACCACTACTTCCAGGCCCACCCCGTACAGGTCCTCACCAACCAGCCACTAGTCACAGTACTGAGGGCCTCGGGGTCGGCAAGCTGGTTGGTCAGGTGGGCCATGCGGCTGAGCCAGTTCGACATCCAGTTCAAGCCCAGACCCGCCATCAAGGGGCAGGCACTGGCTGACTTTATAGTCTAGTGAACTGCCTGGGAGGCCACGGAGCGGATCCGGGATGAAGAGGAGGAGTGGTGGACCCTCTCACCGGACGGGTCATCCAGCACCAAAAGCTGCGGGAGTGGAGTCGTCCTCATAACACCGGAGGGGTTTCGGGCCTACTACGCCCTCCGCTTCGCGTTCAAATTATCCAACAACGAAGCCGAGTACGAGGCACTCCTAGGGGGGCACCGCCTCGCGCTAAATATGAGGGTGGAGAAGCTCAAAATCCGATTTGACTCTAGACTCGTGGTGGGACAGGTCACAGGTGAATTTAAAGCAAGTGATGAAAGAATGAGGAGGTACAGGGACGTGGTGCTCAAACTTTTGGGGTAGCTGATCAATTACGAGGTCCTACAGGTACCCCGAGACCAGAACACAGATGCTGACATGTTATCCAAGCTTGCCCAAGGGGCCCCGGAGCATATTTCAAAAATAGCCCGAATTGAAGGTTTCAAGAGTTTGAGCTTGGACGCCTACCCGCTCCTACCTGTACAGACCCGACCTCCTTGTTGGTTGTACCACCTCAAGGAGTACAAAAAGACAGGTGCACTACCTCCCGACGAGGTCGACGCCAAGCTGGTGAAACGTCGAGCCCCCACGTACGTGATCATGGGGGACACACTTTACAAGAGGTCCTACAACGGTGCCTTGCTGCGCTGCCTATACCCAGACGAGGCTAGGTTAGTCATGGAGGAGATCTACGAGGGGACTTGCTCCGCCCACCAGGGGGCCTTCGCTATGTCCAGAAGGGCCATCATACAGGGGTACTTTTGGCCCAAAATGGCCAAGGAGTGCGCCGACTACGCTAGGAGTTGCGAGACCTGCCAGCACTTCCAGGTCACCCCCGGCCAACCCGCCACGAGCTACACCCCCATCAGCTCGGTCATCCCCTTCTACAGGTGGGGAGTGGACCTAGTGGGAGCTCTACCCATGGGGTTGGGAAAAAGAAAGTACCTCATAGTTGCAGTGGACTACTTTACCAAGTGGGTAGAGGCGGAACCGCTGGCAACCATAACAAGTGCCTGTTGCAAACACTTCATGTACAAAAATATTTTGTGCTGTTTTGGCGTCCTGATGCAACTCATCACCGACAACGGACGCCAATTCGAGGGGCAAGAGTTCGAGGGGTTCTGTGCAGAATGGCACATTACTCACAGCCAGGTGGAAAACGCCAACCGCACCATAGTGGGTGGCTTGAAAAAGAAACTGGAATCCGCAGGGGGGGGGGGGGGGGAAGGGGGGCGTGGGGTGGAGGAGCTCGACGCCATTCTTTGGGCCTACTGCACCACCCCCCGGAGGGCCACTGGGGAGACACCTTTTTTCTTGGCCTACGATTTCGAAGCCCGAGCTCCAGCGGAGGTGGTCATACCTTCCCGGCGAGAGGAGGACTACGACCCCGACACGAACGAGGAAAACCATTGAACTGACCTCCACCTGATTGATGATAGACGCGAAGCAGCTGCGATCGGAGCTGAAAATTACCAGAGGCAAACCAAAGCATACCATGATAGGCGGGTCCGACCCCGCTATTTTCAAGTGGGTGACTATGTGCTCAGGAGGAGGGAGGCGAGCCAACCCCAGGCCGGAGGAAAGTTTGCTGCCAACTGGGAGGGCCCGTACATTGTAACAGCTGTGGTCCGCCCGGGCAGCTACAAGCTCAAGACCCCCAAAGGAAAGATCATACTAGGTCTGGAACTCGGAACACCTGCTGAAATTCTACCAGTAGACCCGCCACGTGAAAGGTGGACCTCGGCATTGCTATCCTAGAAGGAGGACCATTCCCCTCCCCCAAATAATGTTTGTTTTGTAGACGACAATAAGCGGAATAAAATTGAATGTTACGAAATATGTTATGAGAAGGACCCTTGTTACGAAGTGGGTTTGCGTTTATCTATCTTCAAAAAAAAAAAAAAAAGAAACCACGTAAAATGAGGGGGAACGAGTGCTCACCCGTTTTCTCCCCGCAGACCCTAAGGGGGCACGAGGCCCGACCTCGTGTACCAACCCCGACGGAGAACGCACCCTAAGGAGGCACGAGGTCCAACCTCGCGTACCAACCCCGACGGAAGAGTCCGGTGGCTTGGTTCGACAGGACTCGGCCTGAGCGGCTAGCGCGCACCCTAAGGGGGCACGAGGTCTAACCTCGCGTACCAACCCCGACAGAGGAGCCCAATGGCTTGGTCCGACAGGACTTGGCTCGAGCGGTTAAGCGCACCCTAAGGGGACACGAGGTCCGACCTCGCATACCAACCCTGACGGAAGAGCCCGGTGGCGCAGTCCGGAAGGCTGACGTACCCTAAGGGGGCACGAGGTCCGACCTCGCGTACCAACCCCGACGGGAGAGCCCGGTGCCGTAGTCTCATGGGACTACGTTAAAGAGGCTAACACATGGCTACAAAAAAAAAAGGGCCTAACGCACCTCGGCATAGCACCAGGGTGCACCATGGTCGCACCTCGACACGTTGCTGAGGTGCACCATGGCACCACCTCGGCAGGGTGCCGAGGTGCATCGAGGTGGACCTCGGCGGGATGCCGAGGTCCATCCGTGCTGCACCTCGGCAACGCACCGAGGCTCGGAACCTCGACCGGTGCCGAGGTCTCACACCTCGGCACGACCTAAGTTCGAGCACCTCGGCGCTTGCTGGGGGCTCACCGAAAAAAAAAAATACAAGTAATTAAAATAGAGATAACAGCAGGTAAATGGTGACAACCATCACATCAGCAAAGCAAAGGAGCCAATTGTTCATTCAAAATATTCATAAAACATCCAAGTCTAGTACATCACCAAGGGAGAACAAGGTCGGCTACTTTGAGCTCGGGCCACGTGCGTGAGGAAGGTCGGGGCGCGGAGCAAACCGACTCAGGGGGGAGTGGAGCAAGGAGGTGGAGCGGCCCAAGACGTCTCACCTCGGCACAAGGCACCTCGGCTCAGGACACTTCGGCCCAAGACACCTCGACTCAAGACGCCTCGGCACAAGGCACCTCGGCTAAAATTTGGAGCTCAGAATTTTCCACCTGGGGGCTCGGGTCGGCGTACGGATACTCTCATTTGTTGACTTCCACTCGCAACGAAGAGAGTGGGGAACTCATGATGGATATATTATACCCACGACCCGACCTGGTATAGCAACACGGACCCGGAGCACCACGTGGGAGCCCAAGAGTAACACGGACCCGAAGCACCACGTGGGAGCCCAAGAGCAACACGGACCCGGAGCACCATGGAGGTGCCCCGACCCGACCCGAGCTACGTGGGGCTCGGGTCGGATGGCACGACCCTACCCGAGCTCGAGTAGGGGAGCTCGGTACCACCCGAGCTTGGGACCAGACCCGACCCGGTCCACCCGGGCCCGGTCAAAGTAGTGATCTAACCACCCCCCGATTTAGGGGGAGGCGGTTGGGGGGGGGGGGGTTTAGCTTGTATAAAAAACCCCTCCTTGTCCTAACAAAGGGCATTCTATCTACATTCTACATCTATTACATACACTTTGTCCCGAGAAACATTGTAATAGCCAATTTACGGCATTTAATACAATATACGGTCTCACGGCCTTACGACATCGTTTCGTTTATTTATATATTATTTATATTACGTTCTTATCCGGATTTATTGATTCGGGTCCAACCCAGTTTAATTAAATCCATCACCCTCCACATTTTTTCCCCTACGGGCCGGGATTCGAGTTTAGATAGTTACAAACCCTTTTGTTAGTTTAGTGTTTTTATATATATTTATTTACGGAATAAAGGTGAAATAGGTCATTGAATTGCATATGATAATGCAATTAGGCCATTCAACTTAAAATAACTATAATTGAATCATTAAACTAACAAATTTCATGCAATTAATTCAATTTACGGATTTTTTTAGATTTCTAACAAATCAACCCAAATTTAAAAAATAATTATTTGAAAAAAAAAACTAAAAAGACTTAAAAAAAAAAAAAAAAAAAAAAAAAAAAAAAAAAAAAAACGAGACCACCTCCGCCGGAGACGGTCTGTTTTTTTTTTTTTTTTTTTTTTTTTTTTTTAGTTTTAAATAATAGGGCCGGTCCGGTGCGAATGTGGATTAGTCTGAGTATGATACGGGTTTAAAGGTGCCTCCTACAGTTAGGGTATGCTCAAGACTTCTCGTGGTTGACAAAAAAAATTGTAGTTATTTATAGGATCGACGAATCAAATGATGTTTCATTTCCAATTTTTGCCTTTTCTTCTCCATCTAAATCAAACTTTTCCTTGCCATAATGGTTGAGGTCCTATTAATATCGTATCCATAATACAAGTCTTATCCTAGATGTAGAAATAGAAAAAAGTAGATCCCCCTCAGTCGAAAGAAATGAGATTATCGCGGATACAACACATTAAAATTAACCAAATTTACCCGTTGTAAAGACAATTAAGAAAGCAGCATAAGTGAATATATAACCTACAGAAAAGTGGGCTAATCCAACTAATCTTACTTGCACAATAGTAAGGACCACTGGTTTATCACTCCAGCGAATCAAATTCGCCAAAAATGTGCATTCATGAGCCCTCACTGATTGCACATCACTCATGTCCTCTTCCTCAAAATGTGTGATTAAACAAGTGTTTAGGAAAGGAAACTAGTGTGCCGACTTCCTTGCCAACCTGTGTCAATCATCGCCATAGGGAACAACTCTCCTTGATCATCCTCCAGAAGATTTGAAGCTGATTTTGGCTCGTGATGCAAATTGTGTTAGTTTTAGAAGGTTTTATTAATTCTGGGGCCTTAGGCCCCCTCCCCCTACCAAAAAAAAAAAAAAATTCAATATAATCAAACCTAGCTAATTAAGCTGTTGGCTTAGGACTGAGAATCTCGATCTCTCCCCTCCATCTTTATCCATTCTTACCACCTTTGTCCACCATTCCACCATGCTTTAACCTTAATCTAATCTGCTTCAAAATGGTAAACAAATACAGTAATCCTTTAACAACCCCCCCCCCCCCCCCCCGACCTTAACCTTCTGCATTAAGATAGCTACCTTCTTCAGCCACCCCGGCTATATATCTTAATCTAGAGTTGAAGCAGTGGGTTTAGCATAAACGCATAGAGAGAAGTCGATGAACATAGCAGGCTGTGGCGGCATCGTTGATCAAATGGCAGGCTGCGTCGGCATCAATAACAATCAATTCACTTTAATTTGCAATTCTCCTTTCTTTATTTTGTCTTTTCTTTAACTAGTATTTTCATCCCATGCGTTGCACGAAATGGATTTGTTATAGAACATTAGGAATATTTGGATCGATATACAAATATAAATTATAACAACGAATATTATATAGTGCAATTGATGAAATGTGTTATATCGATTATGTTTTCTAATGTTATTCTTGCTTAAATACGAGTAAATAATTTCTCAATTACCCGTGCAGTGTGCGTGTAATACATGTGCAATACGTGACTAAATTTTTTAATTATATATTTAGATAATAAAATTAAAGATGAAATTATAAATAATATAACCTTAGTATATTAGCGTTGCACATTGTTAAGTTAATTATATGATTCTTGATGCCTGAGCCTTCTACATTATAGTTTGTATAATTAATTAACAAACCCTCTCTCCCCTCCCACCTTAACCTCCTTCACTATATATAGCCACCCCGGCCCGTTTATACTCCGTTTTAATAGAATATAATATAGAGTAATAATTATTTTTGGAAATATAAAATAATTATATTATATTATATTATAATTTACTTAAAAGGGTTTTATTAAAATTGACTTTACATTTAATGAAGTGGCATGATTTAGTTCATCGTCGTTGTATAGCAACCTATACAATGACAGTGCATCAAATTAATATTTTCTCTTAAAATTAATGTTTGCACTTTTCTAAAAACAATTATCTAAATACTGTATGATATTAGGTAGTAGATACTATTTTTGGTTTAAATTACTCTAAGTTTTGTTAATTTGATTTTGGATAGGTTTGTCATTGCCTTCGTCTTTATTGCATGTCCGTTTTTTTGTTGGTAGTATCTCATATGCAATTGGATTACTGGTGCTAGTTTGCAAAAATCCTCTCCTCTACTAAAAAAAAAAAGCAGAACCTTTTTAGTAAATAAAAATAGGCAAAAGTTCCCGCCCAGTGAAAATGACAGAGTTTTGGTGGCATTAATATTGCGTCATTTGAGAGTGAATATGCGGACTCTTAGATTTTCCAATCACAACTTTTGGTTATCCGAGTGGTCACCATTTATGATCTTATTTGTTTTCAATGCAAACTCTTTGATATTCGGAACAGTAGCATTAATAACAATATATGTATATATTTCGTTTACATGTATAAAACATCAGTTCATCAGATCATATCAATATATATACAAGCACTCTGGTATCAAACTTTCATAAACATGGCACCTCTATACCTTCTGGTACGCGAAATCAATCATTAGAAAACTAGCAATGCTATCTTGGTTAAGTGCCTGCGTACATATGAAATCCCAAAAAGGAGAGGTAGCGAATCAATCAAATGTAAGGAGTGTGTCTTCAATGACCAAGAGGTATGAGTATATTTGTATTAACAGAGTAGTGTTAATAACTTAATATCTTATTGTAAAGTGTCTGAATTTTTTCATTTCAATTAGTTTGTTCGTGTATATAAAAAAAACTATTCTATTTTACTTTTCAATTCGTATTTGTTTTATTCCTTCATACAGCTTCAGAGTACTCTATGCGAATTCCCATACCTGTTTGAGTTCTATATATTTTCCTGTGTGCGAATTTTCAATTTGAATAATTATTTCTAGCAGAAACTAAATAGACGGTAATGTATTCAGGATGACTTTTTTTTTTATTCATTCCTATACACAGTTTGTTCTTTCATTCGCATAAACATAATTTAGAAAAAAAATAGAATGCATATAACATAATGCATTTAAACTATATGAAAGAAATTATTAGCATACACATTCAAAAATTGTTAATTTTCTGATCATTCTATATAGTTGTTCTACACATTAATTAGTTTGGGTTTTTGTAATTAGTTTTAAAACCTTTATGTGACTTTTTTTTTTTTTTTTTTTGTATTATAAGTAAGAATACATTTGTTTTGTACTACAAATGAGAGAATGATTATCAGTACAATTACTTATATTTATCAAAAGAGGGAGGTAAACTTTTTTTTTTCTTTAAATTAAAATAAAAGAACAATGTCTATTAGATTTTAACATATTTCATTATCTTGTTTATCAGTGGGGTGGTTACTGGGTTCCCGCTAAGATTGTCTGTATAGAGTTCGGCATTTCTGATTGGTTTTATGATTCTTGCAAGTCCAATTCGAGGGGTGTAACAAAAAGTTGATTCTCTGGAAAAGGAATTCTATGTATGTCCAAAATGTAATACAATAGTTGAAATATAGGGTGAAGGTGTGTAGTTGATGTGGATGGTAATTCACCTTTTTTATTGTGGGATCCGGAGTATGTTGAAATGTATTTATATTTAAATGAGCAGTTTTGTATTGTAGCTAATGTACACAATTGTGCTACATTGTATTTTTTTTAGTTTTTATATTTTTTGAACCTTACTTATGGCAATATTATAATTCTTTTTATTGTACTAAATTATCAAGCTAACTGATCACAATATTATGGAATTAAGTCTTTTAAACACATGAACTTACTTGGGTTGCTGTGGATATCATATCGAGATCACATTATTGTGCCAATTATCTTATTGTTTTATGTTTTATTTTTACATCTCCTAAATATGTTAAGAGAACAATCTGATCAACTGATAACAATATAACGGAATTAACTATGCATGACACATGAAATAATTTCAATCTATTTGTAAACTGTAAATTTAAAAATACTTCATGCCCGCATATGAAATTTTTGACTAAATTCCATTAAGGAATAGGTTTAGACTTACTTAATTGGGCTTATGTGGATATCATATCAAGTCCTCAGTTTTGAACCACATATCGTCAAATTTATGGACACCAGCCATCTGCAATTCTGCATGCAATCCAAAAATCCATAAATTACTCAATAATCTTACTTAGAAGCCCTCACGATGAAATTGAAGGAATTTTTACCTTTTAAACTATGTAGCAAGTACAGATCTGTAATGGTTCTTAAAAAATGAAGGTTAGATGTAAACCCTAAAACCTAGATCTTTACTTTTGTGAACGAAATTCATCAAACAATGCTTGAAATCTGAAATTTTAAGCTTTATATTACAGAAATTAGTACATATTATTATACTTCAACCGCGTGAGAAAAGGATGAATTTAAAAAAAAAAAAATATCGTGGAAGAGATGAAAAACTACTTAACTCCAGGTTCCTTGGATGCTTGATCTTCGCTCCTAGCTAAGCTTTAGATAGGTATGCTTTCCAGATCTGTACTACAACAAGAGTGTAGATGAGATTGAGAGAGATAGACGCACTACAAGAAAAATGCACATAGACAACAGTTTTTCACCTTGTCGTAGGGGTAAAATTTCTGTTGTTGAGTCAGTGTTGTTGAGTCAGTGTTGCTGAATCTGGTGTTGTTAAAAGTCATGCACATAGACAACAGTTTTTAACCGTTGTTTTTTCTAGAAAAGACAACGGTTTTTCTATTGAGTGTTGTTGAAACCGGGGTTGTTGAAAGTCACGTACATAGACAACGGTTTTTAACCGTTGTCTTTTCTAGAAAAGCAACGGCTTTTGAATCGTTGTCTATTGTGTGTTGTTGAAACTGGTGTTGTTAAAAGTCACGCACATAGACAACAATTTTTGAACCGTTGTCTATTGAGTGTTGTTAAAACCGGTGTTGTTAAAAGTCACGCACATAGACAACGATTTTTAACTGTTGTCTTTTTTAGAAAAGACAACGATTTTTGAACCGTTGTCTATTGAGTTTTGTTGAAACCGGTGTTGTTAAAAGTCACCCACATAGACAATGGTTTTAACTGTTGTCTTTTGTAGAAAAGACAGCAAATTTTAACCATTGTCTATTGTGTGTTGTCGAAATCTACTGTATTCTCGATAATTAGAAGAATAGATAACAGTTTTTAATCGTTGTCTTATATAAGAAAGACAACGGTTTTAAACTGTTATTTTTAACATGTTTAGATTTTAAATATAATCATATAAAAAAAATTTATCAAAACACCATTACCAAGTGTTGTTACACAATGTTCACAAGGTTCAAAATACACAAGAGAACTAATTACCAACTCTAAATACTATAATGACCAATATCAATCATCAACCAAGTCATAATACTTCAAAAAACATTTCCAAGAACCAAGTCTAAATGTTTACAAAGTTCTAATCATCAAAATCATACCTATTCTATATAAGTTGAGACATTATCTGTCCATTCAGAACGCACCAAATCAATAACCGTTTTGTCGTACTCAACTTGTTAGAACTACATGTCAAAAGTTAGTAAATATATAAGTACTCAACATAATCACAATATGATAAATTTTATAAAATTAATTGAAATAATGATAAAAATTTTATTAGTGCTTGTACAGAATCTTTATCATCCATGTCTGGCATATTCTCAATTAAAGTTCTCAAATAAACCATGACATAGAACCCACATTTGTTACTATATGGTTGACGAGGACCCTATAGATGTTAAATAATATTTGCATGTGCATTAACAATTTATCTAGATATATAGACATACAAACAATTATATATACTTAGTTAAAAATCTTAAATAATTACCTTGACAATTTCCGAAACAGATTTTCGCTGCCCTTTCTTTCCATTCCCAGTGGCGGCATAATAGTAGACTCTAAATTTTACTTGATCCTTTTCATAGCAGTTCGGGTAACAACATTAGCTACTTGCTCGAATAGAAGGGGAATCCGGTTAGCAAATCGAAAGATATTTAGACCCTAGAATGTAATTAAACACAGTACGTAAATATAATAATTTAAAAAAAGATGAGATCATAAAGATGTGGAAAGAAGCAAAACACCTAAAAGACACTGAACTCAAAGAAAGTCTTAAATCAGGTGATAGAAATTAAAGTTCTCCACATACACGCAGAAATACTTGAGCACTGCAAATGGGAGAAAGAAAATATATAGCAATCATAAAAACCTCAATAGACAGCATACTAATCCCATAAACAGATAAAAAAATTTTGATAAGACACCTTCCCGAATAAGTAGCAACTATATTTGGATGCAGCGCGTTTATAATTCGAAGCCGCAAATTATATTCATCTGCAGGACTAAGAATCTGCAAATGGCTTAGTCACCTAACACCAGCAAGATAGAGATTTTTAAGGCAGGACTTACATCACCGCTAGGATCATCAAATTTGTCTTGACGGAACAAGTGATAGATTCGAACTATCTGTTGTGAAGTTAATGATTTGACCAGCATTTTGGGGCTAAAATCTGGACCCAACTCCCCTCCTCTTCTGCTTATAAACACATTCCTTAATGGAATCTTCTTAAACTAGAAAGGTAAACAAATTAAACTAGGAATGTGCTTGAAACTTCAATTACGAAATTCAAACAGTTAATATGTTTATTCAATTCATGATATCGAGCCTCGTGGTCAGCAATTGGAAGATTGCAAACATGGCATCGGAAGCATTTCGGATACCACAAAACTCCAATGCAGCACAAAAACCGTTCACGACCAATTTCAGCATTGCAATCAGCACAGATCCTATACCCAGGTAGATCGAAGTATGGATATGCGGAAAAGAAATTTCCATAATCATTATACTCTGGTGGAGATCCCACATTTAAACATTCCTGAAGAGCCTTGGCGAGCTGTTCATCTTCCTCCACACTAGGATTGGTATCTACTTGGTTATCAGCAAAAGAAGAAAAAGAATTAGCAAGGATCGCCCTTCATAAAGAATGAGAAAACAGTATCCAATTATTTGTCTCACATGAATGACTTAACAAAAAGCAAAGAACTCTGAAATATAAGATAAAATTCTGCTCAAAAGTATATCAATTTCAAATGGTAGCTTCTCGAAACTAATAGTTTCCTGTTACATGTCATCATCTTCCTTTCGATACATTTTCATAATCAGAACTTGTGTATATTCAAGAAACTTACCAACAAATTGTTTCCCTTTATGATCTTCTGATCTTCTGCGATAGAAAGTTCAATGGCACAATCTATTTTTTTTTCCACAACAAAAGGAGGCACAAAGCCTTTACAAGAGACGCCATAGGTCCAAAAGTGACATATGGCTAGAGCAAAAAGAGGCAATAGCCTTACAAAAACAAGGGCCAAGGATGGCATAAATGACAAAGGGCCAAATGGCCTTAATTACAAACCACAAGGCTAAAGAGCCTAAATCTACAAGGCACAAAGCCTAATCTATCAAAGCCTTTCAAAGGGTAACATAAGGCCAAAACGCTTACAAACTATATCCACTACCAGGTCATTTGGCCTTTGGTCTCAACCAAACACAAAGGTTCACCCATCAAGGTGAACCCTCCTTATCCCTCCAAGGATTAAACCACAGCTAAGAACCCCCCCTTATCATTTTCATGAGACCACCCAAAAACCATTCAATTGCAGCCATCTTCTAAGAACTCCCCAAAACAAATCAGCATATAGACTGCAAAATGCAGTCCAGGTTGCAGCTTGTAGATGCAGCAGATCTCATCTTATCACCATCCCATACCCAAGCTTTATTTAATCCACCTCTCAGCTTCGTATAATTAAAACTGCCTTCAACTCTTAGCCACACTAATTAAAACTCCACTATATAAGCTTTGCTTTAATAATGCAGCCAAAATGCAACTCGAACCTGCCCAGAGTATTACTCATCAACCAAGAGATTATCCTGCTTCATGAGCCCATTGTAACGTTTTATCCGTTCCTATTATTATAATATTAGGATAAGTTATGATAATATTCAGTATTTGATATGTGGTGCAACACTAATAACCTAATAGCTAGACTACCATTATGATTAGGAGTCTAGTTAGGGTTTAGGAGACCTAAAGACATACAACCACAATGATGACCAGTGGTTATATAAGGTCACTAGTCCTCTCACTGCTCACATTACAAGTGAGAGACAAAATACTCGTTATCTCTGCAGCAGCCCGGATCGCTCAACCGTATCAAGAACTATGGCTGGAGGTTAGTCGGTCCTGTATCACACAGTAATATGCATGTGATATATATTTAGTCTAACAGTTGGTATCAGTCGCCATAAATAATCTCTGCCTAGTTTTTTTTTTAATTGCTTAAATATTTGCATATGTTATATACTTTGTTATATAATTGAGATTATGTGAATATTCTTGAGTTCACAATTAAATTATCTGGGTTGCTGAAAATTTGGTGTTTTCTTTTTCCGCATTAAGAAATTAAAAAAAAAAATGGATATTTAGCGCCCTACTGCTTCGCCGGATTAGGAGTTCACCGACGGCCATTGTTGCCGTCATACATGGAGCTTCTTTTCCGGTGATGGAGACGAATCGACGGCCTCAGGCACGACCTCAAGGATCCATCGTGGCAGTAGGCAAAACGATGGCGGTGGCTGGTTCGTATCGCAGCTGTGGGCGGTGGCGTTGCGTTGCTTCGATGGCGGCGGCGGAGTTGGGATTCCCTAGCGACGATGCTGCTGTCTTCTCCTCCTACAGGCGGCGCCGGCTGCTGCTGGTCCATGGCTGTTGTTCTCCGGCTGTGCGTCGCTGGTCTCCTGTCTGCGCTGCTACTCTTGCTTTAGACGAAGAAGATGATGAATGATGTTTAAGATAAATGGGCCAGGTCTGGCCCAATTGGGCCAGACTTGGGCTCATCATTAAAAAAAAAAAACAATTTTTTTTACTGGGCCTATTATGGTTTTGGACCAAACCTGAATTGATATTTGGACTACATCAATTCATTCAGTTTAATATCTTCATCGTATTTGGACTTCTTCTAATTAAATTATCCAATTGAATTTTTTTTTATTAAGTCTATTAGTAAATTACTATTCAACTTTGAATAATTATTCAGTTTTTAATTTTTCAGTTGAATTTTAATTTAATAATGTTTTTCAGTTTAAATTGTATTAAGTGTTGCAATTTAATTGTGGAGTATTTTTGTGAGTAATATGCATAATCTGAGCATGCTATTTATGTCTTTATTGCAATAATTATTTGATTGTTATAATTATATGCCTATAGAAAAACATGTTCATTAAGAAAAATTTAGAGCCTTTTAGGTCTGAATTATATGCTATGCATGATTTAGTGCCTTTTAGGTGAATTAGTGACTTTCAGGTTAGATTATGCATATTATTACTTACTCTTCAGTTATTACTTCACTCGTGTTTTATAAAGTTCCTAAAGCACATAAAGTACATAAACAATTCGTAGTTTACCTTATTCAAAGCCTTATCCATATGTGAAACTACAACTCTTTAGATCTCTCAAATGATTTTACTTCAAAAATGAGAACACATGAATTAGGGAAGTCTCTTGGGAGGAATACTAGTTCTATGGCCCTGGATTAAAAGCCTTGTTGCTACTAGTCCCCTTGCGACACTACTCTGTCTAAGGAGTTGGTTTTTAACCGAGCTTCGTCTCGACCAACTTTCCTGGGAGTATACCTAAGGATTGTCTATCATATTTTGGTTTAATCTGTTTTTTTATTAGGCTTTCTTGCTAATGTGATTATGTTCTTTGGTTAATTAAAGAATAGCCACATCATCTTTAATTTACCAAAATTACATATTAAGTTTTACTCACATAAAAGTCAAAGCAAGAATATTGTAGTTAATTCTGCGTGATATGGCAAAATTTAGCCCACATGCAATTTTGTTATATTTGTAGGGTTAATTAGGATGAAATACCATACTATGATCATAATTTGCCCACATGGATTATGTATCGGCATATAGTTTTTGTAGTTTTGTCATTAAGGGTGGAAAAATTAAAATCGCACCCATTCCGTTTCCACCATTCAGTTTTTGGTAGATTCATTATGCGTAAAAATTTAGCCCAGGGGCAATTTTTATGGCATCCGAATTTATTTTTTGCATAATTTTACATTGGTAATATTATGTACTTCAATATCTCTCTCTAATTTTGTGCCTTGAAAATATTCTAACCAAGCTTTCAATTTTCTTTTATAGTCACTCTTCCAATCACTCAATCAATAACCATTGATATTCCTATCCTTACTGATGATAATCACAAAGAGTGGAAAGACGCTGTTCTATTGAATTTGGAAATATTAGGGTTTGATTATGCTATTCGCAATGAGAAGCCTGCTGAGCTTACTGCGGAAAGCACTGAGGAACAAAAAACGCTATACGAGCGATGGACAACAGCTAATCACTTGGGCGTATTCCTCATTAAGTCCAAAATTGTCAGAGAGATTCGTGGTCCCGTCGATGAAATTGAGGAAATTAAGCCATTACTCACAGCCATCGATGAGCAATTTGTTGATGCCAATAAATCTTTGGCAAGTACCCTGATAATGAAGTTTATCAATATGCGTCTTTCCACTGTCAAGGGAACGCGGAAACACATCATGCAACTCAGGGACATTGCGGCTCAATTGAAGAATTTGAAAATTATTCTTCCAGATGCCTTTGTGGTGCACTTTGCACTAAATACCCTATCTCAGGAATATAGTGCATTTAAAATTTCCTATAATACACATAATGAAGAATGGTCTAT